>NC_056626.2:57557314-57925439 GCF_002870075.4 Lactuca sativa | reverse complement strand
AAGTATTTTCTATAGAATACGTGCTATGTGTATATATATTGTTTGTTTATTTGAGGTAGATGTTGAATGAAGTTTTTATACATGTTTAGAATGATTTAAACTGTATATGTATTTTTATCTACAAATATGTATGGTATAACATGGGTAGATGAAATAGTTGATGTGTGTTAAAAGGAAGAGAGGCCTCGATGTTGTTGTTGCTGTTCTAGTCATCTAGCGGAGTATAGATGACGACCACAGACCTTTCTAGACAGTCTAGTGGAACGCTAGCAGGATCGCAACCTATAGGTTTTTGTGAACGATGTCTTCACTGGTGTACTCCATCCCCCTCATGGTTGCCTTAAGGACAAGTATAGCTGAGGAATCCCCTTAGCAATAGTGTCAATCCCGATGATGATCCTTAGGCTAGGTCCCTTGTGATAGGTATTTAGGGACGTAAAGTGAGGGTAACGGGAGCGAGTAATCAGGATTATTGTTGATTGATGAAATTAATAAATTTATTGTTGTTTGATGAAATTAATAAATTTATTATTTGTGGGTTGAAAACCCTATATGCTCACCAAGCTCCCACGCCTGACCCACTCAGCTTTCTGTATTATAGGTAGTGGAACAAGAGCAAAGTTGGACGATGACGAGAGATTTTGGATTAAAGGCTAGTAGATGTAAATAACTGTTGAAAGGCCTATATTGTATAGTTTATGCTTTTTGTCTGTATCGATGTGGACATCCCGAGTTTTGTAATGAAATGAAAATACATTTCTTTAAGAAATGCTTTCATAAATATTTTTTATCATATTTTGTTTTGGGGACAAATTTCACAATACTTTTTGAAAGATTACTCTGATTTTATTTTAAAAGCGTAAACAAAATCAGTCTTTTCTGGCCGTGAAATTAGGGATGTCACATTAGCCAAACCATCTCGATACTAAAACCGATGCTAAGCTGAATGCTACAGGACCAACTGTGGTCTTACCCCGTACCCGGTCTCCCACGACATACCATTTTCCGAATCCGATCATACTATTGCCTACTCACCTTTGTACGACTGACCCACCTTGGCCTGTGCAGGAATCTGTGAGTGAATCACTGATCCGTCACATTCTCACTATCTAATAGGGACTGATGAATGCTATGGGCCACCCCACAGTCTTACAACACTCCCATACTAACTAACCACTAGTGAATGCTATGGGCAACCCCGTAGTCTTACTATACCACTATACTAACGACTAACTAACGAATGCTATGTGCCACCCCATAGTCTTACAACGCTTCTACTCTATCTACCAACTAGTGAATGCTACGGGCCACCCCGCAGTCTTACAACACTTCTACTCTACATGCTAACTAGTGAATGCTCTGGGCCACCCCACAGTCTCACAACACTTTCTATGCTGTCTGGCCGCTGGTGAATGCTACGACTATCCGACAGTCCTACAATAGTTTCCACATTGGCTCATCTGTTAACCATGGTCTTACCGCTGATTACCAATCTGAGCACATCCAAAGTTGAGCAGTCACACGGTCTAACATCCCACATTGAAATCATGTCCTGACTAGGATCCTAGACCTGGTTTCCCATGGTCTGCTACACATCAATCAGGTGTGGTCCCAAAGTTGGGAAGTTTCCCAAACTTCCAATTCACAGTATCCTCTATTCAGGAAGCCACTTGAATCACCTTGCCTTTCCTGATGGGGATACGAGCTCATCCCAAATTCATACTTGCTTCTTTCTTGGGTACCTGAATAGTTCTCCCCCACTTCGATCCGACTAAGTCTCCATGACATACGAGAAATGGAAGGATTCCCGATCCTTCCTACCTTCCAATGATCGATCTGCTGACAACCGACACTTACCAATGCTATCGACCCATTACTAGGCTAACTTTAAAGACCAAACAACCCCTGAAGACTAGATGAACACTTTCTAAATTCTAGCAATAGTGATAACAACAGATGCCTTGAAATGATATCATACTCAGATCTTAAATTCCAAATAATCGACGCTCCAACCATAACCTCGATAATAGAGCACTTCCCTTGGTGACCTAATGACTAAATCTGAGCATAATGAATGAACCCTCTGAAACCTGACATAGGTAGATAACGACCCTGCTGAACCCTAACCGCAGAACTTCCACATAATGTCCCTGAACCAATCTCGATTACAAGTCGAGATAATGTTGAACACCCCAAACCAGCAAGATGGAAACGACCTTACACATGATCACTAATAATTCACAGTATGCAATTGGCATATTACATTTCTTGAAACTATAATCCAAACACAAGAAGAGAATAAACCAATTATATGCTTACCCAAACCGATGCAATACTCTAACAACCATAAACACACATATAAATAACCTTAAAGAACGCAAAAAATACATACATGCAGAACTCAAATCCTCTATGTTGGGTTTCCTGCCCTACCATCTCGTCCATCGATGATCCTCAAAGAAGCAGAAGCAGGCACGATCATTGCTCTTCCCCTCAACGTCAGACAGTCCGCCTTCTTGTGTCCCACCCGATCACAGAGAACACATAACGGACTTGCTCCCTGAGGACAGTCCTTGTTGATGTGGCCAACCCGGCCACACTTGTAGCAGCCCAAACCCCTAGAATGTCAAGCCCCAATGTGTAGTTTCCCAGACGTACTGCACTGACTCCGGTCCTGCTGGCCTTTTAAATGCTAGTCAGAAATCGTGGGTCTCTTCCCGGGACCCTCCAAAGTATGCACCTGATCTGACCTCCTCTTCTCAATGTGCTCCAAATCAATCTCTTGCTCTCGGGCTCTAGAGATCATATTATTTAGGGTCTCGCGCCCTAAAATACTCATGAATTTCCTGATGTCATCCCGCAGCATATCGTGATACCTCACTTTCTTCATCGCCTCCTCTGCTACATATTGTGGTACCAATAAAGCCCTTTCCCAGAACTTGGCTGTGATCTCTGCCACCGTCTCAGTAGTCTGACGGAGACCAAAGAACTCTCGCGCCAACTGTTGCACCTCAATCGCTAGTGCAAACTCAGCTCGGAACCTAGTCGAAAAATCATCCCATGAGATTGCATAGACTGCATCATCACCCAAATCACTACCGATCTCCTCCCACCAATCACGTGCCCAATCCTTCAACATGTAGGAAGCATATCTGAGTTTCACCTCCTCAGGAAAAAAGCTCGTCCTGAACACGTTAGCCATATCTGCTAACCACCTCCTACTGACAATGGGGTCCCTCTGCTCATGGAACGCAGGAGCTCCACAAGCATGAAACTCCTGGAAATTCAGTGTGCGAGCTCCAATGATAACCATTACCTCCTTACGGAACGCGCCCAAGTGCTCATCCACTATCTTCGTAACACAACAAGAAATCTCCGATGAGATGAAATCCCGCAACTGCTCGCTAATCAGCTCAACACCTGCACCTGAGCCAGACTCCGAACCTGAACCATTTCCCTGCGAGCTCATCTCCCAACTGAAAAGCGACAAACCAATAATCAGAACATACTCAAGAATCCACCTTTCATAAGCTTCTTATATTCTCCAAGACTCTTACCGATTCGATTATGGATACTGTGCTTTCAGTAGTACGGGCCCAATACGACCTTCCACACCTATCCATACTTTCCTCATCAATCCTCCTGAATCCTCTAAGTCATTTCTTTAAACAATTATGCCAGTACTCACTGACCCAAACTACTAACCCATTGCAGTATATCCTATGCTTTCCTAGGTTCCCGAACCCACCCGGTCCTTAGTTGCTGAAGGATTCCCATTAATGTAAACTAGCTACCTTATGTATATAGCCACATGCAATAGATATCAGATAATCCTTCGAGTAAAATACTTAACTCTAGAACGGTTGGACTCAAACAAGAGTTGCGCAATAGGGTCAAATCCATCACTCTGAGATTATCCAGCCTTGGCCACATGTGACTTAGCATATTCACTTAGTAGCTAGCTCACCTTGCTAGGAGTCCCACAAATCACAAAGCAAGCAGCATTCGAACAATGGAAAAACTAACCAACATACTCCAATGAAACCATTCTATCCTTTAATCAGGAATCTGTGCTAGCATGTAATTCTAAGGCTCATACAATTAGGCATAACTTAAACAGGACATCCTACCATTGGCTGATCAATTCTAGCATACAAATCTACAAGCTCATTTAAGCATACAAGGCATATCTCCTAGATCCTTAGCTCTAATCTAGCATGTGAATCACATAATCATATCATATCACATAACAAAAATGTATTGGTATTTTGGGAACCATTTACTTGAGCTCGGTCGACTGCACGCATCACACCCCTTTCTTTTCTTAGAAATTATTTTTATAAAAAACGATTTTCTTTTGAAAATTCTCATACCAAGTCCTCAATTTGGGTTCAGACACACCCGATAGTATGCCCGAATCCCTCAAACCAAGGCTCTGATACCAACTTGTAACATCCCAAAATTCAGGACTAAGAATTTCATTTTTAATATAACTAGAACCCTATTGTAACTTTGTTCACACATAGAAAAGCATTTCAAATAAAACATTTATCAGAGTTCATTCCCAAAATTAACACATTGCGGAAAAACACAGGTGTATGCACTGCTATCATCTCGAGCTCCTTTATTTGAAAACTAGAGGTACCTGAAACCAAAACTGAAAACCTTAAGCACGAAGCTTAGTGAGTTACCAAAATACCATATACCATACATATCAACATACTACCTAGCATATCTGGGTGTTGGCCTACCCCTTCGGTCTCTTTCAACCGGATATTGTCTAGCATATAAGCACATAAATCACATATTGTCATACATAACCATGAACCATACATATCATTCATATATCGTAATCAATAAAGATGTTATGTCTCGATACATAGTCTTGCTATTATGCCACGGGCCGCCACATGGTCATCCTTGCCAAGCCGGGGGCCACCCCCTGGGTCTTACAGACAAGTGCCAAGAGCCACCTCTTGCTCTTCCATGCAAGCATCACAAAGACAACTAGCATACATACTGTTCTACTTAGCTAATTCGTATATAGTGTGCCAGGAGCCACCTCCTGGTCTTTCATACATAATGCCTAGGGCTAACCCCCGGGTCATCCTACCATACATAAACCAAATGGGCTAGCAATGGTGCCTTCAACCCATACAAACAGTAAGGAGACTCACCTCACACTACTGAAGTCCGGCGGATAAAACTATGACTGCTGGCTGACAAATCCCCAAACTGTCAATCATCAAAACAACACCCAATGAATAATTGGGTTCCAATGCATAACCATAACTCCCTATTTGGGGTAAAGAGAGTATTTTACCCCTAACCTAGCTTGGACCAAAATCAAGGCCTAAACTCAAACTCTGGAGGCCCAAAAGTCAACTAATAAATCAAGGCCCAATATATGGCACAATATTCCAAATTGGGCCCAAACCTCCATTTATTCTAGTCCAAACACTTGGCATTCTGATGGCTCAATATCTTATAATCATCAAGGCCCAATTATAGCCCAATTTTCCAAATAGGGCCCAATCCTTTCCAATGGGCCTTATCCTAAAGCCCAATAATTTCCTTAGTCCATAAACTTGTTCACAATTGGCCCACGAAGGCCCACAACAAATTAGTCCTAGAAATGGCCCAACAGGAACCCAAACCTAATTAGGGTTTTCACATAAAATGACAATTAGTGTTAAGTGCTCTTACTTAACCCATTAGGGACTTAATCCATTAAGTCCATCACTCCACCAGATCAAACATACAATGGGATCAACATAAGTCATAACTTCAATCCACTAGTCCAAACGCGGGTCCCGACAATCCAAAACTAACATCTCCAAAAATAGGATTTTCTAAAACTTAATTAGGGTTTCTAACCCAAGCACATGCTAATTAGTCAAACGGTTAGGCTTTTAGATCAATTAGTGTTTCATTAGGTCAACGAGGGTTTCATTAGCTCGGGCACCACCCACTACCACCTCGAGCAGTGGTGGTCAACGGCGGCAACCTCTACCTCGTGGTGGTGGTTATGATTCTAGACGAAAACATGTCCAAGCATCTCAAATAGCAATCTATTCACACACAATTGTACACCACCACCCAACACGACGACTGGTGGCGGCAAAAGGCGACAACATGATGGCATCCACCACCTCACGGTGGTTGGTGGTGGGTTTTCCGGCCAAAAATCGCACATACAACATCATACACATAAAGACCCATAAAATACACACAATCTCTCTCTCTATGTGTGTGTGTGTGCCTCTCACACACACAGCTACCCCTCATGGTGGTTGGTGGCGGCAAAAAAGAAAAAGCTGGTGACACCAACCATAGTTGGCAGCCATGGTGGTTTTCCATGATTTTCGGCCAACAAGCACATACACATACATATCCACGGATCACCGTGAAAAACCTTATCATGAGCACACACACACTGCAGGTCCCCCCTTACAGTGGTGAATCTCGACCAGAACAACTGAAAAGTGGGTTGTACTAGCCGCGACGGCTAGCTGTTGTGGAACAAGCTCGGAAGCGAGGGGTGGCTAGACAACATCGACAATTGTCATGCGTGGCTGAGGATGGCGACAGAAAGAAAGAAGGAGAATAAAGGTGGTGGAAAGACGGAAACAGACACACCCGTCTTCTATGTCGTCGACTTGTTCTCGCTTGAGGAGATCGCAACTGCGACGCAAGGCGGTGACAAAAACCAAAAAGGATAGCGGTGCCGGAGGTGGTTGATGTGAGGGTGGCGGCTGAATAGTGATGTTCTGGGGTTAGGGTTTTAGAAGGTGACAGGTTTATACCTGCTTATATAAGATCTTCGCCCATAATACACTTTCAGCCCCTCCATGTCAACTATTTTCAACTTAAGTACATAATTTACCATCCAACCCTCAATTTAAGTACAATATTTTACCAAACATCGCCTGAATTTTGAAAATCTTTACAAAATAAATCCCGGAATTACACTTTAACCCCCAAAAATCCAAATTATATCATTTGGCTCCCCGAAACCAACACCCCGCTAATTATTATATATTTTAGGGCTACTATGAAATAATATAAAATATAAATTTACATCTTGGGGTTCAGGGTTTGTTATTTAATTACTCAATTTCAAAAGGAATGTTACAACTGGCAGGTAGGTTAGCTGCACCTGATCCCACATCGGCTGGGAAAGAGAACTAAGCATTCCTTAAAAGGGTGTGTATACCTTCTTTGTAACAACGCGTTTTAAAGCCGTGAAAGCAGTAGATCACATAAGAACTCTGCACTTAAGCATGTCGGGGCGAGAACAATCCAATGATAGTTTACCCCCTGGGAAGCTTTCGTTTTGGGAGCCCAAAGCGGACAATATTGTGATTTTAACCATAGGTGGTGTTACAAATGGTATCAGGGCTAGGGCACGGGTCGATGTATTTGACGGGGACTTCAAAACCTACAATGACGGGTGATAGCAGGAAGGTTAGATACACCCGATCCCACATCGGCTGGTAAGGAGAAATAAGCATTCCTTAAAAGGGTATGGATACCTTCTCCATCGTGAGGGCAGCAAATCCCATAAGAACTCTGCAATTAAAGTGCTCGGGCGAGAACAATCTGGAGATGGGTGACCCCCTGGGAAGTTTTCGTGATGGGAGCCCAGAGCGGACAGTATTGTGATACGTGCCATAGGGGGGGTGTTACATATACAATCCTCCGTCATGTGACCGAAATCTTCGTGGTAAGCACACCATTTAGATTTCTCCTTCCAAGTGGTGGACTTGTTATCCCTCTTCGACCATCATGCTTTGTCTCTAAGATCCTGAATAACATAAATTATACCTAAAATATCCACAAAAAACAATATTCAGTGATCTTAGGAAGTTCCTCTTCTTCTCCTTCATCTTCGAAGGCATTGACCCTGTGATGATCCGGATTGGAATAAGGCTTTGATTTGTAGGATCTTGGAGTCGAGGATTTGGCCTTCCTATTAGGACTCTCATATTGACCTGAAGGGTTGCTTCTCTTATGGATTTCTTTATCCTCTTCAAGCCAATGCTCGACACCTGACTTCATCCAATATTTTGTGTGGGGTCATCACAAGGTCTTCATAGAAGGGTGAATCCTTCCTTAGTCTCATCTTGAAAGCCTCTACAGCAGTGACCATGGCGATGTTGGGGATGCTCAGAGCTTCCCTGCCAAACCTATTAACAAAATCCCTAAGTCTTTCCTTAGGATCTTGAACCAGTCGATAGAGATCACTAGTGATCTTCTCGAAGGTTCTGCTGCAAGAAAACTTGTTATTGAAAATATTGACTAAGTGTGCAAATGAATTAATAGAGTATGGGGAATGTTTAGCAACCATTTGAGAGCCAGTCCTGTAAGGGTTGAACCAAAGCCTTTGCATAGGCAAGCTTCCTTCAAGTGTCCTGAGATGGAAAGATCTCCATCCTTTCTCGGTATTGTGCTATATGCTCTTCAGGATCTATAGTTCCATCGTAAAGCTTCATGCTGGGAGTTTAGAAGCGCTTAAGAACTTCGGTATCAGCTATCGCGGGAGCAAACCTTGAGATCCTGTGAATTGTTGGAGACGCTTCTGGTATGGGTTGGACCACCCCGGGTACACTTGATATCATTTGTCTCAACTGCTGAAGTTCCCTGGCCATGTTTGGATTTATTCCTGCATCAAGGTTAGTATAAATAATATTAATAGTATTTCTATTTAAGAAGTAAGTAGAATCAAGTTTTCTAGGAGTTTTGAAAGGCTCATTGACATCATTGATCATAGATACTTGGTTGTCTATAGTTGTCCCCTAGGGCAACGCCACAATGGTAGGAGCTGTGTTCTTCTTGTGATTTTCTGAGGATCCTGCATTGTCAAGGTTCAGGATCCTTAGTTGTACAACTGTGGGCATTGTTTCCTGGGATTTCTGAAACTCAACCTTCATCCTTTCAACTTATCTGAGCAGTGCTCTATTCTCTTCCTGTTGTTGGGTCACATATTGCGTCATTTTACTCATCATAGCGAAGAGTTATGCAGTAAGGACCAAGGTAGTCGGATCTTGGAGTCTTGAACATCCCAAACTTCCTTGGTTAGTTATCGGAGGGGTGTTTTTCTTGGATGTTTCAGGCATTTTCATCTGAGTAGGGGGCCCACTCGAAGGAGGTAGTAGGTTTTTTATTGGAATGGAAAAAGTGGAGGATGAAGAAAGGATAGGTTGTGTAGACATGATCTTTCAAGGATTTTGAACACCACGACCCCACGGTGGGCGCCAAATTGTTTTGGTCAAAAATTACACAAGTATTAATCAACCAAATTGAATAAAAGGTTGTGATGTTCGATTTGTGCAATACCATTTGATAAAAGAGAGTGACACGATGATTTACAAGGAAAGCCCTTGATCCTTGCTAGGATCTCCGACACAAAACCTTGGGAGGTGATAATGATCAGTTGCCTTGATGATTTTATTAATGTAAAATGGTGATTACAAAAAATGCTTTAGTAAGAACATGTGAATAATTTCATAGAGCAAGCTTAGAGTAAAAAGTAGTGTTTTGTGTGTGAAATACAAGTGTCAATTTATAGTCTAAACTAGCTAGCAAGATGTCAGATATTTCAAGGGTCCTCTATGACCAACTTCACCAACGTAATTTGACTAAATATTCTGGGTCTTTAGCATAGTTGAGATAATTCTCTGTTGAGAATTGGTCTTCCCTTGGCTTCTTATGCACATGTATTAGTTATGAACAAAATATAACCGTTATAAAAATTTAATAAAAATAATAATGATAATAGTCGGGATCCTAAGGTAGCTGAGGATCCTGGATATTTGAGGCTCTTGAATATTTTGAGGATCCTGGCCTTAACAACAATAAGCCCCGAAACAAAATAAACAAAGAATACACACAATATAGATTGACTCATTTTGCAATGGGTCACGCAAGAAAAGATAATTTAACGATCATTGGGGAGGTAGTTCAACAAGTTTCCCTTTTTTATCCACTTATCATTACGATTCATGATGTTGTCAGCACGAACAGAGTTCTTTTCAAAAGTCAACTTGCTGACTTTGTGAGAAGCATTGCCACATCGATAACAAACTTTGATTCCAAGATTCTTACCTTTACCAGTAGATTTTGATTTCTTTTCAACTATTGAGCCCAAGGAACTTTGAAAATTTGATTTAAGAGTTCTTGTTTTAGTTTTGGAACAAGGAATGTCATCGATGGTACGTTTAGATGATACCTATTCATGAGTCTCTTGAATCATTGAGTCATCAGAAGTAGAGGATTTGATTGATCTTCAAGTTACGAATTGCTAACCGAGCATTGAGGAAAGATTCTAAGAATTTCGTTTACCAAATGAACTTCACCATCGCATATAGGAAATTTTAGCAAAATCTTAGTGAATGGAAGAACATACTCATAGTGAGAAGGTTGATGGGATGGATCAAAAGCAAATAATTGAGAAACACATTTGGTGATACTGTTAAAATCAGTGGAGTAGTGAGTATCAATTAAAGTTTGATTTATAAAAAATAACTCACAAGTTTATTCTTAAAATCTTCTTTTAAATATTCAGCTTTACAGAAGGTTTGTTTAGTTTTAAGAACTTTGGTTAAGGAAACAACACCTTCTATATCGCCTCCAAGAATTTTCTCACACTAATTTGGAATCTGAGCATTAACAATTCTTGTGACATTAGGGTGATCAATCATGTCATCTTTTGATGTCTTCAATAGAAGAGTAGTTAATGATATTTTTTAACCTGATACGCTGATGCAGCGTCCCATTCTTTCTTGAGGTTTGTAGTAGCTTGATAAGGATCATCGTCAAGAGTCCCAATGCTGTTAATTAAAGTGTCAGCGTGAGATTCAACGATCTGGGCCATGAGATACATACATTCATCATCTGAGGAGTTTTATTTTTCAAAAGTTGATGATAGTGTAATCATTATCTCTTGAGCGGTTGAACATTTTTAAACCAGACGAAAAACAAAATAAGGGAGTAAGCTTCCAATAGCAATTCTCCCCTTTACATCGAGATTCAGCATCCTTTTCTCTTCCTTGTTATATCTAGGAGCATATTTTCCTTTTAGCTTACTATCAGAAAAACCATCATTGGATGATTGATGCATAACAGCGACATGACCTTCGTTGATGATGTCGAGCACATCAAATTCCATGAAATCGAGAGCTTCAATGGCCTTTCATTTCTAGGCAAAGAAGTTGTGTTTATCAAATGGAGGGATCTTGTTGTAGACAATTGATTGAAAGAGGTCGACATGATTACTTGAGTGTATCAAAAACCTGCTCTAATACCAACTAAAGGTTTGTATCTATCTGCTGCACATCAAGTATAAAGAATAAAAGTAAACTAATCTAAGAAAACAAAGAACGGAAAGTAAATAGCACAGACAGTTCTCCGAATTGTTTTTCACCAAGAAAGGATTTGTCTTCACCAAGAAGATGGTTGTTAGAAAGACATTCACCTAGACGAACTCTATACATTAGGTTTTACCCTAATGTAGATTATATACTAATCTATACAAGTATATCCCTTGATTATAGGGATTGTATCTAATCTATACTAAGAATCGATCCTTATCACAAGGATATCAGATTTGCTATCTATTCTATATATATATATATATATATATATATATATATATATATCCATATCATTACCTAATATACAAATGATTACATAGAATACCTATACTAAGTGCTAAAGTTGATATTTGTGATACGCTGATGTTGTCGGCATGTAGATTTTGACGCTAATAGATAGAATGTAGAGTGTTTGACTCATTAGATCATAAGGTGTGACCTTACTGATGGGTTTTGAGCATTCTAACACCCGTAAGTGTACATACAACCCTAGAAAAATCTTGGATATTTGTTTGTCTAAAATACATGCAAAGTATGATTTCCAAGGTTCATAATCCTATCTAGCATACATGGGGAACTTTTAATATAAAAGATGGCTAGAATTACATACCTTGTAGTTGATTTGATTCCTTGAAAACCTTGAGAGCCTAGTACCCCAAGTGTGATGCCTCAAATGCTTCACACAACATCAAATGCTTTGGAATAACTTTAGAGTATGTATAACACTTGTAAAAATCGGCTTGCCCTCTCTTGTTCTTAGTGTAATGTAGCCGATTTTGGTGAGTATCATGTTCCTTATATAGTGTGTCACATCTAGGGTTACACCATCTAAACCCTAATGTGACATGACTCTTCATTTCCATGACCCATGGGTTTGTAACTCCCATGGAGCATTTTATGGGTTTTACCCAACTTGATAATCCATGGAGCCTTTTAGCCCACTATACAAGTTATGGATGATTTACATAATCAACCCATATATTTAATTAGTCATCTTTTGATCACTGAATTAATTCCAAATTAATTCTTGATCAATACTAATTAAATAATACTCTTAATATATTAGAACTTATAACATATTAATAAACCACAAGTGTTATTTCTCTCATTTAGTCTATCCAAATGCATGATGCCATACAACCCAAATGGACCATGCCGGGTCGGGTCAAGTACATACCAAATATATTTATGGACTTAGGCACCTCATCCAACACTTACATAATGCATCTGGTAGTTGACTAAAGTAGAATTCTGTACCGGGATACAACAAGGAAGAAAAAAATCTAAATCTCGATGTGAAGGCAAGGATTGCTATTAGAAACTCTTTTCGATATCATGTCTATCGGTTGGTTTAAAACTATTCAACTTCACAAGAGATGATGAAAACCTTATCAGTCACTTTTGACTGAGAAGAACTTTTTGATGTTGAAGTTACAAAAAGTAAGTGTCTCATGGTTCAAATCATCGAGTCTCATGGTGAAGCCCTAGGGGACAACATTAGTACTTTTTATATTGGCCTTTCTCAAGCCACTAAGGACTCTAAGTCTCAGGACATGGACTCAACCTCCAAGTATCAGGTAAAGAATTTGGTTAACTACTCTTCTACGGGAAAACCTGACATGTTTGATCATTTATGCTTTGATTTTTCTATCTCCAATAAAGAAAATATTCTCTTAAAATTGAGTTGAAAAATCTTAAAGAAAAACTCTCTTTTACTGAGAACTACCTTTCTCTTGTAAAAAAGGAAAACTCTTGTATCTCACTAACCAATAATGTTCTTGATGCTGAAAAAGAAAAAGTTGTCGATCATGCAAGAGGCATTAAGCTTATTTTAAGTAGCTGGGGTTCTTCCCATTGTAATGTCATGAGGATTATTAATGATCAAATTCCTAATCAATGTGAGAAATCATTGGCGGTGATATCATAGTGGGTGGATGAATTCTAAAAGGGTTCTAGGGTTTCCTTGGGTAATAAGGGAGGCTTGGATGCCTTAGGGAGGAAGTTAGGAGATTCGGGCTTTTCTAAGGAAACTGCCTTATCCATAGAATCCCTTAGTCACCTATATAAACCCTCTTGGAGTTATGATTTTCAGACATCCATTGTTCAAGAGAGAAAAGTTGAAATCCCTTCCTTCTCCTCTCTCCTCTTTAGTTTCCAATTTGCTAGGGTTTGGGTGTGAGCCATTAGAGACACAAGACTTCTGGTGCTTGCTTTCTAATGACGAATGAGGAAGGAATACTAGTTTATTTGCAATAATAAACTAAGGTATGTATTTTCTAATAACCCTTTAGAATTTTCTAAAATAGCAATACAGTTCTAGGGTTCTTGATATTCAATAGTCGGTTGCAAATCATAGTAAGAATATAGATCCTTTAGGGTACATGTGAACTTAGGGTTTATGTTTTTCAGCCAAATTTTTTTTATAACATCTAAAACCCATCAGTGGTATCAGATCCATTTTTCTCATTGATATTGCAGAAAGTTGAATTAGATAAAAATTAGGGTTTATTGAAACTAAATACTAAGGAGGTATTTTCAAAAATTCCATAGGGTTCTTGGAACCCTAGCATCCACCCTATATTTTCGAAATCTGCAAGGGTTTAGAAACCCTAGCACTTTGCCTTATTTTCAAAAATTGTGGAACCCTTTTAGGGTTTACCTTGTTTCCTTATTTGTTATTTTAAAAGCCTTAAAATTTGAAAGATTAAAACCTAGTAAACCCTAGCCAATTTTCGAAAACTAGGAAGCTTAGGATAAGGATTAAATTGAATTATTTTATTAATTTTTTAATTTTAAATAAGTATTTAATCCATATTTATTAAATTAAATTAATTAATTGTTTAACTAAAAGAAAAAGATTAAATCAAAATTGGTTTATTTTTAAATTAAATTAATTTTATATTAATTTCAAATTTTTAAACTTAAACCTAGTATTTCAAAATAGTTTTAAAATACACCTTATACTATATATAATTAAATAGATTAATATAATATATGTATAAGACAAGTTAGTCAAAGCACTAGTATGCCTCATTCATGAAGCCATACTATAAGGGGAGTTTTAGGAAACGGCCTATAAAATGACCGGCATTGGGTATCCATTCTTACCCACTGCTCTCTTGTATAGTGGAGGTCGTTAGCCGAACGGATTTGTTGGAACATAATCTCATTAATAAGTATAATGATGTAAAGTAACTAAACTATTTTTATAAAATGTCACTTTTAGTTACTTTAAGAAAATATGAAAAGTTTGCTAATTCATAAAATTGAACATTATACTTTATGAGTAGTTAGTGGAGCGCGAGTGGTTAACCGACACACTAATAGTGACTATAAAGAGTAATAATGAGCATCTCGAAAATTATCATTGTTAATGGAGCGCGTGTGGTTAACCGACACATTAATGAGAGATGATAAATGACATCAAGAGTACGAAGAATATTTGTATGGTTATTAACATCTTGTTTGTGATCCTCGGTATCCCAATCACAAAAAGAAGAGCATAATCTAAGATTAAACATGCATTTGATAGATTCAATGAATCTCAAAAGATCTAGGAATTTCATAGTTCAAAATTGGTGAATTGCTTTTACTTACCTTTATAAATTCGCGATAAGATTACGACATCCCTCTTCTTAGTTGTGAATTGTTATTTTCGCTCCTAGCCTTAAATATTAATTATGAGTTAAAATAATAAGGATTATTGTCATCTAACTAAAACCACTTTTTCTCTATAGATGTGTACTTCTGGTGATGCTTCTGCTCCTCAAAACTCATCCTACAACTTCTTCCTTCTCTCGATCGTGTCCAAGGTGACATTGGATGGCACCAACTATAATGATTCGGTGTGTAACATCAAGATGACTCTTCGATACGAGGGCAAAGAGCATGTCCTCAAGAAAAAATTATCAAGATCAATGAAGACACTACTACTCCTAAATAAATAGTCTCCAAAAAGAAACACTATGATGACGCGACTAAGGTTCCTTGCATCATGGTTGCCACCATGATTCCTGAGTTGTAAAGGTTCTATGAGGACTATTGGACATGCGAGATGAACTTGGATCATCTTGAAAAGTATCACAAGAGAGATCGTTAATAAAAGTATGAAGTCATCAAAGCTCTTATGGCATGCAAGTTAAGGGAAAGATAGTTAGTCTGCAACCATGTCCAAAGAATGGAAAGATATGTGGAATGCCTTGAAAAGCTCAATGTGAATTTCAATGAGGAGTTGGCCATTAACATGGTCCTTAAATCCTTGCCATATTTTTATGATCAATTTATCTTGACTTATCATTTGAACAACAATGGCCCAACTCCACAACCTATTTTAGATAGCAGAGTCAGGGATGAAAAAAAGTCACACCTCTTCTGCTACTAATACTCATGTCCTAGCCATTGGGAAAAACAAAGGGAAGAAAAGGAAATGTGGTTCTAAGCAGAAATGGAAGGGCACGACCCATATTGGGTTGTCTAGTAATGACCCAAAAGCAAATCCCAGTTTTGATATCCGTCATGTGAGTGATCCCAAAGAGGCCAATTGCTTCTATTGTAATGATAAGGGTCATTGGTAATGTAGCTTCCCCAAGTACTTGCAGGACATCGATGGCAAAGTGAAGCCATTGTTGGAAGGTATTTATACTATTCAAACTAATAACTCACAACCTACTCGCTCTTAGGTCCATAATACAGGATGTGGTTTTCACATTTGTTCTGATTTGCAGGGAGTAAGAGAAAGCGAAGAGATGGAGCATGGAAGGATGAATCTAATCATGGGAAATAGGCAGTTTTCTCTTGTTACCCAGACTGGAATTTATAGTCTTATGCTTAGTGGTGATGTTAGATTATACTTGGGTAAATGTTGTTATTCGTCAGAAATGACATGAAACATTTTCTTTTTCATGCACTATTTAGAAAAGGTTTTGAAGCTTTACCTTGTAATGGTGTGTATGAAACTGTGATTTGTGTTGATAGCTTAGGTAATAGTGTATTTCATATTGATTTGTCTAATGGTTTAGAGAATGCATACTTGTGGCATTGTTGTCTTGGTCACATTAACAAGAAACCCTTCGCCCAAGTCCAAAAGGATGGAGTGTTGGAATCATTTGAACTAAGGCTAGATGATGAATGTGAATCTTGTATTTAGGGGAAGATGACAAAATCACCTTTCATTGGATCTTGTGAAAAGGGTGAAGGTTTGTTGGATCTCATAGACATAGATGTGTGTTGACCCTTTAGATCCACCACAAGGGATGCTAATCGATTTTATGTGACATTTACTTATGATTATAGCGGATATGGTTACATCTACTTAATCAAGCCTAAGTTAGAGACTTTTTGTAACAACGTAAAATTTCAAAACAAAAATTCATTTTGTCACAACCATTTTCACATAAAATATTTTATAAAATATCAAATAATGGTTATCAAAACATATCGTATCCCAAGATCACAAAAATCAAATCCTCTCTCTAGTGTCTACGGGTCACGTCGGCGCCTTTCCACGGTCCTCGCTAGTACCTGAAACACATAACACAACAACTGTAAGCATAATGCTTACTGAGTTCCCAAAATACCCTTACACACATACGCCTTTCCAGGCCATACTCTACACGACCTTCCGGTCTATGTGTCTCAGGGGACTTCCATCCCAGTCCCAGTAGACCTTCCGGTCCTACTCGTATCGACCTTCCGGTCCATGACTCCCTGACCTTCCGGTCCACGTCATAATGCCTTCCGGCCCATATCATACATAGCATACATATCACATACATAACGCATACAGAACGTGCAACGCATAGCATACAAAACATGCAACTCATAGCATACAAGACCTTCCGGTCACACATAGGTACCTTTCTAGGTATAGTATAGTGAGAAGACTCACCTCAGATATCTCGACAAGTCTCTATCTCGGTAGAAATGTGATCTAGCCTCCGCCTAATCACATAAAGCAAATACTCCCATAAATACAACTGTACTCAACCCTAAAAGTCAACAAGGTCAACGGTCAAACTTTGACCCGACTCGGCGAGTGCACTAGGGCGACTCGGTGAGTCTACACGTGTCCACTAACTCTCTCTTAGACCCTCTCTTGGCACGTCGATTACTTCCCTGACTCAACGAGTTCCACCTGGCAAGAATCGCGGGGCCACCCCGACTCAACTCACCGAGTCCCAAGAACAACTCGGCGAGTTCCAACTTGAACTCAGACCCTTGACTCTCCCTGACTTACTGAGTCATTCCCCCAACTCGACAAGTCCACTCACTAAGTGATTAACGGGCAACCTTCATACTACTCGCCGAGTCTGTTCTTCAGACTCGGCGAGTTCATGCCATGCACAAACTCAAAACGACTTCTCAGGTTAGATTTGTTCCATACAATCATAGATCTAGCCTCCCCAAGCATGATAATCACGTAAAGTTCGGACCTTGACACACATATAACATAGAAATGGTCCAAAATGGTGATTTAGCCCCAAAAATGACATTCCAAGCTCATGACTTCCAAAATGACTCATAAAGCTCCAAGGGTTAAGGTCTCTGGACCTCTTTGAGTCCAGATCCAAAGCACAAACTCGAGAGGGGACTAAATACTCTACATACTATTCTTCAAAAGGGTTTAAAAACTCTAACTCTATGAATCAACACCCAAAACTGGAGAAGGTCCGAAGGATTACCTTAATATGAAGCCTTTGATCTCTGAAGACACTAGATTTGCACTTCCTTCAGCCTTCTTTTGTCTTGCTCACCTTCTCCTTCAAATTTCACCAACAAATGATCAACAATGGCCTCTCTTCTCCTCACAAGCGATCTAGGACTCTCTCTGGGGTGTGGTAGCCGCATTGGACGGCCATAACGGCCTTTAAATGGGTCCCAAACCCTGGAAGTTAGGGTTTCATTAAAGAGTATGGACTCGCCGAGTCCACTCATGAACTCGCCGAGTCCAGCTGTGAACTCGCATATGAATCCGCGACCATACTCGGCGAGTCTAGACGCCAACTCGCCGAGTTCCCCCACAAAACCCAAAAAAAATAAAGGAACAAAATCTCATACCTGGGAATCCAGGTGTTACAATTCTCCCCCACTAGAATCAGACTTTGCCCCCGAAGTCTCACTCTGCAAACAACTCCTGATGTTGCTCCTGCATCTCATGCTCCGGTTCCCAAGTCAACTCTGACCCTTTCTTATGCTTCCACTGGACCTGCACCAGTGGCACTTCCTTGTTCCTCAAAACCTTGATCTTCCGAGCCCTGATCGCCACCGATCTCTCAGCATAATTCAGGCTCGCATCTATATGAATATCTTCTAATGGCACCACTACCGACTCGTCGGCTATACACTTTCGCAACTGCGATACATGGAAAGTGTCATGAATCTGACCCAACTCTGCTGGCAACTCCAAACGATAGGCTACCTGCCCACCCTCACGATTACCCTGAAAGGACCAATATATCGGGGCCCCAACTTGCCCCTCTTCCTGAATCGGATCACTCCTTTCCAAGGAGATACCTTCAGGAGCACGACGTCGCCGACCTGAAACTCGAGCTCGTACCGGCGTCTGTCCGCATAACTCTTCTGCCGACTCTGAGCGGTCAACAACCTCTGTCTGACCTGCTGGATCTGCTCTGTTGTCTAAACCACAATCTCGGTGCTGGCCATCACACGCTGCCCTACTTCTCCCCAGCAAATGGGGGTTCGACACCTCCTCCCATACAACGGTTCAAAGGGCGGCATGCCAATGCTCGAATGATGGTTGTTGTTATAAGAAAACTCCACCAAGGGAAAATACATGTCCTAATTCCCTCCGAAATCCAATACACATGCCCGAAGCATATCCTCGAGCGTCTGAATCATCCGCTCACTCTGCCCGTCCGTCTTTGGGTGGTATGCAGTACTGAAATGCAGTCTCGTACCCAACTCCTCGTGAAACTTCTTTCAAAATCTAAAAGTAAATCGAACATCTCGATCTGAAACAATCGAGATCGGAACTCCATGTCGCGATACCACCTCCCTCACATACAGCTCTGCCAGCCTCTCAACAGAAAATCTCTCACTGATAGCAAGAAAGTGAGCGCTCTTTGTCAACCTGTCCACAATCACCCAAATTGCATCGACACCCCCTCGCGGTCCTTGGCAATTTGGTGATGAAATCCATGGTAATTTGTTCCCATTTCCACTCGGTAATCTCTAATGGCTGTAGCTTACCATGTGGATGCTGGTGCTCGGCCTTCACCTGCGACAGGTCAAGCACCTCTCTACAAACCATGTGACATCACTCTTCATACAGGGCCACCAATAATATTCTTCAGGTCCAAATACATCTTAGTGGCCTCGGGATGGATCGAAAATTTCAATCGATGAGCCTCCTCCATCAAAATGGTACGCGTCCCGCCCACCGATGGTACCCAAATCCGGCCCTGAAATGTCATAAGCCCCCAGCTATCGGTAACGAATTCCGATACCAGCCCGACAACTCGCTCCCTCTTCTGGCTCTCTAGCTTCACAGCCTTAGCCTGGGCCCCACAAATAGCATCCAACACCGGTGTCATCACTGACAATCTCAAACAAACATCTCGAATTGGGGCGCCCTCCACCCTACGGCTCAATGCATCGGCTACCACATTAGCCTTGCCCGGGTGGTACAGGATCTCATAATCATAATCCTTAACCACGTCCAACCACCTTCTCTGGAACATATTCAGGTTGGGTTGATCCATCAAATACTTCAAGCTCTTGTGGTCTGTGTATATCGTACACCGAACCCCTTACAAATAATGTTGCCAGATCTTGAGAGCGAACACTACCGTTCCCAGCTCCAAATCATGAGTGGGATATCTCGACTCATGAGGCTTAAGCTGCCTCGCTGCATAAGCAATCACATGCCCCCTCTGCATAAGCACCGCTCCTAATCCAGATATCGATGCATCACAATAAATCACAAAATCTTCCATCCCTTCTGGAAGAGCTAGCACTGGTGCTTCACATAATTTCTGGCGAAGTGTCTCGAAAGAGGTCTGCTGCTCCGGACCCCAATAAAACGCAACACCCTTCCGGGTCAACTTGGTGAGTGGCACGGCGATCTTGGAGAAATCCTTAATAAATCTCCGATAATAGCCGGCCAAACCCAGAAAACTCTTGATGTCGGTGGGTGACCTCGGCACCTCCCATCTCATGACCGCCTCAATCTTGGCCGGATCGACCAATATCTCATTCTGGTTAATGAGGTGTCCCAGAAACTGAACCTCTCGTAGCCAGAACTCACATTTGGAGAACTTGGTATAAAGCCTCTCAGATCTCAGAACTCCGAGGATATCCCTTAAATGTTCCTCATGCTGCTCTCTGGATCTCGAATACACCAATATGTCGTCGATGAACACGATCACTGAGCGATCCAACATCGGTCTGCACACCCTGTTCATGAGATCCATGAACACCGCAGGTGCGTTGGTGAGTCCGAAAGGCATCACCACGAACTCGTAATGCCCATAACGAGTCCGGAATGCTGTCTTCTGTACGTCCTCCTCCCGCACCCTCACTTGATGATACCCAGACCTCAAATCGATCTTGGAGAACCAAGATGCTCCCTGCAACTGATCAAACAAATCGTTGATCCTCGGCAATGGGTAACGGTTCTTTACCGTTAGCTTATTCAGCTCACGATAATCAATGCACATCCAGAGCAAGCCATCCTTCTTTTTGACAAAAAGGATAGGCGCCCCCCATGGCAAACTGCTCGACCTGATAAACCCCTTCCCAGCAGCTCCTGAAGCTGCGAGGATAACTCCTGCATCTTCGGAGGCGCAAGGTGATAAGGTGCCTTAGCGATAGGCGCAGCTCCCGGAACCAACTCAATACTGAACTCTACCTGCCTCTCCGGAGGCACACCTGGCAATTCCTCTGGAAACACATCCAGAAACTCTTGCACTATCGGAACCTCATCAACCGACTTCGGTCTCTCTGAAACAACCCTCGCATCCATCACATATGCCACAAATCCTCTACAGCCCTGCTGTAGACTCTGTCTCGCTCTGGCGGACAAACAAAATGTTGACCCCGCACGTGTACCCTCGTCGTGCACTGTAAGAACTCCCCCACTAGGGTCTCGAATCGTCACCAACTGACGCTCGCAGTCTATCACTGCTCCATATTTGCTCAACAAATCCATACCCACTATAACACACACGTCCCCCATCGCGATTGGAACTAGATCTATCGGGAACTCCACACCGAAGATCTCAAGGACACATCCTCGAATCACATCCAAAGCATACACTGCTCACTCATCAGCTATGGAAACTCGCAGAGGCCGACTCAACGCCTCTCGACGGATACTAATGTGCTGACTAAATGCCAAGGAAACAAATGACCGACTCGCACCCGAGTCAACTAATACCAAAGCAAGTATAGAACTCACAAGAAAAGTACCTACGCATATCATCATATAAGCATAAAAACTCAACTCAAATAAAAGATGAAAAGAGCATACATACCAGCCATAACATTGTGCGCCGCGCGGACCTCCTCCGCGGTCAACTGAAATGCCCTCCCACGAGCCTTCGGGGCCTCGACCTTCACCGGCCGAACCTTTGTAACCCTAGCAGCAGGCGCAGATCCCTGGTATAGCTGAGGGCACTCGCCCTTCTGATGGCCGGTCTGGTTGCAATGGAAGCAAACCATAAATCCTTTGGGGCAATCCCTGGCGATATACCCCTCCTTGCCACATTTGTAGCAAGAAGCCGATTGACAGGCCCCCTCATGTCCCTTGCCGCACTTCCCGCAAGTGCAGCCCTTCTGGCCTCCAGTCCTCGAATCGGCGGACTTGGTCCGCTTGGCTGCCGGCTGAGACTGATCCGGCCGCCAATCCATCCTATGAGACTCGACCTCCTCCCTGGCCTGAGTCTCCAACTCAATCTCCCTCTTCCGAGCATTTGCCTAGAGCTCAGCAAATGTCCGGTACATCGAGTTCGACACGAACTCCCGAATATCCCTCCTCAGAATACCTACTGGCTCATCTGTGCCTGCTCAGTAGACACCTGCTCAGGGCAAAACATTGCCCTCTCATGAAACTTCCGGGTGACCACAGTAACCGAATCATTACCCTGCTTGAGGGTCAAGAACTCCTGAACCAGCCATTCCCTCTCCACCGGGGGAACATACTCGTCTCTGAACATGATGGTGAACCTCTCTCAGGTCACCGCTGAAATCTCTGTAAGAGTGAAGTCCGCTGTTACGAACTTCCACCAATCCTTCGCTCCCAAGCGAAGCTGGTTCAAAGCGAACCGTACCCTCAGATGCTCCGGACATGAACGCATATAGAAGCATCCCTCAATTTCAGCAACCCATCTCATCGCAGCGATCAGATCCTGCATCCCATCAAACTCGGGTGGCTTCGTGTTGCTGAACTCCCAGAACAACAACGCGTCACCTCCCTGAGGCCTGGCAGCAGCCACAGCTGTTGTAGCTGCAGCGGCTGCGGCCTCAGTCACCGCGGCATACCGCTCATCAAAAGTCTCCAACAGTGTGGTCTTGATAGACCCAAACATCTCCGGAATCTCGGCCCTGATCCCCACATCCACCTCATCGTGGATCATCTGACGAACCTCCTCGTCACTCACACCGCTCGCCTCGGGTCTGTGGCGTGTCCCAACCATGATGCCTCTGAAATACAACAAAAATTATTAGAGACTCGATCGAGCATACTCATACTCGATGACGCAACCCTACTTGTCCTCATTCGTCCAAAAGATTCTTACTTGGAATGCCCACTGATCCGGTGTCTTCAGTAGTACGGGACCAATACTACTGACCACACCGCATCAACATTCACTCCAAGTCCTCCTCCATGGATCTTGGATTACAAGTACTTTATTCTCATGAGCTCCTAACTGCTATCTACTCGCTCTCAAAGCATCTCAGCAGCAGAAATATCCTAGGCTAAGGCATCACAAATCAAGCTACTCTAGTCCTAATATGTATACCTAGCCTACTCTAGCATGCATAATGTCACATACATATCTCACAACACAAATTGTAAGGGTACTTTTGGGAATTCACCGTTCAGGCGCTGGCTGATGGTACACATGGCTCTGCTCTGTTTGTCTCAAAACTCTTTTTACTCTTTACAAAAATTTCACTTCATTATAAATTTTTTTTCTCAAATCCTCAGTTTGAGTTCAGATACGCCCGAAGGTGCATCCGAATCTCTCAAACCAAGGCTCTGATACCAACTTGTAACAACGTAAAATTTCAAAACAAAATTTTCATTTTGTCACAACCATTTTCATATAAAATATTTTATAAAATATCCAATAATAGTTATCAAAACATATCATATCCCAAGATCACAAAAATCAAATCCTCTCTCCAGTGTGTACGAGTCACGCCGGTGCCTTTCCACGGTCCTCACTAGTACCTGAAACACATAACACAACAACTATAAGCATAATGCTTAGTGAGTTCCCCAAAATACCCTTACACACATACGCCTTTCCAGGCCATACTTTACACGACTTTCTGGTCTATGTGTCTCACGGGACTTCCGTCCTAGTCCCAGTAGACCTTCCGGTCCTTTCCAGGTATAGTATAGTGAGAAGATCACCTCAGATATCTCGATAAGTCTCTGTCTCGGTAGAAATGTGATCTAGCCTCCGCCTAATGACATAAAGCAAATACTCCCATAAATACAACTGTACTCAACCCTAAAAGTCAACAAGGTCAACGGTCAAACTTTGACCCGACTCGGTGAGTGCACTAGGGCGACTCGGCGAGTATACACGTGTCCACTGACTCTCTCTTAGACCCTCTCTTGGCACGTCAACTACTTCCCTGACTCAACAAGTTCCACCTGGCAAGAATCGCGAGGCCACCCCGACTCAGCTCGCCGAGTCGCAAGAACAACTCGGCGAGTTCCAACTTGAACTTAGACCCCTGACTCTCCCTGACTCACCGAGTCATTCCCCCAACTCGACAAGTCCACTCATTGAGTGATTAACGGGCAACCTTCATACTACTCGCTGAGTCTGTTCTTCGGACTCGGCGAGTTCATGTCATGCACAAACTCAAAACGACTTCTGAGGTTAGATCTGTTCCATAAAATCATAGATCTAGCCTCCCCAAGCATGATAATCACATAAAGTTCGGACCTTGACACACATATAACATAGAAATGGTCCAAAATGGTGATTTAGCCCGAAAAATGACATTCCAAGCTCATGACTTCCAAAATGACTCATAAAGCTCCAAGGGTTAAGGTCTCTGGACCTCTTTGAGTCCAGATCCAAAGCACAAACTCGAGAAGGGACTAAATACTCTACATACTCTTCTTCTAAAGGGTTTAAAAGCCCTAACTCTATGAATCAACACCCAAAACTGGAGAAGGTCCAAAGGATTACCTTAATATGAAGCCTTTGATCTCTGAAGACACTAGATTTGCACTTCCTTCAGCCTTCTTTTGTCTTGGTCACCTTCTCCTTCAAATTTCACCAACAAATGATCAACAATGGCCTCTCTTCTCCTCACAAGCGATCTAGGACTCTCTCTAGGGTGTGGTAGCCGCAATGGACAGCCATAAGGGCCTTTAAATAGGTCTTAAACCCTGGAAATTAGGATTTCATTAAGCAGCATGGACTCGTCGAGTCCACTCATGAACTCGCCGAGTCCAACTGTGAACTCGCATATGAATCCGCGACCATACTCGGTGAGTCTAGACGCCAACTCGCCGAGTTCCCCCACAAAACCCAAAAAAAATAAACGAACAAAATCTCATACCTGGGAATCCGGGTGTTACACTTTTGAAAAGTTCAAATAGTTTAAACATGAAGTCGAGAATCAATTAGGCAAGAAGATAAAGATGTCCCGATCTGATAGAGGCGGAGAGTATCTTAGTATCGAGTTCCATGACTATCTTAAGGAATATGGAATTGTTTCACAATTGACTCCTCCTAGGACACCGTAACTTAATGGTGCGGGTGAGAGGCGTAATCGAACCTTGTTGGACAAGTTTCGTTCCATGATGAGTCGAGCTTCTCTTCCTATTTGTTTTTGGGGGTATGTCTTAGATACAGTTGCCCATATCCTCAATCTTATACCTACCAAGAAGGTTGTCAAAACACCTCACAACATGTGGAAAAGGAAAGTTCCCTCTTTAGCACATATCAAGGTTTGGGGTTGTGAAGCTTTTGTTAGACAAGAAACTCACGACAAGCTAGAACCCAAAAGTGAGAGATGTATTTTCATTGGTTACCCACAAAATTCCTTTGGATATTTGTTTCACAGACCTAGTGAGAATGTGGTCTTTGTAGCACGAAGAAGATTATTTCGTGAGACAGGGCTCATATGTAAAGAGGACAGTGGGGGTACAATTGACCTTGAAGAGATTCAAGAGTCAACCAAAGAAGGAACCTTAGATGATACTAGTGCTCAACCAGAGGAGGAGACTCCTGTTGGACCCATTGACAATTCATTATCTCTTAGACGTTCTAGTAGAGTTAGCATGCCACCAACGTTCTAGGGTTTCTATATAATGTTAGATGGTGATACGTTTATCAATGATTAAACACTAGTAAATTTAGATGAGCCAGCTAACTACAAGGAAGTGATGGCAGACCCTGAGGCTGCCAAGTGGAAAGAGGCAATAGATAGCAAGATCAAGTCCATGTATGACAACCAATTTTGGAATTTGGTTAATCAAGAACCTGGTCGAAAGACAATTGGTTGCAAATGGATCTTCAAGAAGAAGACCGACATGGATGGAAATGTACACACTTTTAAGGCTCAACTGGTTGCAAAGGGCTTTACTCAAACCTCTAG
Organism: Lactuca sativa; assembly: GCF_002870075.4. Taxonomy (NCBI): domain Eukaryota; kingdom Viridiplantae; phylum Streptophyta; class Magnoliopsida; order Asterales; family Asteraceae; genus Lactuca; species Lactuca sativa. The sequence goes on along the minus strand of NC_056626.2, from coordinate 57,899,253 downwards.
TATTGATTATGATGAGACCTTCTCACTAGTATCTAAGATAAAGTCTATCAAGATAATGCTCGCCATAGCTGCCTTTCATGATTATGAAATATGGAAGATGGACATCAAAACCACTTTCCTTAATGGGAAGTTGGTTGAATATGTTTACATGAGTCAAACAGAGGGTTTTGTAGATGCAAAGTATCCTAATTGGGTGTGTAAGATTTAGAAATCCATTTATGTATTGAAACAAGCGTCTCCTAGCTGGAATCTTTGCTTCCATGAGAAAGTCAAAGAATTTGGTTGCTGTAGGAGTGAAGATGAGTCATGTGTGTATGTCAAGACTAATGGGAGTATATTAACCTTTATAGTATTGTATGTTGATGGCATACTCCTTATGGGAAACGACATTCCAACCTTGAGAGAAGTTAAGTCTTCGCTTTCAAAATGTTTTGCTATGAAGGATCTAGGAGAGGCGGCCTATATTCTTGGGATAAGAATCTTAAGGGATAGAAATAAAAGACTAATTGGTCTTAGTCAAAGTACATACTTGGATAAAGTACTAAAATGTTTTAGTATGGAGAATTATAGGAAAGGAGAGCTACCTATTCAGAGTAATGCCAAATTAAGTAAGAGTCAAAGTCCTAGTATAGATGAAGAGATAGAAAATATGAGTCGAGTCCCTTATGCTTTGGAAGTAGTATCAATCATGTACGTTATGACATGTAGTCCCCCTGATGTGTCTTTTGCTTTGAGCATGGTTAGTAACTTTCAGGGAATTCCTGGCAGAGCTGAATGGACAATATTGCGGAATTTTATTTATGTGACATCCGCAAATTCACAGTCATTTTAGGGATTTCGCTTTCTAATCCTTGGTGGTAGTGATATGTGACATCCCCAAATTCATGGTCATTTTAAAAAAATTATTTATGCTTATTTAAAAATCAGAGTATTCAATTTAAAGAATAATATTGCGGAATTTGTTCCCAGAAAAACATGAGAAATATATTATCAAAGCATTTCCGAAGAAATGTATTTTGTTTATATTAAAACTTTGGGATGTCATCGTCAATACATAAACATAAGCATAAACAGACCTTACATTTATTTACATTAGTGATTTACATCTCCTTTAATCTCTCAGTGTAATGTAGCTTCGTATCGACACCTGTGATACATATAAACTGAGTGGGTCAGGTTGGGAAACTTGGTGAGTACATAGGGTTTTCAATCCACAATAATAAAGTTATTATGTTTTATCATCAAACTATTAACCCAATTACCCATCCCCATTATCTTCTTTATACTTAAGGATCTACCCTAAGAATCATCTATTCTTTCATTCATTCATTCCTAACAGGCACCAAGTCCATAGTTGCCGATGTTATTTGTTAGGCACTAAGTCCATAGCTGCCAATGTTCAACTATAGGGTACTAAATCCATAGCTACCAGCGATCATTTATAAGACACTAAGTCCATAGCTGTCAATGTTCATTTATGAGGCACTAAGTCCATAGCTGCCAGGGTTTTTAGAGTACATCTGGTGAACACATCGTTCACAACACCTACAGGTTGCGAGCATGCTAGTGTTCCACTGGACTGTCTAGAGTAGTCTGTGATTGTCACCTATACTCTGCTAGATGACTGAATTTCTTGGGTCATCGCTTCTCAGTATCTTTCACCTCTCATAATCTATATCATCTTTCATCTCTCATCATTCATCTCTCATCTCATCTTATATTTAATCTACCCATCTTTACCCATCATAATTATAGGTATAAAATACGTATACAGTTTAAATCGAATAAAACATGTATATTTTGTTAATCCAACATAGATATCAAGAACACAGATAATATGCACACATAACACGTAATTTATATTAAATACTTCATATCTATATGTAAGATAAAAGTAACTATGCACTCACTTGTTAAAGTGATGATTCCAAACTCGGGCAGCGCTTCGTTTCTAACAATTATACTTTCTTTCAACGAAACCTAGTATCGTTACCGCTAGAATTTATTCTAATATTTATTGCGAATATTTACGAGAGATATTTTGTATAAGTGTTAAACAATACTTTTCAACTACAATGTACAAACATGGGTCAGACATGAACCAACAGAGGGCGTGACCATTTTGGCATTATAACACTTTGAAATCCAACAACCCAATGCGGCCCTTCAAACCAGATTCCCCGTAGCACAAGTAGTTACAAAGATATTATAATAACACTTTGTATATTATATTTTATAATATATTTATTTTTTGTAAGTTCATAATAACGATATTGAACTTAAACATAAGTTGTACTTGAAGTAGGGTAAGCATAACTCACTTAGTGGGAGGTTTCGCTCGGAACCGGGCTCTGCCAGGGCAGAACTTCTGAGCCGAAAAGCTCTTCTTTTTGGAGCCTTCTGGCGCTCCGGGTCTTTCCTCTACCAATTAGGAGTTACTAGGGGTTTGGGAGAGGTTGAGAGAGAAGTTAGAGAGAGAGAGAGAAGGGTTATGGTGTGAGAAAAAAGGGTGAGCTTTGCATGGTATTTCTAGGGTGAAAAATGACCCAACTTGGCGAGTTTGAGCCTCCAACTCGTCGATTTCAGTGCCAAGTGTCACCATCAGGTGGCAAGGCGTGGGGAGGAAGCAATGGTCCAGATTAAGCCACATCACCCCCTTCACAGCAGCACCCTTTCGTCTTCTAATTCCGTAGCTTTCACATACGAGCTTCATTTTCAACGCTCTTTATATCCACGTGTAGTTGGCGACGTACTATACAACTTTCGTTTTGACTCTATTGGCTAATTCTCGACCGATTTTCAATTTAACATTATGAGAAGATTACACTTTTAACGACCGTGTAAAATTCATAACTTCTACATATGGACTCCGTTTTCGACTGTCTTTTTATCATTGAACTCCTATTAATGAGATCTTCAATTCTCATTTAGGTTGTGTCGGCTAAAATCGATCAATCTAAAATTTGAATTTCGAGTTGTGCACTGCTTTGTATGTATGTTCTCGAAGCCAATGCATATTTTCTACGATAATGAAGCAGCAATTGCTTTAACTAAAGAACTGAGAGATCATGGTAAATCAATACATATCGAAAAAAAGTACCATTATAACAAATATAAAGTTGAAGAAGGTCATCTTATAGTGAAGAGAGTTTCGTCAGAAGATAATCCTATAGATCCTCTCACAAAGTCTCTTGGTAGGATTAAGCATAGTCATCATGCTAGGATCATTGATTTGAGAGATGAAATTGGCTTTAGTAGTTAGATGATTAGTTTGAAACTTGTAACATAATAAATGTAATTGATTTTTGGTGATTGAATAATATAGATTATTTATGAGTATTGTTTACTGCATTTGTCAATTATTTATACTTGTGTTTCGTTTTTCATGCTTTACTTCCTGAATAATTTGATTATTCAAAGCTCCACAGTCGCTCATACTTTAGGAAGTAAGTGGTGAATGAAGACTATCATGAATTGTATTGTAGATTGTCTAAGGAGTTTAGACATAGCAATTGTGTTGCTATAACGTTCATGGGTACTTAAAAAATAGATATTTGGGTATTGGATAAACCCACGCTCATAGAATTACGTCATGGATTATATCGTGAGTAATTATAAGACGATAATATCATATATTCATAATATGGAGATATATGAGTTGTAATTTACAAGTTGGTTGTACATTGGTATTGCGTAAATGCAACAGTAACTTGATAAAACGTAATGTCATGTATGACTTTGTGAGTAAAGGATACAAGCATATGATTAAAAGTTTATTCTTTCCTTTTTCCTTAATGGGAAAAGCAATATCTTTGGTCCCTTCGGTGATTTGGTGTTAACTTATAGTGTTGGGCCCAACCAAGACTAAATTGATGTCTTCAATTAGAAGGCTTAAGTCGTCATCGCAAATTAGGAAATCAGGAAACATAATTTTGGACAATGAGATTGATTCTAATCCATGTCTCGTATCCATATGATATCTAGAAGAATGGAGGAATATTTCATCACTTATCTAAGGACACATATCTGATCGGATCAGAGTTCGACAGTTGCTTTTGAAAGCACAATTTCCTATTTAATTTAGAAGTTATACCATTAATTTAATCTTAGACTTATCCATGTGGGAGACGGTTGGATTAGGTGTCTAAGCCAATAACTAAATTAGTATAATCTTGAATTATTAGTAAAATCCTTTTGGGTTGCCCTCAAACCTAGTAATAGACTGGAATGCTATTTGGAGAGAGAGAGAGAGAGAGGCTGGTTTATTAATTTATTATATGATCAATAAATTAGTTAGAAATCAAAATAAATAATTTATTAATGTATTATGAGAATAATATATTAATTAGAACTAATATTGTTTAATTAGAAATTAATCAGAAATTAATTGGAATTAATTTTGGGATTAATTTATTCACCAATTCTAGAACCTCCCATAGAGGGTGGACGAATGCTAGAAGTGTTATAGGGTTTCCCTGGGAAATAAGGGATCCTTGGATGCCTTAGGGAGGAAGTTAAGGGATTAGGGTTTGTCTAAGGAAACTACATTATCCATAGCATCCCTTAGTCACATATATAAACACTCTTAGGTTTATGATTTTCGAACATCCCTTTTCTAAGAAAGAAAAACTGAAAATCCCTTCCTTCTCCTAACACCTATTTAGTCTCCAATTTGCAATAATAAAATAATGTATGTATTTTCTAATAACCCTTCAGTATTTTCGAAAATAGCAATATATTTCTAGGGTTCTTGACATTCAATAGTTGCTTGCAAATCATAGTGAGAACATGGATTCTTTAGGGTGCATGTGAACTTAGGGTTTATGTTTTTCTGCCAAAAATATATATTTTTTGTAACATATAAAACCCATCACTTACACACCTCAGATGGAAATTCCGAGAGCATTTTTGGACTCAGACTATGGATTAATGTTTAGTTCATACTATAAATATTTATAGTGAAAATATTTGTGAAAGTCGAAAGATCGAGCGTTTCGGGTCATTTAGACATGCAACTTTAAACGCGATTTCCTAGAGTTCTACAACTCGAAAAATTAATTTGTTTGGGTTTTTGGAATCCTTGAACTCGACTCTATCTTACAACACTTTCAGAAAACTTATTTGATGTCGAGGTCCCGATACGCCAAACTAGGATTGTTTTGGGCATTTATTCAAAATTGTGACATCATTGGGGGCCCACCTATCTTTGCTAAAAATGAAAAATTAGCTTTTCTTTGTCCCTTCCCTTTGCCCACGTGGGATAACTCCCATACCTCCTTTTTCCTTCTTTGAGTGTACACTTCTCTCAAAGAGTACAAAGCATGGTCTAGGTGAAGCATTTAACTAACTTAAGAAATATGATGCAGTACGATCTTGTCAGATCTTCATGACTATAAATAGAAGCTTAAGGCTTCCTTTAATCCTCAAAAAATCCTCAGCAACATCATTCAAACACTCCCTCTCCAATTGTCCTTATTTCTTTTAGAAAACACCACTTTTCCACCACCAGCCACCATTTCCCTTGCTATTTTGGTCGATCAATAGCCCTCCCAAACACCTCCATCCTTTCAACCATGCACAGTCCCTCCTCCGTCGGGTTTCTAGGTAGAAAAAGGAAACGGAAGCAGCCAAAAGGCTGTCGGGCAGCCACTCACCACCTCCCACCATCGCTGAATCGCCATCACCGCCTCTTTTTACTGGCTTCGTGAGTTTCCGACCACCACCATTTCTTTTTATGTGTTTCTTTTGTTCGTGAACCAACCATGAACAAAGATCTTTTTGTTTGTGTATTACGTGCATGCGATCAAAATAGGAGGAGGAGGACACCCTCCAAAAACTTGAATTTCATTTAATTAAAAACCACCTTCTATGGAAAATCCTTGACAAAATAAGTCCAAGTCCCAAACTTTATTTCCATTTAATTACTTTATCCCCCTCCCCCCTTAGAACCTATTACAAAAATAGTCCCAATCTCTAAATATTGAATTAAAATAAACACTTCAGTCCCTACCATGGAATTTCCTAACAAAATGAGTCCCACCTAAAAAATTGATTTCCATTAAATCCAAAAACTACCACTCTCATGATTAATATTTCAAAATGGCCCCTCTTTGGTTTATGTAAAATAGCCAAAACCTTTCCTTTGGTTAAATAGGTAACAAAAGTAGTCCCGGTGGTTCGTTTTAGAAACATGAATTTGCGGTTTCTCTCGTCAAGTTTCTCGAAATAAACTGGCAATCACACATTAAAGTGAGTGTTACGACCCCTATTTTATGTTTCTATATGCTTTGGAGGGGGGGGGGGGGAGGATACATGTGCTCACTTATGCTAGGTTACGCAAAAACACACATAAAATATTATAATTTTATGTGAGAACTATAACTAGTTTATAAAATGTTGGTTTGACATATATATGTTATGAACACATAAACTAGTTTTAAACCTCGATATTTACATATGTTATGTTGTCAAAATAATACAACTAATAAAATAACATATTTGATTTTACTACATTACCCTATGATTTTATACGACGTTGTATGTCTTAAAAAGCATGTTATAAAACTTTGTAGTATTTCAAGGATTCAAACTATTACCATGCATGTATATTTATAAAGTTTATACATGTACTTATGAATGTTTCTTGAGACATACGTGTTTATAAAAGCAAGTACCTTACACTATACATACATACCAGATATAATTGGCTTTTATAAAATCTATACAATTCATTATACCTAGTAACTTATCTAGTTATAAGTTAGGGTCGAGAGCTATTCACATACCTTAGTTAATGGCTTAGTGGTGAGACTATATTTATTAGCTAAGTCTAAACACTTAGCATACCCACACTACTATAATCATTAATCTTCGGAGCGAGATATGTATGTTTAGATCTATACGAGGTTGACATCTCCACCTGCAGGTTCTACCTAGAACCTCGATCGATCATTCAAAGCAGGTGATAAGTATCTACTATCGTACGACGTACGATGAAGTGTTGTAGGGGTATATTCAATCACATAGCTCGGTTATAGGACTCACTATAAAACATTAACTAGAATCTCTCTCTCTCTCTCTCTCTCTCTCTCTCTCTCTCTTACTACAAACTATGGCCTTGGTTTCTTTCAAAATTATTTTAAGTATGGATTTACTTATGCAAAGATACATTTTGGTTTTCAAAGTTTATTCAAAGATTCTTTACAAATATAGTTTTAAGTATGGTTATAATTACAAAGAAAATACTTTTAGACTTTTTAGAAGTATCATTACTGTTGTTAGCAGAAATCCTGTAACTCTCACCAACCTTCTGTTGACCCTCAAAACTACATATATTCTCAGGGAATCAATAATCAAGCATTCGTACGACAGATAGTCATGGATTTCAGACAATCTATTTTACAAGCTTTTGTTATGTCTGTCTATCTGTTTAAGGTAATTTATGTACTATACTATTATCTATACTATTATAAGTAAGAACCATGTATGCAAACATCAAGATAGAGTACACATGTTGTTTTGTTTATTGTTGTACTTGTGTTATAAATTCAGTTTACCTGTGATCCATGAACATAGTCTCACAACCCGGCATATTTCGTCGCCTCGGCCGGGGGTGTGACATTAATGAATAAAAACACAAGCAAAACTGTGAAGTAGCAGCCATAGGTTTGTCATTTTTTTGGGATAATGTAAGAAATAGCAATTCATTTTATATGTTTGTGTATTATAAGATCAACTTTGTTTTTCTTATTAAGACATTGTACATTGAAAAATCTACCAAATTATAGAGGTAAAGTTGCTTTGTATTTGGATGACATTGATATAATATGGTAGATTTTTTAACAATTTTATGATATGAAGAAATGAAAGTAGGATGTTATAATAATAAACTAATCAATGAAAGTGCTTTGCTCTTCCTTGGAGTCTATAGAGAATGGAAAGTTTGTTGGAGATCCTGATGTGGGAGAATTCTAGAACTTTTTTTGTGGTTATCCCTCATTCCGAAGGACCCGCCCTCTACTCAAGAACAACTTCAAAGTTTATCATCCATTAAATTATTTTTGGTATGCAGAAAATGGTGATAATTTTTTGGCAAGAAAACAAGAATGTAATAACACTGCAAAACGCAAAAACTTTACAAATCTTTTTTCATAACTTTATAATCTTAATTTTACCATAAACTATTTTTGTGTATACAAGGTTTAGTGGCTCATATATTAATAATTAATTATCTATAACACGAGATTCAGGGCCGGCCCAAGCCTAGGGCGAGCTGGGGCACGGCCTAGGGCATCAAATTCTAGTATGGCATCAATTTTTCAAAGTCTGTTATAGTATTATTGTATATTTGGGCCATTTCTATTCGGCTAGTCCAGTAAGAGATCCATCCCATGTCAAGACGTCTAGGGCAGCCAACTGAGACCTAATTAGCGCCAATTAAAATCAATTTCACATGGTGCCTCTTCGATCTAAACAAACGCCTAATAATTGAAGATGAAGAACACGAAGCGTCCCTTCTGCAGAATGGAGATGACGATTAGAAATTAAAATCATGAGCTAGTCCTCTATCGATCATTCTACTCGTCCATTTAGCGCTTCTCTCGCCCTCTCTCTCGACTGCTTTTCCTATGTTCTTTTTTCTTTCTTTAATCCTGAATCATCCTCTCCTCTACCACTCTAAATATGTAATAGTTTATCTATTGCTCTAAATCTGTTATGTTAAAGTGAAGATTCAAAGGTGCTGCGATATTGTGATTGAATGATTTTATCCTCCTAAAGTCGTAATCCAGTAAGTTTTTTCTTGTATTTCAAATTTCTTACATACCCTAATTGAAATTTCGAAAATATGATAGTGATTACCGGTTAAGATTTATGAAATTTCAGTTTTCTTAGATAGCTTACTGGTTAAAATTTATGAATTTTCAGTTTCGAAAATCCTGAATTTCCAGTGGAGAAGTGAAATTATTGGTCAAGCCATAAAGGTTGCAGTCTACACTAAACTTCATTAATTTTCTAGGTATTTTTTTTCTTCTATTTATTGTAACTGCTTTGATTTTTCATCAAAGTAACTTTGATTGTTTTTATATAATCTGAAATCTGATAACTTATGTCAATTTGACAATTTTTCATTCTCATAAGTTATATCTATTGCTGCTTAATGTGATATGTTATGTCAATTTCTGAATTAAGTTATGTCAATTTCTGAAAATTTGATATAGTGATATACGAATGATGATTTTGATTTTTCTGATTCTGAATGATTGGATATATATAGTCTGATAAAGTGATAAGTTTTTTTTAATTCTTATTTTAAAAAATTTGATATATATTTTTTTCTGAATAATGATATGGTTTTCTAAAAAACTAAATAATCTGATATATATAATAAAAAATTAAATTTTGATATGTAAATTATGATGTTGAAAAAGTGATGTGTTTTTTTATTTTTGAATAATATGCTGTTAATTTAATTTATGAAAATATAAAAGATATTATTTTTTTTGTTTAGGTTCTGGATACGAATTGTTAACTTCAAGTTGTGGATATACGGATTGCAAAAAATATTGGAGTTGAACCAAAATTTAATGTCAAACGCGTTTATAGTAGAAAAAAACAATTTGATGAAGTTCAATTTCAAATATCAAAAGAGAACAACAATCATCTCAAGAAAAATTTTAGAACTGATTATTTTATTGTTATAGTAGATATTGCTCTAACTCAATTGAGAAGTGGATTTGAGCAAATGCAAGGATGCATTGTTTTGGATGAGTTTTATGTATGTTTTTGTTTGTATAACCTTGTTTTGGTTTGAGTACAAAATTTTATAAGTTTTGCTATCTTTTTTAATAAATAAAGGCATTAATTTAGAATTTCGTTCCGGGCATTGAAAATCAATGGACCGACCCTGACGAGATTCTTGATATTCATTTGATTTTCAATAACCAAACTTCATTTAACCCAATTAATTATCTATAACACGGGATTCTTGATTATCATTTGATTTTCAATTACCAAACTTCCTTTAATCCACGACGTACGTAGTACATACTTTTTTACTTGTTAAAATAAAAATCCAGTTAACCAAAAATGATAGACTATAGGAACCAAAAACTATAATTAAAACAAATTAAATCTATAGAGTCTAAAATTATAATTATTTTTAAGGAAAAATGTATAAAATTACAACTATTTATTTACTAGCATTTAAAAAAAAACACATATTTTGTTTATTTGCATAAAAAACTTATATTTTTTTGTTACCTTTCAGATTTATCCAAATATTTAGTTTTTAAAAAGAAATTATCGGTTGTTTTGTGACATAACATTTATCTTATTCATTTATAGGTTGATATGAAAACAAATAAACAGTGTCATTTATTTTTGCTTAAGTAATGGTCGTTGAGTTAATATTCTATTTCGTATGCTCTCTCTTAGACAAGAGACAACGTTACAGATCTTTATTTTTCATGTTAACTTAAAAACAAAAAGCAAGCAAAAAAAAAGTTTATGTAACAAAACAACCAGTATTTAAAAAAAAGGATATTTAGGTTAATGTGAATGTTAACTGAAAATATAATAGTTTTTTTGCATAAAAATAAAATATAATGGTTTTTTTGAATGTTGATAGAAAAATGAGTGTATTTTTCTACATTTTAATCTTATTTTTAAATTAAAAGTTATAAAGACTAAACATGGTCACCACTTCTACAGAGAGAGTCTCTGCGGATGTCCTTTAACTCTGAGGAATAAAAAAACTTTCTAAGGAAATGAGATGGTGGTGGAAAAAAGACAAAAAAAAAAATATAAAATTTTAATTCGACAAATGGTACATCGTTCCACAGAGATGCTCCTGCGAATCTGTTCTTCAGAGGTACTCCTTTGATGAATTGTTCTTTGCTAAAACATGGCCTAATAACGATTCAGGTATTTGTTTTTCTTTTAAATCTAACGACGTATCAACATTTAGCATATATCATTGATTCAACATAACAATTTAATATATAAAACTATATTTCTAAATCTATTTCTTCGACGATTTAGTCAACATAGACCATGTTTTAGCAAAGAACAATTCCTCAGAGGAGTACATCTAAAGAAAAGATCTGCAGAGGGCACCTCTGTGGAAAGATGCACCCTCTGCGAAATTAAAATTTTATATGTTTCTTTTGTCTTTTTCTATGTCACGTCATTTTTTCAGAGAGTTTTCTTGTTCCTTAATGCTAAAGGACTTATCTATAGACCCTCTTCGCGGAAGTGGTGGCCACCCACTCATAAAGGATACGAAGCATCACATATAGAATTAGTTGGTTAATATAACGTATACAATTTCCTGATTTGGCGTGGATACATTCTAGAGAAAATTTCTGAAATGACAAAAAAGGAATGGTTATTTGAAGAAAATAACCAAGAATTAGGAGTTTTTGAAAAATGACCACCACTTCCGTAGAGAGGGCCTCTACGGAAGTGATGGTCATTTTTTGAAAACTCCTAGTTCTACGTAATTTTCTACAAATAGTCTCTCCTTTTTTGCCGTTTCATAAATTTTTTCTAGAATGTATCCCTACCAAATCATGAAATTGTATACAATATATTAATCAACTCATTCTATATGTATCTCCAATCACTTCGTATACCCCTATATGTACCTCCAATCGCTTCAGATACCCCAATATGTTTACCCATTTAGTCTCTAATGCTTTTGTCGGACTTTGTGGGTTTTTAAACTAGGATATGACCTGCTCTTTTAGTCTCTGTCAACATGTAATAGCTGGTTCAGTGAGCTTTTAGACCAAAAAAACTCACATTGTGCCCTATAAAACCAAAAAAATAAGTTTGTGGATCAATTCGTAACAAATAATGATTTAAGTGATAGTTATTTTATAAAAAGTGGAAATATTTGATAACTTTAGGAAAAGTCTTATATAAATATGGCTATATCTTTCTTTTTTCCTCCTGTTTATTCCCCCAAAACACTTTTACGTGTAAAGTTTCTAAACTTTTGTTTTCATCAAATTTAGATGAATAAAATTTTAAGAAATATACAAATATAATCTTTGAGAGTATACATTTACTTTTATTTGTATTTCAAAACCTAGAAAGTAACAAGTAATTTTACTCGTAATCGTAACAAAGAATTCAAGTGAAAAACTACAATTATGGGATATGACTTACGTACATGGATACGAGAAGAATGATTTTTGCGAGCTTGATCCTCATTTTGTCGAGAAAATGATAATATGCATCTCTACATCGTTTGATGACAATCAACATGCCAAACGTGATCCAGAAACCAACAACAAATCTGCACATCACTAGGATCCAATCAGTGCCATCAGGTTCGCCATGATCGTCATTAGCTCCCTTGGTATCATCAGTTTTTGTCGGCAACCTGGAAGAGGAGCCTCACAAAGTGTATGATTTTCCAATGAAACTAAATTCATTGAAGGTTTGAAGTTGATGCCCTGTCGGAATTGTTCTTATAGGATGGTTGTATGATACGTTCAACAAACTCAGAGCAGTTAACCCAGTCAAGCTCAAAGGAATCGTTCCATCAAGATGGTTCACAGACAAATCCAAAGATTCGAGTTCTCTCATTTCATCACAAGTGTTGAGAATGTTTCCTGTTAATTGATTTTCTGAAAGGGGAAGAGGATTGTGATCTTTGGTGAGTGTGTGTGACGATCGAGGGTGAAGACAGAAAGAAGTGCAGCGATAGATTTCTTGGGACGGTACAAAATTGAGAGTGAATCGATTTTAGAAGAAAATGAGAGTTTCTTTTTTATACGAATTGATCCCCAATTTTTTTTTTTTTTTTTTTTTTTTTTTTTTTTTGGCTTTATAGGGGCATAATGTAATTTATTTTTGTCTAAAAGGTTATTCAACCGGCTATTACAGGGGACTAAAAGAACAGATCATATCATAGTTTAGAGACCTATAAAGCTCGACAAAAAACTTTAAAGACTAAATGGATAACTTTAAAAAATTTGTAGGGCATTTATGTCATTTTTTCCTTAAATTTCAACTATGTATAAAGAATAAAAAGAAGTTTGTTGGTTAATGATTGAAGAGACATTCTCACTTTGAATTTTATCTGATTTAAATTTTCCATTTCATATTAGAACTTTTTAGAGTATGTGGGCCACCCAGATAAATCATTATAACTAAATAGCCAAATTTACAGATTAAATATAACTATAAAAAGTTATCTTCAATTAGAATTCTATTTGTAAATAATAATAAAAGTTAGTCCAACTATTTCAAATTGAATATTTACTTCGACAAATTTCTGAAAGATAATGAGCGCATATGTAAACCAATATTGTTAGTAATAGCAATTGGATGAACACATAAAAATTAAAATTACTGGAAAGAAAATGGTTACGATAACTAAAATTAAGATAAAAGAAAACTTTCAAAAATATAGATTCTTTATTGATCGAAAAGCCAAAATTTGGAAGTATTTGTGTGTAAAAGTATGGAAGATAGACTTTTTGATGTTTTAGTCTACATAAAGTTTTGAATAATCTCAGTTTTTTTTAAAAGTATCGAAGATGGACTTTTTGTTGCTTTAGTCAACATAAAGTTTTGAATAATTTAATTATCAAAGATTCACATAACTCTCCAAGTCTTTAGGACAAGAGAAACACACACACACACACATATATATATATATATATATATATATATATATATATATATATATATATATATATATATATATATATACTAGTTGTGAAACCCGTATATTATACGGGTTGATTAAAACAAAATGTTAAATAGAAACGATTAAATGAGAAGTTTATTTGAATTCTAAATTTGAAATAAATAAAAATTATGAGAAAAAAAACATGCAAAAAATAAATAAATTAAAATTATTGTTTAGTTATCAGGCCCGTATACTAAACAGGTTAATTATAACAAAATGTTAAACACAAAGGTTTAAACTGTAAATTTATTTGAAACTGAAATTGAAATTGAAATTTAAAATTTAAAATTTAAAATTTGAAATTAATATCATTATGCTAGGTTTAATTTATGGAAACTAATTAATAATATATTAGAAATGGAAAATGAAATAAATGACAAGTGGAAAATAAATATATCTCTAAATTATGACAAAATGACATGTGGCAAATTGAATGAGAGAAGGACATATGGTAAAATCATTCTTATTTATTAGGGTATATATATATATATATATATATATATATATATATATATATATATATATAGAGAGAGAGAGAGAGAGAGAGAGAGAGAGAGAGAGAGAGAAGGAAAAAGGTAAATGTTCATTTGAGAAATACATAATTTTGTTAGATAATGAAACCAATTTTTTCAAAAAAAAATATTTTAACATTCTAGTTTTCTTAAAACATAATATGTATGATATTCTAACATTATATGTTTTTAGAATATTTCAATGTAATATGTATTAAAAATATTATTTTAGAACATAGAATATTATATATATATATATATATATATATATATATATATATATATATATATATATATATATTATTTTGTATTTTTTGAATAAAAGAATATTATAATACTTCACTAGAAAAAAGGGTATCACGGTGTCAAAAAATTAGATTCGTCTCAAATTAACCTAATCATATATATATATATATATATATATATATATATATATATATATATATATATATATATTCAAATTAAAACAATTAAATAATTAAAAACGCCAGAACAAATCTGTGTTATATATATATATATATATATATATATATATATATATATATATATATATATATATATATATATATATATATATATATATATATATATATATATGATTGAAAAAAATTAAGGGTTTGATATTTAATTTTAGCAAATTTCGTAGCCTCCACCAGCCTTTGCTTCACTCTCCCTCACTCCCGGACAAATGACACACCCGGGTTGAATGGTTTTTTTAGATCTATTTTGTTATTCGGCCATAATTGTTTTTTATTTGCAAAATAAATTTTGAAAAAAATAAATGTTCTTAAAATTTAATTTTATATAAAATAAGCATAATCATGAATATTTGAAAATAAAATTATATATTTTTATATTTTTTTTAAAATACCCAAAAAAAATATTCAAAAATATAAATGATACATCTATTCATTATGTTAGTGACTTTTTATCACACATAATGTCTAAAGTGCATATCAACACAACATCACTGATCCTTGGATCATATATCATAATTAATAGTTGTGGCACACAGAACAATCAATATCGGAATAATAAGGTCACTAGCTTTATAATAACTTTAATTTTATTTTATATTTTTTAATCACTTTCTTTTTTATATTTAGTACTAACTAGAACTTGCAATAAGAACCATGATTTTTCTTTTGTAAGAAGATCTAATAATTCATTTACTATAGGTATATTTAGCGATTGATGTGGGTCATGGTGGTATGAATATCATGAAGATTAGTAGGTTGGTTCATATTATGCACATTTTCTTTATATATATATATATATATATATATATATATATATATATATATATATATATATATATATATATATATAAATGATTATACATATATGCTTGTTGACAGATTGAGTAATCATATATGATTAACACGGTTGGTGGCAAAATAGGTGGTAGTGGTATAAATGACGTAGGTGGCAGTGGTGGGGTTAGGTGGTCGTAGAGGTGGTGATAGTGGTGTTGACGGTGGCGGTTGTGGTGGTGGAGAAGGTGGCAGAGATGAAAGGAACGGGCGGTGTTGCATAATCATTTATGATTACAATTTACCTGCCGCTCCGATACGTCGGAGAGTTAGAGCAGCGGATGTAAACTATATGACTGATGTTGAATCTCAAGATCTGTATTTTATTTTGAATCTCAACCAATCCTACCTCTCTCTCTATATATATATATATATATATATATATATATATATATATATATATATATATATATATATATATATATATATATATATATATATATATATATATATATATATATATATATATATATATATATATATATATATATTATAGAGAATATATATATATATATTATTGCAATGATAAATAATCACCATCAATCAATTTGTATTTTAAAGTGTATAGTTGTATCGGAGAAAACCAATTTTGGAGTGAAATAGCAAAGGAAACCTAGTTGTCGACCAAACTATATACAACTAAATATATTATCTAAATTATTATTGAAATACTACTTGTATAAAATACATTTTTTCCCCTTTCCTTCGTCCCTAAAAAAACATTTAGGCCCATCCTACATACAACCAATTTTATAAGAAATAAACTCAATTTCTATATTCTACGAATCAAATGCTTATAAGTTATTGTGGCATTTTCTATTTTTCTGAAGTAAAAACCTTTTTTTACACTTTAAAAAATCACAATCTCTTTATTTGTGGAAAATTCTAGTACTATAAAACATATTGCAGAAACTGTCTCGTTTTATTAGAATATGTTGAGTAAAGATGTTGTCGGCGAATTTCACGGAGTCAGTTAAGGCATGAGGCATGATCTGATCCAGTAATCATTGACTTGGAGTGTTGTCGAAGATTACTTTGGTGTGATGACCAAGTACTAGAATCCTTGAGCAATAAGGAATCATATTAAAGGAAAATCTAGTTGTCTTTCTTCAAGGAATCCTAGTTTTACTCTAATGTGTTTGTTTAGTATAAAACTGGTGATTGTTTTTATAAAATCCCAAAATTCATGGTCATTTTAAAAAATTCATTTATGCTTATTTAAAATCAGAGTATCATTTTTGAATAATAATATTGCCAAATTTGTTCCCAGAAAAACATGATAATGGTATTATCATAACATTTCCGAAGAAATGTATTTTATTTATATCAAAAGATTGGGATGTCACCGTCAATACAAAAGCATAAGCATAAATAGACCTTACATTCATTGACACTAGTGATTTACATATCCTTTAATCTCTTATTGTAATGTAGCTTCGTATCGGCACCTGTGATACAAATAAACTAAATGGGTCAGGTTGGGAAACCTGGTGAGTACATAGGGTTTTCAACCCACAATAATATAATTATTATGTTTAATCATCAAACAATTAACCCAACTTCCCATCCCCATTATCTTCTTTATCCTTAAGGATCAACCCTAAGAATCATGTATTCTTCATTCATTCATTCTTAAAGGTTGTTCTAAGGAATAGGCAGGATGTCCATTGCTGCAAGGGTTCACCAGCAGGCACTAAGTCCATAGCTGTCAATGTTATCTATTAGGCACTAAGTCCATAGCTGCAAATATTCATCTATAAGGCATTGAATCCATTATTGTCAACGTTCATTTATAAGGCACTAAGTCCATAGTTGCCAAGGTTCATAGAATACATCAGGTGAACACATCGTTCAGAACAACTATAGGTTGCGAGTCTGCTAGCGTTCCACTGCACTGTTTAGAATAGTATATGGTTGTCATCTATACTTTGCTAGATAATTGGATCATCGTTAACGTCAATGCTTCTCATCATATTTCACCTCTCATTATTTATATCATCTTTCATCTCTCATCATTCATCTCATCTTTCATCTACTCATCTTTACCCAATATACTTATAAGTATAAAAATACATATATAGTTTAAATCAAGTAAACATGTATAGGTTCATAATAACGATAATGAACATAAACATAAGTTATACTTAAAGTATGGTAAGCATAACTCACTTAAAAGGGAGTTTAGCGAAGAACTGGGCTCTGCGCGGGCAGAACTTCTGAGCCAAAAGCTTTTCTTATCGGGGCTTTCCGGCGCTCCAAGGCTCACTTCTAACATCTAGTTAGTTCTAGGGAAAGGCTTAGAGGGTTTGGGGGTGTCTGGGAGAGAATGGATAAGAAGATGTGAGAAAAATGAGTTAAAACTAGTGATATTTATAGGTTGCCAGTAACCGCGCACGTTGGGCGTACGCATTGGTACGTTGGGCGTAATTTCCAAAAAGGTAGTACGATAGGCGTACTTCGAGTTACACTGGGTGGAGAGGAAGGTGTGGTCCATATCTTGCCACATGTCACTCATTGGTTAATCCCAAATGTTAACTATATTCTACATTCCGTAACTTTCGCATACGAGCTCCGTTTTTGATGTTCTTTATATCCACATGCACGTAGCCACGTGATCCAAAACTTTTTTTAGACTCTGTCGGCTAATTTTCAATTTATTTTTAAAGTTCTATTTTAACAGGCTAAGATAGTTAAAGTCAGTTAAAAATTCATAACTTTGTCATACGACGTCCGTTCTCGTCTGTCTTTAAGTCATTGAGCTCCTATTAATGAGATCTTAACTTCTCATTTAGGTTATGTCGGCTAAAAATCGATCGATCTAAAATTCCATTTCTGGGTTGCATACTACTACGCCAAATCTTAGAAAAATCATAACTTCCTCAAACAAAGTCAGATTTGGACGTTTTCTATATGCATGCTCTCGGATTAACGTATACTATGGATTTCATTTACATTGCAAAGGCTAACAAGTATTTTGTCAAAAATTCAATTTTTACGATACGTGGAGTCGTGCCGATTTTGTCGCAAAAAACTTCGACGGGTCATAACTGATGGGTTTTATACATAGCAAACAATCCTTTGTGTGCATGCAACCCTAGATGTTGGATCTATGTTTTCTCTATTAGACATACAAGCATTGAACACAAAAACTAGAGACCCTTTGAGGCATGTACAAAATTTGAAATTAACATAAAACTAGGGTTTAGATACATACCTTTATTGTCATGTAGTAATAGCAATAGAATCCTTTGAAGATCTTGACTTTGAGAACAAGTGCCACAAATGTAACACCTCAAATGGCTCACAAATACACCAAAGCATGAGGATGATTATGAGAGAGACGAGAGGAGAGAGGAGGGAGTTGCTCAAAATTTCGGTTCTTCTAGTGTTTCTTAGGATGGCCGAAATCTAAAGGGGTGATGCTCATTTTATAGTCAAGGTTGCTTAGTCCCAAAGCTAGGGTTTTAAGGTGGAAACCCTAATTCCCAGGTTAGGGTCTAAGCAACCCATGGATCTACCTTCCAAAGGTCATGTACAAAAATCCTTAGGGCCTCCCTAAGATTTTCGGCTAACCCTCCTTAGGGTGATCCAAGAGCCCAAACCATAACTATTAATTAATTGCAAAACAGCCCATGGACTTTTAATTAATTACTTTAATCCTAAAATTAATTTCTAATTAAATATTAATTAAACAACATGATTTCTAATTAATATATTATTTTCATAACATATTAATAAATCTTTTTATATATGAATTTATTATTCCAAATAATAAATTCAACCTCTTCCTCTATTAATCATCATGTCTAGTTGTTAGTGTGAAGGCAACCCAAAAGGACTATGCTACTATCAATTCAAGTTCATACCAATTATGGTTATGGGCTTAGACACCTAATCCAACAGTCTCCCACTTGGATAAGTTTAATAACTATAGTTGCAAGTATGACTTCAAAAATTGACTAGCAAATTGTTTCTTTCAAAGCCGTTGTCGGACTCTAACCTAGTCAGTAATGAGTCCTAAGATAAGTGATGATATAATCCTCCATTGTGCAAGATATCATGTGAACAAATGACATGGAACAAAATCACTCTCATTGTCCAACAGTTTTTTCCTGATTTCTGATTTGTAATGACAAAGAACTCAATTGAACACATCAGTTCAGTCCTGACTGGGCCCGACACATAAGTCGATACCAAATTATCGAGGGGCCTAAGATATTGTTTTTCCCGTTAGGGAAAAAGGAACAGATAAACTTCTACTTATATGATTGCACTATTTACTCATGAAATCGTGCACAACAATATGTTTTATAACATCAAGTTACTGATGCGTTTATGCATTATCAATGCACAACCAACTCATATATCTTGGTTTAAAGATTATACAATATTATCGTCTCAAAATTACTCGTGTTAAATTCTATGAAGTAATTCAGTGAGCGTGGGTTTAATCCAATAATTAAATCTCCATTTCAAAAGTATTCATGAATGTTGCAGCAAACCATTGCTATGTCTAAACACTTAGACAATCTACAACCCAATTCATGACAACCTTAATTCACTACTCACTTCCAAAGTATGATCTACTGTGGAAATCTGAATAATCTAATTATTTGGGAAGTAAAACATGAAAAAGTGAAACACAATGATAAACAATTGAAAAAGGTAGTAAATAATACTTATAAATAAATCTCTATTTATTTAATCATCAAATGTCAATTAGATTTATTTGTTACAAGTTTCTAAATATCTATCTAATCACTAAAACTAATATCATCCTTTAGACCAATGCTCCTTGCATGATGAACATGCTTAACCCTACTAAGACCCTTTGTAAGGGGATCAGCAAGATTCTCTTCTGATGATACCCTCTTAACGACAAGGTGTACTTCTTCTACTCAATGTCTGATAAAATGATATTTTCTGTCGATATGCCTAGATCTTCCATGATTTATTGGTTCCGTGGTCAAGGCAACCAATCCTTTATTATCATAAAAAAATCTCCGTTGGCTCCTTAATGGTTAGCACAACTACAAGATCTCCAATGAAGTTCTTTAACCATATAGCCTCCTTGGACGCTTCGCTCGCAGCTATATATTCTGATTCACATGTAGAATCAACCACGACCTCTTGCTTGGAACTTTTCCAAGTCGCTACTCCTCCATTAAAGGTAAACACCCAACCTGACTGAGAACGGGAGTTGTCTCTGTCGGTCTGAAAGCTGACGTCCTTCGTAGATACTTAAGAATGTTCTTAACTGCTATCCAATGAGCTTTACCCAGATTTCCTTGATATTGACTAACCATGCTCAAAGCATAAGCCATGTCTGAGCTATTACATGTAATAACATATATGATAGATCCAATGGCGGAAGCATATGGAAATTGACTCATTTCTGCTATCTTTGCATCTTTACTCGGACTTTGAGACTTACTCAGCTTGGTATTACTCTGGATGGGAAGCTCTCCTTTCTTGGAGCTCTCCATGCTAAAATGCTTTATCACCTTATCCAAATATGTTCTTTGACTAAGTCCAATTAGTCTTCTACTCCTATTTCTCAAAATCCTTATTCCCATAGTATAAATAGGCTCTCCCAGATCCTTCATAGCGAAACACTTTCCAAGCCAGGACTTAATTTCCCACAAGGTTGGAATTTCATTTCCTATAAGTAGTATGCCATCAAAATACAACACCATGAAGTTGACTATACTCCTACTAGCTTTAACATATACACAAGATTCATCCTCACTTCTAGAGAAGCCAACCTCTTTAACTTTGTCGTCAAAGCAAATATTACATTTGCGAGAAGCTTATTTCAATCTATAGATTGATTTCTCAAGCTTACACACTCTATTGGGGTATCTAGCATCCACAAAACCCTCTGGTTAGCTTATGTAAACAACCTCAACCCACTTTCCATTAAGGAAAGCGGTTTTGACATCTATCTACCAAATTTCATAATCATGAAACGCAGCTATGGCTAATGTAATCCTAATAGATTTAATCTTAGCCACTGGTGAGAAGGTCTCATCATATTCAACCCCTAGGGTTTGAGTAAAGCCCTTTGCAACGAGTCGAGCCTTGAAAGTGTGTACCTTTCCATCCATGTCGGTCTTCTTCTTAAATATCCATTTGCACCCAACTGTCTTACGACCTGGTACATTATCAACCAAATTCCAAACTTGCTTGTCATACATGGACTTGATCTCGTTGTCCATTTCCTATTTCCACTTAGCAGACTCATGGCTCACCATGGATTCCTTGTAGTTAGAAGGCTCATCCAAATTTACCAGTGTACTATCAATGACAAACGTATCACCATCTGTAGTAATATGGAAACCATAGAACTCTGGTGTCATTCTAACTTCGTTGGAACGTCTAAGAGGTAATTACTCGTCAATCGGTTCACCATGAATTTCTTCCCTGGGATGAGCACTAGTGTTCGAGGTTCCTTCATCGCTTGACTCTTGGATTTATTCAAGATAAATGGTACTCCCGCTGTCCTTTTTGCATATGATCTCTCTCTCGCGAAAGACTCCCCCTCGTGCTTCAAAGACCACGTTTTCACTAGGTCTGTAGAACAAGTATCTAAAGGACTTTTGTGGGTAGCCGATGAAAATACATCTCTTACTTCGATGTTCAAGCTTGTTGTGAGTCTCTTGTCTAATGAAAGTTTCACAACCCCAAACCTTGATATGTGCCAACGAGGGAACCTTCCCTATCCACATCTCGTGAGGTGTTTTGGTAACTTTCTTTATTGGGACTAGATTAAGAATGTGGGCGGCAGTCTTTAAGGCATACCTCCAGAATGATATTAGAAGTGAAGCTCGACTTATCATGGGACGAACCATGTCCATCAAGGTTCGATTATACCTCTCAGCTACACCATTAAGTTGTGGTGTCCAAGGAGGTGTCAGTTGTGAAACAATTCCACATTCCTTGAGGTAGTCATGGAAATCCATACTAAGATATTCACTGCATCTATCAGATATGAGCATCTTGATCTTCCTGCGAAATTGATTCACAACTTCATGTTTGAACTCTTTGAACTTTTCAAAGGTTTCTGACTTATGCTTGATTAAGTAGATATATTCATATCTGCTATAATCATCGGTAAAAGTCAAGTAAAATTTATTTGCATCGCTAGTGGTGGATCTAAAGGGCCCACACAAATCCGTGTGTATGAGATCCAACAATCCTTCACCTCTTTCACAAGAACCAGTGAAAGGTGATTTTGTCATCTTTCCAAGCAAACAAGATTCACATGTATCATCCGACCTTAAGTCAAATGATTCCAACAGCCCATCCTTTTAGAGTTGGGCAATGTGCTTCTTGTTGACATGTCCAAGACGACAATGCCACAAACATGCATTGTCTAAACCATTAGACAAATCAACTTGCAACACTCTATTTACTAAATTGTCTACAACTGTCACAGTTTCATACACGTCATCCAAGGTAATGCTTTAAAATAAAATACACCATTATAATAAGCATAAATAGAACCGTTCTCAAATGAATATCTAAAACCTTGTTTGTATAAACCATGAAAAGAAATAATATTCCTCGTCAATTCTGACGAATAGTGACAATTGTTCAAAGCACTAAAGAGTAAACACTAGTCTTGGTAACCGGCGACGATCTCCTATTGCCCATAACTAGGGTCATCTTCCCATGCTCCACATCCTCACTTCTTTTTACTCCCTGCATGTCAGCACAAATGTGAAAACCACATCCTATATCAAGGACCCAAGCATTATAATGCGATGAGTTATTAGATTGGATAGTGTAAATACATGCCGAGATTGGCTTGATGTTGCCATCCTTTATGTCATGCAAGTACTTCGAGCAGCTTCATTACAAGAGGATCATTGCATATAAGTTTAGAATCTAACAAGATTACGGTAAATGACAAGAATTTGGTGTTCTTACATTTATTGTAATGGATTTGGGATTGTGAAATGAGCATCATTGAAATGTTGTCAATCGATCTGTTTCACAAAGAGAGGACCACATGTAAACATAGTGTGCATACTTGGAGTATGGCATAGCTATATTTTTGGACGAACATAGTGTGCATGCTTGGAGCATGGCATGACTATTGTTTCAATTCAAGTATTAAGTTGATTAATCGAAACATGAATAATGAGAAATCAATATGGTGCTTAGATAAAAGGGTTTTTATTTACACTCAAAGTGTTGAGGCCATACAAGATTAGTATTATTTATGTGTTTCACTTTGCATGTTTTGACTTCCAGAATAATTAGATCATTCTTCCCGAATGATTAACTTTTTCAAACCATCCACAGTCAGTCATATGTTGGAAGTAGATATGAATCAAGACTGTCATGAATTTGGCTTGTATGATTTGTCTAATGTGAATTAGACATAGCAAGAGTTGCTACAACATTCATGAGTGCTCATAAGTTCTGAGTATTGGATTCAACCCACGCTCATTTGAATCACTTCATGGATTTTATCACGAGTGAATCATGAGACGATAATATCTTAAATTCTTCAAACCTAGAGATATGATTTGTTGACAATGAGTTGGTTATACATTGATTGCACGATTACCTCGAGTGCACGACGTGAGACTTAAATTCTCACGATGTGACCGGTAAATTTGAAGATATTATAAACACCTTTGCCCATTACGATTTGTGAGACTTTTTGGCTGGTTTAGAAGGGTTCCAGGACGAAATTCAGAGGAAAATAAGATCTGGAAGCTAGTTTTAACACCAAAGAAGAAGAAGTTCACAATTTGGTTTATAGATTGGTACACTTAAACATGTCTTTGATTACAGTTTTTGTTTGTTTAGCTGTTACTATGTCCAGCTAAATCTATCTGCTTCTGTTAGCTAGATGAAGTTGGAACTCATAGTTTTAATGCATTAGATTTGACTTTACTTGTTGGTGATACGCTTGTGTTGATCGATTTTACCTAGCATGCTTTATTAATTATTTGATTGCTTTAAATTCTTGTTATGTGTAGTTAGTGAACACAAATATGCATGAATCTGAATACCTAATAATATAGCGAACACTAGTTTATTAGAGCTAAGATCAAACCAATCTTAGATAAGTAATTGAATCATTGAATTAAGTTGTGTTAGAGAACTCATATTATGACTGTAATTATGTTTTGATTAATCAATCTTTCATGGCTCTAATCTTATTTAATAATTAATTATGTGTTAACTATTGTGTGACCATACATAGATTTACATGAATTGATTAATAAATTATTAGATTTAGAACCAAATTGCTAATACTTCTTTAATTGGTAACCAACAGTAATAGTCATAGCTAATGTATAACCATAGAGTGAAAGCGGATTCGAACTAACATAAGTGTTTTGTTTCTTGATTGAGCTTTTGTTAAAGAATTAAGTTCATATAAACTTGCAAAATTAGATAAAAACCCTTCTTTTGTTAGTAATTAGGTTAGTTTAGTAGTAAATAAATTAATTACTCAACACCGTTCCCTATGATCGACACCCGACTTACCAAACTATTCTATAATTTGACTAGTTACACCACCTAGGTGTATTTTAGTTAGTTAAGTTAGTTAGGTTATACATTATAAAATTAGTGGGTACTTTCGTGCACACCAACCAATTTCACAACGAAAAACAAAATCGCATGTTTAATCTCGATTATGTCCTTTCTATTTGTGAGTGGGATACCGAGGATCATTAACAAGGTGTGAATAACCATGCAAATTAGCTTGGTATTCTCAATGTCATTTATCAGCTAACTAATGTGTCGGTTAACCACACACGCTCCATTAATCAATGATAATTTACGAGACACCCATTGCCACTCTTTATTAGTCCATATTAGTGTGTCGGTTAACTACACACGCTCCACTAACGACTTTCATAAAGTATAATGTGCAATTTCATGGAGTAGCATCAAATTCATATTTCCCTAAAGTAACTAAGATTGAGAATTTAGTAAAAACATTTAGTTACTTTATTTACTCCATTATACTTATTAATGAGAATTTAGTGTCCTACCAAACCCGTTCGGCTAACGACCCTTCTCCAATCAAGGGAGCGGTGGGTAAGAATGGATACCTAATGGAGGTCATTATATAGGCCGCTTCCTTAAACTCCCCTTATAGATCGCCTTCCTGAATCAGGCGTACTAACAGTTCGACTGACTTGTCTTATACGTATAGTAAATATTTAAACTTTTAATATTACATTTAGTATAAGGGTGTATTTTAAACATTTCAAAATACTAGGGTTTTAAATAAGTTTAAAATTTCGAAAATTAAAAGCAATTTTAATTTTACTTTTAAAAATTAAAACTTTGATGTAATAATTATCTATTGATTAAACCTTGGATTAATTTATTAAACCAAATAAGGATTATCCATTAAATTAAATAAATTAATTTAACCTAATCCCTTACCACCTAGATTTCAAAAATATAGGATGGATTTATATAATTATCTAGTTAAACAATTAGGAAGATAATTACCAAATATAACAACCCTACCCAAAAATCCTAATTTCAAAATCCATGTCTTGGGGTGGAAGGCAAGGCTTTCCGGGTTGCCTAATTTTCGAAAACCCTAGGGTTAGGAAACCCTAGATCTCAAAAATATGGAGGCCAAAGGAAAAGGGTTTAAAACCCTTTGTAATTATCCAAAACAGGGTTATGAAACCCCAATTTGGAAAAATTCAAGGCCAAGGGTTTAATTTCCATAATTTTTAATTTTGTCAAATTCAATCAATTGCATCAGATCTAATTGAAAACAAAAGCCAATAGCTCAGATACCACTGATGGGTTTTATACCCTAGATGTTGGATTTATGTTTTCTCTATTAGACATACAAGCATTAAACACAAAAACTAGAAACCCTATGAGGTATGTATAATTTTTTAAATTAACATAAAACTAGGGTTAGATATATACCTTTATTGTTATGTAGTAATAACAATAAAATCCTTTGAAAATCTTGACTTTGAGAACAAGTGCCACAAATGTAACACCTTAAATGGCTCACAAATACACCAAAGCACGAGGATGATTATGAGAGAGAGGAGAGGAGAGAAGAGGGAGTTGCTCAAAATTTCGACTCTTCTAGTGTTTCTTAGGATGGATGAAATCTAAAGGGGTGATGCTCATTTTATAGTCAAGGTTGCTTAGTCCCAATGCTAGGGTTTTAAGGTGGAAACCCTAATTTCCAGCTTAGGGCCTAAGCAGCCCATGGATCTCCCTTTCAAAGGCCATGAACAAAAATCCTTAGGGCCTCCCTAAGATTTTTGGCCAGCCCTCCTTAGGGCGATCCAAGAGCCCAAACCACAACTATTAAGTAATTGCAAAACAGCCCCTAGACTTTTAAATAATTCCTTTAATCCCAAAATTAATTCCAAATTAATTTATGATTAAATATTAATTAAATAACATGATTTCTAATTAATATATTATTTTCATAACATATTAATAAATAATTTTATATATGAATTTATTATTCCAAATAAAAATTCAACCTCTTCCGCAATTAATCATCCTGTCTAGTTGCTAATGTGAAGGCAACCCAAAAGTACTATGCTACTATCAATTTAAGTTCATACCAATTATAGTTATGGGCTTAGACATCTAATCCATCAATAACTTCTTCTTTATATGTTGGATTTTAGCATTCTTTGTATGTACAAAGTCCTTGTGACATATACTATAACTTGGTTAAGATTATTTACTCTAAATAATCTTCTATCAAAAAAGCCGTTTTTGGCGCTTATTGTCTCTAAATTGACTAGCCCGAATCTGCGGGTGTTACAATTATCTACCACTTAGGATGATTTTGTCTCTGAATAATTAATGAAATAGGGTTTTATATTGACTCCATATGTTATCTCTTCATCCAAGGTAATAACCGTAACTCCTATGTCCTTTCAAATGTGTATCTAACTTGTGGACTTCTTAATTGCTGGCAGTGCTTAATCTTGAACCTAGTCTTCATACTATGTTAGACATTCAATCCTAACCTTCAAGTTACAAACTCGATCCTTATTGGAGAGTGCTGCTTCTACTTAAACAGAATTAACTTAATATATTGTTTTTTCTTCGATTATCATAACAGACCGATGAGTCATGTTCTAATGACCTCTCATCGTATGATGTAACGCTTAAACTCATGTCTTTTTAAGTTAGATTCTAGAATGGAAGATACCTTCCTTCATGTTCTAATGTGATATAATCACATTCTAGCATGCAACACTTCTAGCTACAAGCTTCTTACTTCAACGGCGATCACGATACTTCTATTGATCGCTTCGATTATCTTTCACTTCAGTCTTCTAGATTAAGTCGGATGCTACATCGAACATGGTTCTCTGAACCACGTAGAATACATATCTTAGTAGGACTCGATATGATATGACCATTAGGTTCGGCATAATAATCATCTTCTTAGTCATTACTGATACGATGGTAACGACATACATGAACTAAACATAATTAATTACTATCGACTTGGTAACCTTATGAGTTTCCCTGATCCAAGTGTGATTCATGTGCTTCCAGTAGTATAGGCCTATACTACCTTTCACACCTACTCATAATCGTCCCAAGTATTGTCTCGCAGTTCTCCAAGTCACCATACAAGAATTTCACATAGTCATTTAACACATCGGATAACATAACTAAGGTTTATTACTTCTTGAAACGGTTACGTAGATATTCAAGTTCTCCCTATACTATGCCTCTTATATTAGGCTACACCACATGATATTATCTACATGGCTACCTTATATCTTGATCTTCGGATATAAATATTCTCACTCTTGGTCCCTTGCATCCTCGCTTGCTTCATTAAGGATCATCTGGAATTCTCTTGCCTTTGGCTTCGACGGTGCATTCGACCTTGCTGCTTTATTTTTCTTCGGGCAATCTTTTGACATATGCCCCTTGTCTCCACATCCAGAACATGCCTTATCATTAAATTTACAATCCTTGGAATAGTGACCGATCCTCCCACACTTATAATAAGTCACTTCTCCGTAGCATCTCCCATAGTGCTTCTTTTTGCACTTCTCACACCATTTTTCTTCATCATTATCCCCATACTTCTTGTTGTTAGGGTCATACTTCAGGAACCTATTTTTCTTGTCAGATCTTGAAGACCCCTCAAACTTACTCTTATCGCCAACTTCAACCTTGTTGGCAGTTCTGCCTTTGATCATTTCTTCGACAGACTTAGCAACCCAGATGGCCACCTCAAGAGTAGGTGTCTGGCATACTGGCACAATGTACTCCCATGGTAGTCGCTTTGTATACTTATCGATTTTCGTTAGCTCGTCAAGGACGATTCTCAATGCAAACTCCATCTTGTCTGTGAAGGCATTGGTATACTGATCAATGGACATGTTTCCCTTTTTCAATGTCAGAAACCGGTTCTCCAGCTCTAGCATGTTCTGGGTTGAGCAGAGCTTGTGTTTAAAGTGTACCAAGAATTCTTCCCATGTCAGTTGTAGTGGCTCATTGGGGCTTATGATATTTCCCAAAGTGTTCCACAAACGAACAACCCCACCCCTAAATTGACGCACATCATAAGTGGTTTGTAGCTTGCCCTTGCAACCACATGTTACGAAAGCTAGCTCCATTTCAGAGATCCAGTCCATAACTCCGATTGGGTCTTCTTTCCCAGTATAAGTTGATGGTTTGCAAGTCGTGAACTCCTTATACTTGCAGGTGGTCCTTTCAATTCTTTCATCCTGATTATTTCTTCTAACTGCTTATGGTTCGTCTTGAATGATAGCCTAACTATAGTTTCCTTTATCTCACTGTTCAATGTTCAGTTCAGGTTGTACAATGGGTATAGTAGGTTCATCCCTATTAAGCAACATTTGCCTCATCTCCTCTCTTTTTTAGGCCATCATAGCCTGAATCATTGCTTGGATTCCTGCCATCGTGATTGTCTCGGGTGCAGCTGCTACCTCTGGTGCACACTCAATCATTCGTGGCTTGGGCTGATAGTTTCTATTACCATTTCCTAATCCACTGCAAGTTCTCACCATTTCGATCTATACACTCTAGCAGATTTTCATTGTAAAGTGACGAGAATTTAAGATAGGGAAATCTTTATTTACGATAGACGTATAAATCTCCTTATCATTTCGAAAAGATATATGCCAGTTCTAATATCGTAATTAAATGTTTAGAAATCTGAACACATAAAATTTCCATATGAGGTCGGTCACATACCATAGATCTGATAAATAATGGCATCGAAAAGCATCACAAATCTTTTAGCACATAAAAGCAATTTATGCCTCTTTCCTAAAGTAATATAGTACTCATAGGGGTGAGCGCGGTGTGGTTATTAGACAAAACCTCACAACTAACCGCAAATGCGGTTAATCCATTTTCAAAACCGCCTGGTACGGTTATTTTGTGTTGCGGTTAGGTGGTTATTTTTGGAGTGCAGTTTTGTTTTTTCTGTGTTGCGGTTATTAACCACATGGATTTGATGAGGTTATTTTGTGTGATTTTTAGCCATAGTTTAGAGCTCAAACGGTTTTAAGAGTTCAAACATATTACGTGTAATAAAAAAACATAAGACATAAGACAATTAACATAAATCACAAACAATAATATCTTAAAAACGTCAAATCAATAGTAATTTACAATAAATTTCTTAAAATTGTCTAATTTCACCATATTTCAAAGTTAAACATAACAAAAAACCAACACTTTTGTCTTCTAGTATTTCATTCATCTTTCATTTATGAAACATCTCTTATTTTTAATATTTAATATATTAATAATCAATAAAAAAGTTGTATATAATATATGCGGTGCGGTGCGGTTTTTGAAAAACAGAAAACCTCACCGTCGGTTTTTATTGCGGTTGCGATTTATGCAGTTAATTTTAGTTGCGGTGCGGTTTTTGCTGACCCCTAAGTACCCGTGTCTATTTAGGCGTACATCCTAAATATAACACTTATCTCACAATCATTGCTTACCATTCTAAGTTTAAGTCTAGAAATCCTACCAATTCTTAGTTCGCTTACACTAATGCTCTGATACCAACTGTGACATCCCCAAATTCACGGTCATTTTAAAAATTTTATTTACGCTTATTTAAAAATCAGAGTGTCCTTTTTGAATAATAATATTACGAAATTTTTTCTCAGAAAACATGATAATAGTATTATCAAAGCATTTCTGAAGAAATGTATTTTAGTTATATAAAAAGATTGGGATTTCATTGTCAATACAGAAACACAAGCATAAACAGATCTTACAATCATTTACACCGATGATTTTTATCTCCTTTAATCTCTCAATGTAATGTTGCTTCGTATCGGCACCTATGATACAAATAAACTGAGTGGGTCAGGTTGGGAAACCATGCGAGTACATAGGGTTTTCAACCCACAATAATATAATTATTATGTTTAATCATCAAACAGTTAACCCAACTTCCCATCCCCATTATCTTCTTTATCCTTAAGGATCAACCCTAAGAATCATATATTCTTCATTCATTTATTCCTAAGGGTTGTCCTAAGGAATAGGAAGGAAGTCCATCACTGCCAGGGTTCATCCAGCAAGCACTAAGTCCATAGTTGCTGATGTTATCTATTAGGAACTAAGTCCATAGCTACCAATATTCATCTATAGGGCACTAAATCCATAGCTTCCAACGTTCATTTATAAGGAACTAAGTCCATAGTTGCCATGGTTTTTAGAGTACATTTGGTGAACACATTGTTCACAACACCTACAGGTTGCGAGCCTGCTAGCGTTCCACTGGACTGTCAAGAATAGTTCGTGATCGTCATCTATACTCTGCTAGATGACTGGAACATCGTTAAGGTCAAGGATTCTCATCATCTTTCATGTCTCATCATTTATATCATCTTTCATCTCTCATCATTCATCTCATCTTTCATCTACCCATCTTTACCCAATAAACTTATATGTATAAAAATACATATATAGTTTAAATCAAGTAAACATATATAAATCGTTCATCTAGCATAGATATCAGGAACAAAGAAAATAAGCACATATAGCATGTATTAATATTAAATATTTCATATCTAAGTGTAAGATAAAAGTAACTATGCACTCAATTATTAAGGTGACGACTCGAAATTCGGGCAGCGCTTCGCTTTTAACATTTGTCTTTTCTGTTGGCAAAACCTAGTATTATTATCACTAAATTTTAGTCTGATATTTATTGCGACTAATTATTAGTATAGATTTATCATTAACTTAAAGTCTACATCAAGATCTATCAAGTAAGGAACAACCAAGTAGGGTCATATTGGAGGTAGGGTCCGTTTGGTATATTAAGTATACTATTTGGAAATCCCACTTTAAACACCTCACTAAATCACCGCATAGACATCATCCCCGTAAGTAGATCAATGAGCATACACTACTAGAAAAACAGCCTTTTACGATGCGCAAAACACGACGCTCTTTGATTTATGTTACGCATTAGAGAGTGACATTAAAAAAGTGTCATCTCTTCAAAAATTTTAAGGATTTATGTCGCGCATTACTGAGTGCCTTTAAATTAGTGTCTGATGTAAAAATATTAAAAACACGGAAGGCACTTGTGCGTCATCTGTGAATGTCGTTTTATATTTTTTTTAAGAAACGCGCGTGTCCGAGGGAAAATGAAATCCCCCAAAATTTTGAACACCCGCCATCCTCCCTGTGTACTCTCTACACCCGCCAAATCGATTTCATTCTCTCCCTTCCTTCTCTCTGCAACCCCTTCCTCTGCGATCGACTTTCACTTCCTTCTCTGTGTAAACCCTAATCAAACATAACGCATTTGCAATGGTAATGTCTTCTTTCACAAAATAGACGATTGAGCGAAGAACTAGGGCTTCTGATGAATCGAACATCACCAACAATGATAGCTACCCATCATAATTTGTTTTTTCTCTCGGACTCCACCATTCCAACATCGCACCACAACAGCGCTTGCATCTGCTGCATCTTCTCCAACATTGGATTCTGGTTCTGGAAAGCGCTTGCATCCACCTTCTCGTCTCTCCCCCTCCACCGTGTTTTCTCTCATCTCTCTCCTCAATAGATGGAGATTGTCGGAGACATGAAGGGAGTAACCGAAGGAAACCCTAAAACTACTCTGATTGCATAAACACTTCTTCTCCTGCGACTTTAGGTAAGTCTCTCCTCCATAGAGTATAATTTCTGCTTTCATGTTTTTTCATCTTTAATCTTTCAAACCCCTTTCTTGTTCTTCTTTCAGTGTTAGAATTTATCTGGATTTAGCTCTTTGATTTTATAAGATCTTCATAAATTGTTCGGGTTTCTTTATTTTTGGAACCTGCATGTTTATTTTCCTTCCCAATCTGGGCATTTTTATCTGTGATTAGTAAACAAATTAGGGTTATGATTCTTAAACATCCAATCCTTTTGCCTTTGTTCTTGTTCTTAATGTTTTTCTTTTTTAGAAAATTCCATCGTCTTTAGTTCTTGATCTTGACTTTGAAGACACCCATGTGTTGTTTAGTTGAAATTCAGTTTCAAGATCATGATTCTTCATTAACTAAATCAACTTGTCAATCTTACCCTGAAGTTGCTAGTGCTGGAGAAAATTACCATTTAGCGTTTGAGAGTTGGAATTGAAGATATGGAATGGAATTGAAGCTCATTTAGTTGCAATAATGGTCACATCTGTGATCTGTTATTGCTAGGCAAAATGGGTCCCAATCATCAATTACAACAGCAAGGGTAGTGCCCTATGCTTCTTCAGTTCCAATTGAAGGTTTAGTAAATTAAAGCTTTAACCAAGGTAATCATCTGGGGTATCAAAGTTACTGGGATGCAACATATGCACATGAATTGACAAATTTTCGTGAACATGGGGATGCTGGTGAAGTTTGGTATGCATATCTAATTGACTATGACATATACCTTCTTTGACAAGATGCTTTTTTGTATGACTTTTTAAATTCTTTCTAAAGGTTTGGGGCAGATGTCATGGAAATGGTTGCTTCATGGAAAAAAGGACTATGTGCTGACATTTCACAAAGACATTTACAAATTCAACATAAAATTGATGACTCTGAGTCTGTTAGTCAAGAGGATAAAGATTTAGCAAGATGGAGTGTTCTTGATGTTGGAACAGGCAATGGGCTACTTCTTCAAGAGCTTGCTAAACAGGGGTATAGTATTATACATAATAACACTTATTCCTCCTTTTGGTACGATGATAATTGATAAATCATTCTTTATTACTTTTGATGTTAGTATAAATAGGTTCTCTGATCTCACTGGAATAGATTATAGTGAATGAGCAATTAGCCTTGCTAGAAGCCTTGCTAATCGTGATGAATTTATTGGTATCAAACTATTGGTTGATGATATTCTTGATTTTTTATTTACTCATATTTAATGTCTATTGGTAAGTTACAATTTGCATTTACTCATATTTAATGTTTTTTATTTTTGATTTTACAGCTCCTGATATACATCGATCCAACAACACAAAGTTCCAGGGATATGCTTGGTATTGACACTCGAGGTTGAAAACTTCAACGTCATGTCAGGGATAAATATAAATTTATTTCAAGTTTGGTCCATTATACCCTTGGTTGACATTTATAAAAAACTTCCTGGAAGTTACTAAAGAAACAGTCGTTGCCACCTTTGTGCTATTCATCAGGTGTTAAATGGCTTCTACCAACCTTGGACATGGCGGAGTTGGCAGTTCCAGAGTTGTTACCGGCTTGAATTATTTATCTAGTTCAGTTGACTGGCTCGGGAGAGAGATGCTTGAGATGCGACAAGGTAGAACATGATGATGAAAGAGTGAGTGCAAGTTCCTTTTCCCTTATCATAACTTTTCTTATATATCATTCATAAAATTCTTATATATCATCAGTTGTTATTGATAATCTGTTCATGTTGGATTTATATTGCAGGAAAGTGAACCAGAGATAGTACATGGTGTGGGTTCTGAAGCAAGGCATGTTATAAGAACAACAACACACCCGGTCTTCTTTCTGACTCTGTCATGTAGAAATCGATTGCATCACTTATTCCCTTATTCTCTTGTGAGTATAAAAAATTAGCTACATCATTAACCTAATTTGTGAATTATTGATTTTATTAATTGTTGGAACAGGGGAAACTTGGGGAAACTTGTGATTTCTTTCTTAGGTATCTAATTGCTAATTTTATAGCTACATCATTAACCTGCTACGGTTGCTATTTGAACTTTGAAGTGTTTTCTGCCTTTTTGACCATTTTACCCCTGCTCTGTGTTTTGCTTAGTTGTTGTGTTTGTTGGTCTCAAATTTTTTCCCATGCTTTTGGAGCTGTGTGGAGCTTGCTGCCACCTTTTGGAGCTGTGTGGAGCATTCTAGGTGGTTGTAATGATCAGTCTAAACAGGTTTGGAGTAATGAATTTTCAAGAATTAGCATTTTTCATGGGTTTCAACTACAATCTGTTATTTAATTTTTATATGATATAAAGGCTTAACATGGGTTTCAATGTTTCATGCAATTTAAAAAGCAAATTAAAACAGAGCTTTGAGAATTTAATATATGTACATATGGTGGTCAAATGAAGTTGTGTAAAAAATGTTATATGAAATGGATGTGGGAGTATTATGTGGATGCTACAACAGGTAGGTAAGCTTCAATTTCTACCTTTTAATTTCTCTCGTAAGTTGAAAATTTGATTTCTAGTTTCCATGGATCCAACCTTAATGTTTTTCATCCTCAAAGGTAATACATGTTTGCTGAAGTACCAGACGACTACGAATAGATATAGACTCTACAAATGTTCAGGTGGGTATTTTTTTCTGAAATTCACATAACTATATCTTTGATAGTCATGTTTGTTTGTTCGGTTGTGCAAGGACAATTAGATGGAGTTTGATAGCACATGCAGCTAGGGAAGTGGATTGGAGTGGGATAGAAAATAGAACAAATGTAGCTAGGGTAATTGTTTTCTGAATTTGGTGTAAATATATCTTTGATTTTGTTTTTCATCTTACCTTTTATGATTTGAGTATGAAATTTTATTTTATATTATGCAATGGATTGTATTTTTTGTATATGCTATTTTATTTCTATTATGAGAAATTAAATGCAAATTTAATTTGAAAATTAATAAATATATAAATTTATTTTTTTTAAACATTTAAATTTACGATACGCAAAAATGTGTGTCATCTTCATTTATGACATGGCCTTTCTTGACAGGGGCTTTCTTGATACGCATTGCGTGTCATTAACACGCGCGTCGTAAGGTTACGACACGCGAATGCGTGTCATCTTCCTTTATGACAGGGCCTTCCTTGATACGCATTGCGTGTCGTAAACGCGCGTCGTAATTGCGCGTCGTAAATGAGCGTCGTAAATGCGCGTCGTCTCTCTTTATGACAGGGTCTTCCTTGACACGCATTTGCGCGTCGTCTGAGCCTTTTACGACGCGCAATGAGCGTCGTAAAAGGCTGTTTTTCTAGTAGTGATAACGACTTGGAATCAGCGATAAATCTTTTTTATAGGTTCATAATAATGATAATGAACTTAAAAATAAGTTATACTTAAAGTATATTAAGCATAACTCACTTACAAGAGAGTTTAGCGAATAAACGGGCTCTACGCGGGCAGAACTTCTGAGCCGAAAGCTCTTCTTATTGGGGCTTTCCGGCGCTCCGGACCTCGCTTCTAACATCTAGTAGGTGCTAGGGAAAGGATTAGAGGGTTTCAGAATGTTTGGGAGAGAAATGGATGAGAAGATGTGAGGAAAATGAGTTAAAACGTGTGCTATTTATAGGCTGCCAGCAACCGCCTATGTTGGGTGTACGCATTGGTACACTGGGCATAATGGCAAAAATAGCAGTACGTTGGGCGTACTTCGAGTTATGCTGGGTGTACTCCGTCCAAGTGTTGCAATCTCGTTCCAAGCCATGGAGAGGAAGGTGTGGCCCAGATCTTGCCACGTGTCACTCGTTAGTTAATCCTGTTGGGTTATGAGCATTCTAACACTCCTAAGTGTACATGCAACCCTAAATACCTTGGATCTATGTTTTCTCTATTATACATGCAAATATGAACTTTCCAAGGTATTACCCTATCTAGCATACAATACTTGATACTGGGGTAATCAAATGGATAGAATATATACCTTTGTTTGATGTAGCTTGTCTTCATGAAGCTTGAGTGCCTAGTGCCCCAATTGTGACACCTCAAATGGTTCACACAACATCAAGTGCACATGGAATGACTTGAGAGAAATGGAACACTCCTTAAAATCGTCTAGCCCTCATATTCACACACTAGTGCACGATTTCTTGAGACATGGGATTCTTTTATATGGTGGCTATTTGGGTTACACCATGTAACTCATAACTTTACCCATTCCTTATGCTCCATGGATTTTAACCTCCATGGAGTATCCACGGGTCACCCCATGGACTTAGTCCAACATAAGGAATCTTGGATCACAAGCCCACATATATAAGAATGAATGGTTTAGACAATCAACCCATATGTTTAATTGGTCTCCTTTTGATCACTTAATTAATTCCAAATTAATTCTTGATCAATACTAATTAAATAACCCTATTAATATATTAGAACTTATAATATATTAATAAACCTTAAGTGTTATTTCTCTCATTATAGTCTATCCAAATGCATGATGCCATGCAACCCAAATGGACCATGCAGGGTCGGGTCAAGTCTTACCAATTATAGTTATGGACTTTGACATTAATCCAATAGTCTCCCACTTGGATAAGTCTAAAACTATTGTTGCGTATGACTTCAGGAACCGATCAGCAATCGTAGCTCTCAAAAGCTTTTGTCGAACTCTGACCTTGTCGATGAACTCTGACCTTTGTCAATGACTTGTCCATTAGATAAAGGATCATATATTCCTCCATTCTAGATATCATATGGACTGAGACATGGATTAAAATCATTCTCTCTGTCCATTTTTTGTTTCCCGATGTCCGATTCATGATGACTGACTGATTGAACAGATCAAATCAGTCCTGGCTTGGCCAAGCACTCACATGTATCATCATTAAATCATCGAGGGGCCCACAAATATCGCTTTTATCCCAAAGGTAAAAGGAATGGATAAACTTCGACTCATATGGCTTGTTCTACTACTTGTTGAATCATACACAAAGGCACGTTTTATAACATCGAGTTACCGAATGTGTTTTCATGCAATCAATGTACAACCAACTCATAGTAACAACTCATATCTCTAGGTTTGAAGAATATACGATATTATCATTTCATGATCACTCGTGATAAAATCCATGAAGTGATTCCAATGAGCACGGGTTGAATCCAATACACAGAACTTATGAGCACTCATGAGTGTTGTAGCACAACTTTGTCCACCAACTTGGACCTCTACAAGCCAACCCATGACAGTGTTGATTCATATCTACTTCCAACATATGACCGACTGTGGATGGTTTGAATAACTTAGTCATTCCGGAAGAATAACCTAGTTTATTCTGGAAGTCAAAACATGCAAAATGAAACACAAGAATAATTGAATCTAATATGGTATCAAAACCTATGAACATAAATAAAACACCTTTTATTTATCACCATATGATTACACATTATTCATTGCATACTGTTTCAGCTATCAACTTTATTCTTGAATTAAAACAATAGTTGTCCCATGCTCCGAGCATGTACACTATGTTTTTCTAAAAAATAGCTTTTCCATACACCAAGTATGCACTCTATGATCCTTACTTTGTGAAATAAACCAATTGACCAAACTATCAATGATTCTAATTTCACACTCCCGAATTCTTATGGAAAATGCAGGAATTCCAAATTCATGCCATTTTACCGAAATCTGTTAGATTCTTAACTTATATGCAATGATTCTCTTGTAATGATTATGCACAAAGTCACAAAGACTTGACAACAAGCATTACAGAGCATTCCAAAGGAGATCAACTCCTTGGAAACATCCTTCTTGCATTAAGTTTCCTAATCTTACACAAATTTATTGAACAACTTCCACCAATGGGATCATTTCCATATTCCCCTTTTGACTATCACTTTTAAACAAGAGTTGCCTCTTTTCAGAATATGTCAATATGGTCCTTCCAACAATTAACACTATACTTCCAACTGTCCCTGAGAAACCAATCTTTGGTAAACCTTAGATTGTCCTTGACTATTGCTTAATCGTTTTAGTCATATCCAGTTCTAGACCTTTTCCCCTTCTTAATGCCCCAGGCATTTGGAAAATTTACAAAGGATGAATATAGCACATGTAATCGATCCTATATCCGAAGCATATGGGACACGATTCATGATGTATCGCATAAAGACTAAACCAGTCTTTTGCTATAATATTTTCATTTCTATCTGCCAAGTTCTCATAATTCTGATTATGAAAAGGGATGCCCTAATCATAATCGAATTTTAGAACGCAAATAATGAAACCATATATAGAATTTCCTTATGTTGAGTCATTCCAACATGAAATTCATATATATTCTTGACTAAATTTGATTAAAATCTCAATCTAAGCTTTTAGAATTTAAATGAAGTATAATTTCCTCTCCCTTAATTATAGCAAAACAACTTTTTCAACCTGTGTAGCCTCACGAGTTGAAACTTTTGTTTTCTATAATTAACATTGCTAACTTGCAATACTTATCATAATTATCATGCTCCCACAAAAATGATGATTATTAGCATAACAATAATGCTCCCACTAGCTTTGACATGTACTCAGAAATCAGCTGGATTTTTAGAAATCATTACTTTATTGACTTTCTTACCAAAGTTCAGATTTATGATACTAGATCGCTTTGATAAGACTTTATCAAAATCATACACCTTTCACTAGATAGCTCACAGGTGTGTCGAAACAATTTAAGAGCTATGAAAAGGGATGCCATGATCATAGTTTCAATTGTTTAGACCTTTGCCACTTTTCACAAGTCCAGGTTAGTGTGCCGGTTAACCACACGTGCTGCACTAACGACTTTGAGAATGTAAATATCACAATTTCTATTTAGTTAAAATCTACTTAGTGAAAGTGTTTCCTCACCATCATTTTCATGAATCGGAGAGAAACCTTGTGACACTTAGATTTAATGGTGTATGTGTTCTTATCCATTTGAATTGTCAAAACCATAGTCACAAGACAAGGATAATGACAAATCCAAACTCATATGGACTGAAATCAATCGTAATTTCTTGCCATCTGGCAGCTCAAGGGCCTGCCATTGCTTCCATGTTGTTATGCAACCAATTGAGAACTCTAAGACCTCATATGCAAAGCCAACTTTAACTGGAATGAGCACAAAATATGTCAACACGATAGGTTATAAACCTCAAGTCGTGTGCTAGTGATAAACTTACAGGTTTTTATCCTTGATTATCCTTTCAAGATCTTTAAGACTCCCACTGTCCTCTTGACATATGAGACTTTCTTGTCAGATATTCAAGAGAAAGTGTGGATTCTAATCAAGACAAACACTTCACACAATTAGCCTTAGTTGGTCTTTGTTTTATCCAAAACATCACAGCTTACCAATTTCAAATGTACAAGAGTAGAAAACTTTTACTCTTACATTTGACTAGTGTTGAGAAACCTTCCTTTAAGATATGTCACTCAACTTACAGTCTTGGAGTATGACTCTAAGACTTGTTTTGGAACGAAGTATGACTCATCTTCTTGATTTGACCACTTCAACAATTCATAGCTCCTCTTCTTAGCTATCAGAATGCACTTAGAGGATGAATTGTGATGAGGTCTCTTAATCATTAAGATGATCATATGATATGATACTAAAGTACTCTCCCATCTTTTCAGATTTGAGAAACTTTTATCCTTCTGCCTAATTTGATTCTTCTTATTCGCTCTGCCATACATTGGAACATTTTCCAATGTCTCAGAATTACACTTAAGCTTGTATAACCATATTTACTGAGCTTTAGTAAATTATGATGAATATTCTTATCGATCTTTTGTGGTGGACTTGACCAGTGCACAAGAATGTGTAATCGATCCCTTAGTCCTTCACTTGACTCACATATACATGTGAACAACGAACTAGTCTTAATTTTCCAAAGATGAAAAAATTCTCGTTCATCATGCTATACAACTTGCATGATTCCAAGTTTCGGTCCAATTGAAACTTGGGTGATGAGGATCTTTCCTTATTTGGTAAATTTAGACATTACTACAAATGACAGAATCAATTTCATATTTCCACTCTTGCTATTAATGGAATCATATAAGCAACAATTTTTTTCCTAAAATGTCATTGTAAGGATATTTTAAAATAAATAAAAACATCATTTTTCCTTTTATTTTAAAAACTTTGCGGAAAAACTATCCTTACAATGCAAAAGAGCATGAAAACTTTGTTGTTATCTATTCCTAAGCAATATATCATAACTCCTAAGAAGTAGCTCAAGAATCCAATCTTCAAACTATGCGATAGAAATACATCTACGCGATCAGATTTAGCATATTCTTTCTTTAAGTTTCTTCACTTTTCTTTGATTCTTACAAACATCAACATGTGACCCAGTCACATCATGTATCAAGAATCTCGGTATAAAAACTTAGCAGAGTTAGATAGTGGATTTTACCTGAAGTAGGGTCAAACTTATTGACTTTAACATCCTTAGGTAAAATTGACAGCTTCGCAACTAATGCCCCTTCCTTTGGCAATATAAACATATGGACCCTTTGGTAATGGTACCGGTACTATCACAGACTTAGGTTTTCTCTTTACCATTTGGTCAACCGAGTTGACTATGGCCATTCCCTTTCCATTGGGAAGAGAATGCTTTTTCTGGATTTCCAGTGTCTTCATTGTCAATGTCCATAAAGTTTTTAGGAAGTTGATCTTAGCAAATAGATAAGATCATTAAGGGTCTTGTCATAGTCTGTTTCATAGGGGTCCCAAAGGAACTCACTATGTGACCTAGAAAATGATTGAGCCACCAACTTCCTCAAGACTTTGACACCCAACTCTCACGGCTTGTCAGTATGTGACTTCATCTCCAAGATGTGAGCACACCTAGACCTTTCCTTGCCAATAGGGATTGAGTGACCTTGAACTTGTGGGATAGGGAGAATAATTGGAAGAGGTGAAGGAAGTGAAGTTCCAAGAGATTTGAGAGGATCATAGATGTCTGAACTAGACATCTTTTAGGAGATATTCAAGATAGTTGATTAAAAGTCATTAATATAACACTCAATATGAAATATTAAGGCTAGGACCCTACAAACTATTTTATAACTCAGAAGAGGGATGCCGTAACCCAAGCTATAAAATATTTTAAGGTAGGTGAATGACGATTCACCAATTTCCACCAAGATGAACGAAATGTATTATTAGGTTTTAATTGGCTTTTGAAACTCCTAGATTCTTTTGAGATTCATTGAACTGTTCAATGGCATGTTTCAATCTCCAGTGTGCCCTTCAGGTTTTGTGACTGGAATGTCGAGGATCACAAAACAAGGTGTGAAGTAACCATGCAAATATACTTGGTACCCTTAATTATTTTCCCCTTAATCGATGTGCCGGTTAACCACACACGCTCCACCGATACTATGATAAATATTAAGTTACCCTTTGCATACCTTGTTAAGTCCAGGTTAGTGTGCCGGTTAACCATACATGCTCCACTAACGACTTAAGCAAAGTGCAAAGTGTAATTTCAAGGGTTAGCACCAAATTCACATTTTCCTAAGTAACTAAGATTGGGTATTAAGAAGAGTTTAGTTACTTAGTATTTATCATTAATACTTTTAATGAAGTGAGAATTCTAGTCCTTGTCCTACCCGTTCGGCTAACGACCCTCCACCGGTCATGGAAGCGGTGGGTGAGAGTGGACACCCATTAAACTGACATTTTATAGGCAGTAACCTTATACCGCCTTATAGACCGGCTTCGTGAATGAGGCCTACTAACGGTAAGACTGACTTTACTCTTTTATATATATATATATATATATATATATATATATATATATATATATATATATATATATATATATATATATATTATTAACTTATAATATTATAAAGTATAAAGGTTGAATTTTAACTTTTAAAATTTTGAGGGCTAACTTGGAATTAATGTATTCATAAGTGAAAACTTTTCAAATTCCAAAACTTGAGGGCAAGTTTTGAAAATTATTCAAAGCTAATTAATTCCATAACTTAAGTGTTTAAAATAGTTTTAATTAAAAGACTCTTCAAGTTCCATAACATGAGTACAAGTTATGGAAGACTTTAAACTAATAAAAGAATGTACCTTTTTCTTTATTTTGTAACTTATGGAATTAATTAAGGTTACACATTTTATTACTTAATGAAGTGACTCTTTGAACCTCCATAACTTGAGGACAAGATTCTTAATTTTTTGTAACCATTGCCAACTTTTATGAGTTTTATGAAACTTAAATGTGACTTTTCATATAACTTGAGGACAAGTTACAAAAACACATTTTAGAATCAACTCTTAGATTAAAATGGATTGAAAACACATAACCAATTAACTTTTCTATTAATCTAAGCAACTCATAAGAACAAGATAATTCGAATCAAACTTTTTTCATGTAATTAGTCTAAACCTTAAACTAATACAAAACATGAATCTATTGACAATTATCTTTGAAATTGGATTAGCATGAACATTACCATATCAAAAAAAGGTTTATAAGTCCAAAAACATCTTAGGGTAATGTTCCTAGTCCAATTCCAGCCAAAAAAGTCGAAAATATGATGTCTGGGGCTCCTACTCATCGAGTGCATCAACCTACTCGACGAGTAGGATGATTTTCTTCATGGAATCGGCGAGTTCATCAGTGGACTCGGCGAGTCCAGTGCCCAGAAGGCCAGAAAATTGATTTTTTCAGCATTTTTCAGCAATTTGCATGAAGTATAATTGAAAACAAGCTTAGGTTCTGATACCACTGTTGGGTTATGAGCATTCTAACACTCCTAAGTGTACATGCAACCCTAAATACCTTGGATCTATGTTTTCTCTATTATACACGCAAATATGAACTTTCTAAGGTATTACCCTATCTAGCATATAATACTTGATACTTGGGTAATCAAATGGATAAAATACATACCTTTTTTTATGTAGCTTGTCTTCATGAAGCTTGAGTGTCTAGTGCCCCAAGTGTGACACCTCAAATGGTTCACACAACATCAAGTGAACACGGAATGACTTGATAGAAATGGAACACCTTTTGAAATC
Source organism: Lactuca sativa (assembly GCF_002870075.4). Lineage (NCBI taxonomy): Eukaryota > Viridiplantae > Streptophyta > Magnoliopsida > Asterales > Asteraceae > Lactuca > Lactuca sativa. The sequence continues at coordinate 57,855,473 of NC_056626.2, read as the reverse complement.
GTCTAGCCCTCATATTAACACACTAGTGCATGATTTCTTGAGCCATGAGATTCTTTTATATGGTGGCTATTAGGGTTACACCATGTAACTCATAACTTTACCCATTCCTTATGCTCCATGGATTTTAACCTCCATGGAGTATCCATGGGTGACCCCATTGACTTAGTCCAACATAAGGAATCTTGGATCACAAGCCCATATATATAAGAATGAATGGTAAACACAATCAACCCATATATTTAATTAGTCTCCTTTTGATCACTTAATTAATTCCAAATTAATTATTGATCAATACTAATTAAATAACCTTATTAGTATATTAGAACTTATAATATATTAACAAACCTTAAGTGTTATTTCTCTCATTATAGTCTATCCAAATGCATGATGCCATGCAACCCAAATGGACCATGCAGGGTCGGGTCAAGTCTTACCAATTATAGTTATGGACTTAGACATTAATCCAACAAATCCTTAATATTAATTATCTTCGAAACTCCGTAACTTTCGCATACAAGCTCCATTTTTGACATTCTTTATATCCACACATAGGTAGCGACATGATATAAAACTTTCATTTAGACTCCGTCGGCTAATTTTGAATTTATTTCGAAAGTTATATTTTAATAGGCTTAGACAGTTAAAGTCCGTTAAAAATTCATAACTTTGTCATCCGACGTCTGTTCTCGTCTGCCTTTAGATCGTTGAGCTCCTACTAACGAGATATTCATTTCTCATTTAGGTTGTGTCGGCTAAAAATCGATTGATATAAAATTCAATTTCCTGACTACATACTACTATGCCAAATCTTAGAAAAATCATAACTTCCTCAAACAAAGTCAGTTTTGGACGTTCTCTATATGCATGCTCTTGGTTTAACATATACTATGACTTTCATTTAGATTGATAAGGCTAACAAGTGTTTTGTCAAAAATTCACTTTTTCCGATACGCGGGGTAGTGCGGTTTTGTCGCAAAACATCGACGGGACATAACTTTTTTGGTATAAGTTGGATTTTAGCGCTCTTGTTGGGTCTAAATTATGGTTTATACTTTGCTTTTCTAGGCAATTGTAATTTTCCGACTATGACCGAAAAGTGTTTACGACCCAATGGGTGTTTACGGTCGTAAACAGGTTTAAGGCCGTGAACCCATTTACAGCTTATGTTCCCCATATATATATATATATATATATATATATATATATATATATATATATATATATATATGTGTGTGTGTGTGTGTGTATGTGTGTATGTGTGTGTGTAGATGTTAGGTGGGTTAGGAGTGGTTGATGAAACAGTGAGAGTTTACGGCCAAGAGAGAGAGAAAGGAGCATAAGTGTGTGTAAGTGTGTGAATCTTGTGTAAGGAACTTTAATTCTAATCAATTCAAAAAAAAGATTCATATTATTCTTCTTCTTCTCTTGTATTTTGATCTGGCATCATCCGTTTGATTGGAATTCCGCACCATCAAACGGTTCTGATTGATACACAAGCGAACTTGGGACTTACAATTGGTATCAGATCATGGATTGTATCAATCAATTTTGTCAGATCTGGAGCGTATTTGATCTTCTTTTTCAAGGAATTTTTTATTTTTGGATAGATATTTGAAAAATAATGGGGGTTTGTTCTTCGCATTTTTCATAAAAATGAGTTTTTGATCGAGTTTTGGAGCAAAAAAGGGCAAAATTCGCTGTTTTTTCGTATCTACGAAGTGTTCATGGCCCTTGAAGGGTTCTCGGCCTTTGAAGGGTGTACGAACCAATAAGGATTTGCGGTCCAAGGTTTACGGCTCAACAGTTTGCAACCAGCCCCGCCTCGGAGTTTACGGCTCAGTAGTTTGCGGTCCTCGCCTCGTTCATGGCTCAACATCGGTTCCAGCTTCAGACAGGCTTCACACGCATCATCCTAGCATCAGCAAAAATAGGAACCGTTTTTGGGGGTTGCCAGGGATCGAACCCGAGTCTCTTGATTCATAATGCAGGCGCCTTTCCATCTAATCTAGATTGTTAGATGTTAATCTCCTTCCCAATTTAATTCATAACGCGTCCCTATTTCGACCTACTTTCGTATTTTTAACACTTTCAACCCAAAAATCAATTTCCTTTTATTTTTAAATTCCAATTTCTTCCAAAATTTAAGTTTTTAATTTTTGAATTTTGACCTAAAATTTTGACTTTGACTTTCAAGTTTGACCTTTGACTTTAAACTTTGACTTTCTCGTTTAACTTTCAAATTTTCAAATTTAGTTTTTCGGTTTGACTTTTAAGTTTGATTTTTCAATTTTCACTTTTAAGTTTGACTTTTAAGGTTGACTTTTGAGGTTTTAAGTCAAAGGGCATAATTTTTTTTAAAAAACAATGAATTCCTCAAACATTCCGGTCAATGAAGTTTCATGCTCACAAACTTGCATTAAAACTGTTAAAAATTTACATGAACACATTGATTTATTAAAAAGAGAAAATGAGGAACATAAATATGAGGGGTACCAACTTAGGAAATGCCTGAAACCACTAAAAGAACAATTAGAGGCCAAGACTAATGACTTTAAGAAATTACAGTCAGAGTACAGTGATAAATGCATTCCTTATAGATATCTTAAGAAAGATTTAGATGTTGTGACTGCCGAACTTGATGCATTAAAAGCAAAATATAAAGATGTTGAATTCAACTTTAAGAAATTTGATGTGTCAAGTTAGGTAGTTGCATCGATGATTGAAAAACAATTAACATTCAAAGATAATCAAACTAAGGGGTTAGGGTATCACAGTGTACCACCTCCCTGTAATGACAACTATAACCCACCACTTGAGACCAACAAGGAAGAGACAACTGCTCAGTATGGCCCACTCCCTGAACCAGCTCCAGCTTCAGTTAAGACTGAACAATCAGGGCCAACTGAGGGTGTTGAGGTGAAGAATACTGATGTTTCTACTTTCTGTGCAGGTAAAGTCGCGGAAGATGAGAACAAGGAGAATACTATTAAACAAACTAATGTCTCCTTGAACTCTGAATTTGTTGCTTCGAACTCAGTTGCTACTAATCAACCTGTTGTTAGTAAATACAGACCACCAATTCAAGCTAAACAGAGTACCTGTTGCAAGTGTGCATGTGGAACAACCAGAAAAGAGGCAAGGGTACGCCACCATGGGCAGGAAGAAACAACTTCCTAGAGAAGAAAAATACATGTTTTCACTATGGAACACCTGGACACATTGCCAAAAACTGTCCAAATCGCGCATATGTTCCCTGCTACGCACAAGGCTGGCAGAACGCGCCTAGAAGGAGATTCTCCAAAGGAAATCATTCGAGATCACAATCACGAAATGGTGGCTGGAATGCCAAGAAGAGCAAGAGTTTAACTCCCAAGGCCAAGAAATCAACTCCCAAGGGCAAGAAGGGTATGTCGGCCAAGAAGTCCAATCCAAGAGATGCTCCAGCGAAACCAAGACCAGCTAGGTCAAAGTCATCTCAACGGCCGACATCAAGCTCAAAAGCAAGTACCAAGGCATCCATCAGATCGAAAAATAAATGGGTTAAACCCAACTATAGATGGGTACCAAAGGTTTAATCTCCCAAATCACCTAATGACTCTAACGTTTCTACATCTTCTGTTTGTGATCAGCAGGAGATGTCGTGGGAGAAAGTTCAGTACAAGGATGAAAAAGGTCAACCCAGTTTCAAAATGGACTAGGTTCCAAAGACCAACTGATCCCGCTCTATGTCAGAGCAGCAGTAGAGGCATATTATCAGACTCCAGTTTGTTGGTAGTGGCTATTCGAGGCACATGATATAGGGGACATCTCTCAACTGTACACCACTTAGAACATTATTTGAGAGTATATGTCCTTTGCAGGAAAGGAAGAAGGGAAAGGATCACACATAGGGTTTGTGCTTAACGATGTGAAGATTTTTCGGATCTTTTCCGAGATTATGCATGTTGTTCTCAGACCTTCTTAATGCAAATTCAATCGGTGACTTACGGTTTGATTTTTCTTCTTTATGCTCCTGGGTTTATCTTACACTGATTCGTTTTGAAGACAATATGTTATTTTCTTATAGTTTTTCATTAGTAGGTATTGTTTGTGAAATGATATCAAGAAAGTGATAACGGGAAGTCTAACCATGTGTAAGGGACTGAATCTGAATTGTCTAGACCCTGTGTTCAATATGCTAATAGGCATGAAGGATTTGACAGTGTGGATTTAGATAAGATTGTTTGGACTGACCATACGACGCTCAGGTAGATTGAGCAATGAGATAAACATGGCAACCCACGGGATACACTAAATTAATATGCATCTAGAGCTATGGCTTAACTTTTCCTTGATGTATGGACTTATGTCCTTAATTCTGGTTCTGATAGGCGACTGGGGGTTTTGATAAAGTAGGTCTGTAGGAAATTAGTTTCTTGCTTTCTATCTGTCAGTCATATGTTGCTTCCTCTGCATGATTGGAAGAGATCTGACCTGGATTGCAACATATGCAACTCTAATTCTACACACCTCCTTATCTATGAAATTCTTTCTATCTATTAGTCATATGTTGTTCCCTCTGCGTGATCGGAAGATCTGACCTGGGACACAACTCATGCAACATTCTACCTCTCAATCCCTCTATCTCTGTTAGTCATATGTTGTCCCCACTGCGTGATTGAAAGAGATCTGACCTGGGACACAACATATGCACCTATTTCTAAATCTAACTTCCTCCTTAATATTTGTCTATTCACTTAAAGTAAGGAGTTCGTTGGAAGTTCTTGATAACCAGGGTATATCGGGAAGTGGGGAACACGTTCTAGTGCAACTAAAATTGAATAATTTAGAGGTTGTCTGTAGATCTCACTTCTTAATTTAAGTGGACAACAATACCCGTGGTCGTCATCAGCTAAATGGTATATTTATAAAAGTTTGTTGATATCCTTCGTGTTTAAGTGGACCACAATACCAGCAATTGACCAGATCTATTCATGAAGGTGAAGGTACTGATAAACAAAGTTAAGGCTTTCTCACAACTTTGATCCCAAATATTTTTTTGTTAAATTTGTTGATAGTTTTCCCTCTATACACAAATTAAGGGGGAGAATTAAAAAAATCAGATAAATCAAAAAAAAATCAGAAAAGTTAAAAAAATATTAAAAATCCAAACATAGTGTTATTTCTGTTTTATTTCTTGTTCAGAAAAAATCAAAAATCCAAAAATATTTTTGTTTCTATTTTAATTTTTAGAAAATATGAAAAATACAAAATTATTGTGTGCTAACTTTGTTTTTAGTTTTGTGTTTATATCAAATTTAGTTTTGTCTTGAAAAGTGAATTCAAATGTAGATGAAACTCATGGAGTCTATGTCGAAAATTTCTGAGCCAAGGCTTCGTCCATGATCATCGAAGATTCTCATTCAAAGGAGCAAGAAATGAATATTATTCTTTCAACATTCAATCTTTCAACCCCAGAAGCAAGGTGAAGTTGTAGTTGAAGATTGTGCGACATATGTCATTAAAGCCTCCTCAATCAATTTGCTGTTGTCTTTGTACATGCTGAAGTGATCCAGAAGATTCATTCTCTCTTATATTCTCTCTAAATATTGTGTAACAACCCGAAGTTGTTCATCGCCGAAAACCCGTTCTACCCGAATAACTCGTCGGAAATCGAAATGTCCCGTTATCGTTTTTGGGCTTAGTTAACTAAAATTATATATTTATTTTCATTCAATGAGGGTCCAAACCATTTAGGAACTCATGAATTTAGCCCAAAACATTTATTTCATAAGTTTTAGAAATATCCTCGTCGGGTGACGGAAACTCAATCGGGTGCGACCCAAAGCATCGTTTAAGGTCAGTATCGGGTAGAATTCCACCGTGTCCAAGTTTTGGGGACTATATAAACATGTTTTAGCACTCATTTGAAGCTTTTTCCTTCTCTCTCTACTCTCTCTCTAACCTCTCTCCTAAATCTAAGGATTAAGTGTCCAAAACTCAAATTTAAGGCTTCAAATCCTTAAGGTACCTTCCTAGCCTTAATCTATAGCATGTTTAGCTTCCAAATTAGACATTTAATCATAAAATTTGACATTGTATGTGAGTTTACGGCCCAGGAGGCAGCCTAGGCCGTAAACACCATTTTGAAGGGTTTTTAGCCCTTAAACTCCTTCCTAGACTCAAATGGACTTTAGATATGGCTAAGGGACTTCAAGATATGGACTTAGAACACCTAAAACTATAATTTTGTGGACTTTGAAGGAGTTTACGGCCAAGGCATAAGCTTGGGCCGTAAACTCATGAAAATGGTGTTTTTCATGCCTTTAAACCCTTCCAAAACACCTCTATGGCTTAGATATGAATTATAGGACTTTGATTCTTGCATTTGGACACTTGAAACATTAATTTTGAGGGACTTAGATGAGTTTACGGCCAAGGAGAGTTCTTGGGCCGTAAACTCCACAAAACTTGGCATAAATCTCATTCTAAGGTGTTAGAAAGCCATCCAACACCACCAAAAGCCTTGGAATAAATCAAAGGACCAACCAAAAATACTTTGAGGGCCTAAAACACAACATTTATGGGGTTTCTAAGGGTTTACGGCCAAGACATGTTCTTGGGCCGTAAACTCCAAAATTTTTGGTGTTAGAATGCAAACTACACACCCCTAAGGCCCTTAGATGAATTTTAGAAGTCCTTTCATGCATGTTCTAGACCTTGAAACACCTTGGAACACCACACACAAGAGTTTACGGCCATGAAGGGGGTTTCATGGGCCGTAAACTCCACAAATCCCCCAAAAATCCCATGCAAACTCATGTTAGGCCTTGGATTAATTTTACCAATCACATGTGATTTGTTCTAGCACCATTTAGCATCATTTTCATAAGGATTAAGGAGTTTACGGCCAGGAGCCTATGCTAGGCCGTAAACTCCCATAAATTAATCATTTTGGTGATTTTAATCCATTCCAATCATTTAGAACAAAGCCTAGAATCATTTCCCATGTCCATATAAGCCATTTAAGCCATTTAAACACCCAAAACCACACCCACATGAGTTTACGGCCGTAAACTCATGTATGTGTGTGTTTTGTGGTTGTAAACTCATTTAAAAGTTTACTCATGGGGAGTAAACTCAAGTCCCAAGTTCCTAGTGTCATTTCCCATCCCTAAACGCCACCCGGGTCCCTCCAAACACTCGTATCGGAGTGTTTTCGTGACTAGAAGCAATTGTCCCTATCCAACAATCAATCTAAGTCCTAATTAGATACAAATGTGTATCTTTACATTATAATTAGGAACCTCGTGTATTTACAAGCCCCGGATCAACTCTTAGCATCCAAATCGTCCTACTTCTCGTCCGGTGAGTTCATACCCCTACGCCTTTTTCACTGTTTTTAACTGTTTTCAGGGGGGGAATACAAGCAAACCAAAACTGTTTTCAAATCATAACATTTATGTGTTTCAAATAATATCTGGCAAATATATAAACTCTTTTACTCCTTATGTATTATGTTGAGCATAAGGAATGATTTATCAATTACAACTAAATGGATTTTAGTTAAGAAAATAATCAAACTAATCAAATTATTATGGGAATAATTTGGGGTTCTATGTCTCTATTTATATCACTTACTGATATTTGTATTAAGTTATTAGATAAACTATGTCTGATTCAGTTTATCTCCGTATCATTCGAATGTTTTGCCAGATAGTTTCATTATATATATATATATATATATATATATATATATATATATATATATATATATATATATATATCTATTTTCACTGTATCATGTCTTGAAATCTTTGTATGTTTGATATCATATTGGAACCCTGTGAATAGTTAATACTAGCTTGTGAGATAGTCACTACCCTTTATGGATGATCAAGTAAATCCTCTCCGGAAGTGTAACCAGAGTCTCCTGGAGGGAGAGCGAAGAGTTTGTGAATAGATCTATTCGGGACTGACAATCCCACACCTTAACTGCTAGCTACAGTTAGGCGGGCACGCCTGGGGTGACAAATTCTGGATATCATTTGACGTCTGACTAACGTCAAGGAGGTCTCGTTGTCGTATCAGTATGGTTACCCGACTCACAATACGTATTAATATAACTTATTCACAGCTAGGGTTTGTTTAGAATCTATATCTTGTTCGGGATGGTAATCCCATGGTCTTGTAATCTATATCTCGTTCGGGATGGTAATCCCATGGTTTTATGTCTATATCTCGTTCGGGATGATATCCCATGATCTTGTGTCTATATTTCGTTCGGGATGGAAATCCCATGGATTTAAAACTAAATCTTATACGGGATGATAATCCCATGATTTTATCAAACTATTATCTAGTTTCGGGATAGTGATCCCATGGTTTATCAAACTATCTTATATCTACTTTCGGGATAGTGATCCCATGATCTTTATCGAATTATCTTATAACTGGTTCGGGATGTAGTCCCAAGGTTTTCAAATACTAATTGGTTCGGGATGTAGTCCCAAGGTTTTCAAATACTAATTGGTTCGGGATGTAGTCCCAAGGTTTTCAAATACTAATTGGTTCGGGATGTAGTCCCAAGGTTTTCAAATACTAATTGGTTCGGGATGTAGTCCCAAGGTTTTCAAATACTAATTGGTTCGGGATGTAGTCCCAAGGTTTTCAAAATACTTTCTATTTACAGTTCGTCTAAATTATAGTTTTGTGAATTAAACTATACTATGTGTTATCCAATAAATCTTACAATTAGGAAAATATGGGATTTTCCTGGGGTTAACTTATATCTGTAACAGAACTATAACGAAAGATAACTTAACTACTTTACATAAGAAAATATGGGATTTTCTTGGATATCAAATCTTTTCAGAAAACTAAAGGAAATCGATACATTTTCACAAAACAAAACCGCTTATGAACTCACCAGCTTTATGCTGATTTTCAAACTGCTTGTATTCTCAGGTCCAAGTTAGACAGGTACCCGGCGATATCTTTTGGTGAAGATGGAGTGCTCCGAAGACTCGTCTCTTTTGTTCATATGATATATGTATAACTTTGTACAATTTACTTTTGAACCAAATGTAAACTTTCATATATATGTAATGTAATGGTTGTTTACTGTGATTACTATGTACATTGGATTTGATACACAACATGGAGTCAACCCCGGGAACGTTTCCGCCTTTGGTTTTCGGGGTGTGACATATTGTCAAGCTGAATGCGCTATCTTTAAAGAATAAGTAAAAGAAGCCTCATCACCCAATGTGCGTTCAAAGTCAAATTTTGAAGAAAAGTCCAACTGCTCAAGATGAATTCATTCATTGAAGATTCATCAAGTTCATCTTGAAGTTGTGAAGAATTTGAAGATTAATGTTGAAGCCAAGCTCCTAATGAAGATTAACAAGAAAAGCCAGCTACCTTTTTTGGGGGAGTTTGTTGGGCCAGTTAGAAAACAAAGCTATAAACCAAGGGGAGATTGTTGGGTCTAAATTATGGATTATACTTTGCTTTTCTAGGCAATTGTAATTTTTCGTCTAGGACTGAAAATTGTTTACGGCCTAATGGGTGTTTACGGCCATAAACAGGTTTAAGGTCGTGAACCCATTTACGGCCCATGTTCCCCCTATATATATATATATATATATATATATATATATATATATATATATATATATATATATATATATATATATATACACATACACACACACACACACACACACATATATATATATATATATATATATATATATATATATATATATATATATATATATATATATATATAATAGATGTTAGGTGGGTGAGGAGTGGTTGATGAAACAGTGAGAGTTTACGGCCAAGAGAGAGAGAGAAAGGAGCATAAGTGTGTGTAAGTGTGTGAATCTTGTGTAAGGAACTTCAATTCTAATAAATTCAAACAAGATTCACATTCTTCTTCTTCATCTTCTTCTTCTTCTCTTCTATTTTGATATGACATCATCCGTTTGATTGGGATTCCGCACCTGCATGCATTACACTTTGGGACTTATAGTTCTTTATATGTATGGAATCCTTTTGACATATACTATACCTTGGTTAAGACTATTTACTCTAAATAATCTTCTATCAAAAAATTTGTTTTGGGGGCTTATTGCCTCTAAATTAACTAGCCCGAATCTGCGGGCATTACAGTTTTCCTCCTATAATCATCAGTTGAGAGATTGAAGTTTTGAGTTATAATTTTCTTCAATAAAATTTCCTACGATTTTATGCAGTAATATTTGTTTCTAGTTTCATGTTTACATTTAGTTGGTATCCGATCATTGAGAAGAAGAAGCACCTACGACAGATTACAACAGAAGAATAGAGTTCTCTTGTTTTTTATGTTTTTGTTTCTACACAGTAAGTGAGTTTCTCCTGCGATAGAAGTGGAACTCAAGATTAAAGATTTGTGCAAGAAGAAGAATAACGTGCGATTGCAGGTGAATGAGGAAGAACCAAAAGTTGTATCATTTTCTTTTTTCCAATCCCTTGCTACAGGAGAATAGAACCTACAACAGTGGTGAGAAGATGTGTTGTTTCCTTTTCTTTTTCGATTTGTGGTCAACCAACGATTGAGAAAGGTCTTGTATGGAGATATCAAGAAAAAAAAAAGAGTTCTCTTGTGTAGAAGGAACTGTGTGACAGAAGAACTTATGCAAGAAGATATCATGTGCTACGGATATATCTTGTGTAATAACTTTTTCTGCTTTCTGTGTTTCTGTTTCTTTTCTTGTGAGAAGAACCTGGAAGACAACTTGGCGACTGCAAGTGATTCCAATCTTCCAGTTTTTAGAATACATGTTTTGCCCTAAAAGAAAAAAAAAGATTAACGTGTTTTTCTTTTCTTTTGGGCCCTTGTTGAGATCTGAAACTTTTATTACAACCCAAGATCGTTTTTTGGGCCTTTGAAGCAAAAATAAATCATCAAGACATAGTAATCATTATTTATGTTTATGTTTCTTTTTTAAGAAAAAAAACCAAATCAGAATTTTTTTTCTCTAAATCGTGTAGAGGAATCAAAAATTGAACCGCGATGTCGGGAGGAGAATCGTCCCAACCACCAGCTAAGGAACACGCGTTAACATTCCAACGCCCTATTTTGACATCGATGAAATATACAATTTGAAGGATGCACATGGGGGTGCTACTCATGATTTATGGCATATGGGATGTTGTTGACCCTACATTTGATGACACCAAGAAGAACAACAACGTGAAAGGTTTCTTGTTCCAATCGACACCGGAAGATTTAATAATCCAAATCGGTAACCTTCAAACTAGTAAAGAGATGTGGGATGTGATTAAAACCCGAAACCTTGGAGCTGATCGAGTAAAGGAAGCATGGCTCCAAATATTGACTACCGAGTTCGAGAACATCAAGACGAGTGATACAAGTACAATAGACGATTTCACTGCAAAATTATCCGGAATTGCTTCGAAATCTACTTCAATTGGAGAGGTTATAAACAAAAAAAAGCTTGCGAAGAAGTTTCTCATGAGCCTCCCTAGAAAATTTGTGCATATTATAACGACTATTGAACAAGTCTTGGATCTAAAGACGATATGCTTTGAAGACGTGGTTGGTCGCTTAAAAGCCTATGAAGAAAGAATCAAGGAAGGTGATAAAACGTCTGAAACGCAAGCAAATCTTATTTATACCAAAACTGAATCTTCATATAGTAACACCGAATCATCAAATGGTAGAGGTCAAGGTTTAAATAACCGAGGAAGAGGACATGGTAGTGGACGTGGTCGGGGTAACACCCAAAATGATAGTCACTCAGAATCCACTAAAACTCGTAAAGATAAAAAAACAAAAGGGAAAACATTGTGAGCAAAGGGGTCTCTCCAATATTCAATGTTACCGGTGTGACAAGTATGATCACTTTGCTTCAAGATGCCCGGACCGAATCAAAAATCTTGAGGAAAACCTTAATGAGACACACGAATGAGACACATATCATGAGGAAGGATCGTTCTTTATAATAAATGTGATTCAAGAAAACGATGTTCTTGAACAAAGACAAATACACCCCTCCAAAAATTAAAGCAAATGCCAATGAAGAGGGAATTTGGTACTTAGACAATGGTGCGAGCAACCACATGACTAGCAACTACTCTTATTTTTCTGAATTAAATAAAAACATAACAGGTAGGATGAGAACTGGAGATGGGTCTTAAAGGAAAAAGGTCAATTTTGTTCGAAGGGAAAAGCGGTGAACAAAAACTAATGAAGGATATTTATTATATCCCAAAACTTTGTAGTAATGTTATTAGCCTCGAGAAATCTATAATAGTCGGTCGTGATGTTCGGATGTGAGGTGATTTCCTAACCATGTGAGATGGAGACAAAAGATTGCTTATGAAATTCCCGAGAAGTGTAAACCAAATTTACAAAATTCAGTTAAATTTTGGTTAACCAGATTACTTGCAAGCCAATACATCAATTGAAAAACAAACCATTAAAGAGATCATGACTTTCCATACAAATAGAGGTGGAGAATTCACATCGATTGAGTTGAACCATTTTTGTAAAAAAGAAGGGATTTCACATATGTTGATGGATCCTTATGCACCTCAACAAAATGGTATAGTCGAACGGAGAAATCAAACTATACTCAAGATGACACGATGCTTAATGAAAACAAAAGATATTCCAAATCACTTTTGAGCGAAGCGGTACAATATGCAACGTTCATCATAAATCGTACACCTACTCGAGAATTGATAGGTGCTACACCATTCAAGAATTTTTATGGTGAAAAACTAAACCTTGAAGACTTGAAAGTATTTGGTTGTGTTATATATGAAAGAGTAGTCTCAAAACATTTGAAGAATCTTGATGATAGGTCACGACCGTCCATATATTTTGGAAAGGAACTCAATCCGGGATGATTTTGGTTATATGATCTTTGGGAAAATGAGATTATTGTAACTACCCATGAAATTTGTGATGAAAATAAGACATAACAATGGAATCATGAACACGAAAATCAAGTTGGAAATGGATCGGGTACATTTACGGTCTTGTGGAGTAATGGTCAAGGAACCCAAGATAATGGTGGTTCGAGCCCAACTGCAACCGGAACCGCGCAGCTCACGGATCTTGCCCAAACCGTCCAAACCGATGATACTTCTCACGATGATAGTAGCCCATCACAATGCGTTGATGATCATGATAATGATACAAATTCCGTCCCACCACACCGATCTACTCGAACTTCAGTTTTGCCAAGAATATTAAATGAATACGAACTTAATGTGGATCGTTTGGTGTCGACATTCGTTGAAGAACCGAAGAATTATAAGGAAGCTAAAGTGAACAAGAATTATCACAATACAATGAAGGCGTTAGCTCAGATAAGGTTCACAGAAAAGAGATCGTTACTTGGTATGCAAGAATTACCCTTGAATTAGAAATTCAGGGGGTGGTTGTTGGCAAATGTCACTGAGACAAATAAGGCATGAGGCATGTTCTGATCCAGTAACCATTGACTTGGAGTGTTGTCCAAGATTACTTGGTGTGATGACCAAGTACTAGAATCCTTGAGCAATAAGGAATCATATAGAAGGAAAGTCTAGTTGTCTTTCTTCCAGGAATCCTAGTTTTATTCTAATTTATTTGTTTAGTATAAAATTGGTGATTGTTTTCCTCGTGTAATCATTAGTCGAGAAATTGAAATTTTGAGTTATAATTTTCTTCAATAAAATTTTCTGCGATTTTATGTAGTAGTCTTTGTTTCTAGTATCCTGTTTACCTGTATATGTTGTTTCAAAATACAAAACCCTAAGGATGTCATAATAATTACACAACATATGTTACAACATAAATACCTAATGGTCCCAAACACTATTGTAGGTTGTCACATTCACTTGGCATCCTAATCATGTTCCATAAGTTTTAACTCTGTTACTTGTGATTCATATAATTTGACTAAGTCATGATGGGAAACTTAGTATGTCACATAGGGTGATTGAACAATGTTCTAGTCTTTGGTCCTATCACACATACCCTTAATATGATGTTACCTAATATCCAAACTTAATTAAACCAAGCATCTTTTATAAGTCTTATTTCATTATTAAGTGATGTGTGTTTTTATGTGTATATTTAAATTTCTCAAGTTTTAAATTTATAAAACAGATTTCATCGCAACCGAACTATTAAACACACTAGGTAGTGAACCCAATCATGCAATAGTATAGTTGTGGTAAGACCAGGTGTCGAACACTAGGGGAACAGTGGTGAATTAATTTGGAGTTTTATATTATAGGTTACACACAAAAGTAGTAAATAGGGGTTTTATGGAATTTAATCTCAAATAAACAACTAAACAGCAAATATCGATAAATTGACCAAATACAAATTTCTTTAGGTATTTTGGTTTAGACAAATTACATCTAAAAATTATAGACAATTGCTCACACATAAGTTATTTATTCTTCATTCACCAATTCCTAATATGTCTAGTTCCTTGGTCTAGACAACAAATCCTTTGACATTGAAGACTTTTAGTAGAAGTGATCAAGTGCACTAATTATCCTAAAATTCAGTATTTAGATCGTATTATGAGAGGCTTGAACTGCTAGCATGAAGATCATGAAGCTAATCACATATGAGTGGTCATCACATGCATACTTACACATTGAAATCACAAACTATTTAACCCTAGGTTTTGATCAAACACTAGTCATAAAATTTTATAAGTCATAAAAACTCATATGATTCAAGCACATCAAACTAGATTGTTCGTCTACCCTAACAATGCTCAGCAATAAACAGGTAAGAATGTAACACCAATACATACGGATCATTATCAAGCAATCATAATAAATTGAATAAGATCAAATAAACCTCAAAGCAATTGAACTATAGATTCAAGAATTCATCTAATTATATACGTAAAGCAAAGGGTTTAATACCCTAATCAAAAAGTAAACACATAGTGGAATGCTAATCATGATCAAAACAACAAACCACATGATATTTGGTATGAATCTGCTCTTTAATCCCTCAGATCTTCGCTCATGTCAGCTTAACGGCCTTTCGACCACCTCATAGACTCTCAAAACAACAAAAGGATGGTTACTTGTCAACCAAAGATCAATGAAAATCTAGTTCCCCTCTTAAGTTGGTCGAATATCACAATTTATAAGTCTTGGAACCGAATTATATACGTTGGGTGTCAGTCGGCTTACGTGGGGCATACCAGATAAATTGTGCGATCATGAACTGGACACGCAGCCCGGTACACTGGGCATACTCTATAATTACATTGGACACACTCGAAAAATTCAGCGTACGCTGGGCGTAATGGGCTTCTTCATCCTCTTTTCCGCTTTTTGTAATCCCTATCCAATTCCAGTCTTTTTGCTTCCTCTGTGCTCTTGCAACAATTATACCTATATAATATAAATTTAAGCATTATAAGTACCTTTTAGTTCTAAATAACATGAAAGCATAGTATAAAATAATAAGAAAACACACACACACACACACACACACACACATATATATATATATATATATATATATATATATATATATATATATATATAATAGACGTTATCAACCTACCCCACAGTAGTCTTTTGCTTGCCCACAAGCAAACGGATTTTTAACTTAGCAATATCGTATAAGACAATCCATTTGAAACCTAGCCATTATCCCAAGACTGTAATGCATGTATTTGTGTTTATAATTCTTGAAAGCTCCCCAATCCTAAATACTCTCAATCCTTATGAACATTCACCTCTTAGTTTATACTAGACTCATTTTTGCAACCCACCAAATCCATCCTCAGAAATCTTTCTTAACCTCATGGTATTTTTTGTTAAGCTTCCCAAGCATACATAATATCTAGAAAGAAAGATTACAACTTTTATACCACAATGGAACTCTTTGAATTCATCTCTTCTTTGATATTTCCTCCTTGATTTCTTCGACTTCAACACCATTTTGCTTGATTTTGGTATCTTAACTTTTTTCTTCTTTAGAAATTTTGATCTTTTGATCTTCATACTTTAATAGCTCCAAAATTCTTTCAAATTTTTCAAATTTCTCTTTTATATATATATATATATATATATATATATATATATATATATATATATATATATATATATATATATATATATATATATATATATATATATATATCTCACTTTTTCACTCAAATCCTACATGCTTAAGCAAGGGAGTTTAACTTCAACCTTTATTGATTAGAGGTATTAGTCCAAGTGCAATGACTACATAAGCTTTTCTGGATACATTTCTGGTACATGCTGCAAAACTGTTTATATCGTACACACTACCAGATTATCTTTCATATCTCATGACTTTTCACTAAGAATGGGAAGCCACAAATACACTATAACATATATTGGCTCAGGTAAATATTTGGGCTCGCATCGGATCATCCCACATAATACTAGCATTTAATTTGTCTAAGACTTACTAGATTTTCTATATTAAAATATTATTTCAAGTTTATGTGAATATATATTGTCAAAATTAGCAATGCATGCAATTTTTGAAAAATCAGATGATTGTTTTTTTTCTAATGTAACCAAACCCCTACCACACACTTAATTCATGCAATGTCTCCATTGCATGCTACGCAAAATAAAACATCAAAAATAAGAGGGAGAAAAAGAAATATACCCCCCTGTGATAGAAGTGACGAGATCGAATGGGCTGCTAAAAAAGTTGCTCCAAAATTTTGATGGAAAATTAGACTCTGGAAATGATGCTTCTGAATGTACGTTGCATGTATCATAGTAAAACACAGATCCAAGGTTTCTAGGGTTGCATGTACACCATAGGAGTGTTAGAATGCTCAAAACCCAACACTTCATATGCAGCTGATAGCAGAGAGTGGGTCGGAGATTACCCTAGGGTAAGCCTAGGATGAGATTAGTGCTAGGAGCGGTATTAATAAAATGGACTTGGTGGAGTCTAGGAAATTCTTGAGGAAAGTACGGATACATATGAAAGGTAGTATGGGCCCAGACTACTGAAAGCATAGGATCTGTACTCGATTCAAGAAGGGCTGCGATAAGACCAGGAAACTTGTAGTGCGTGTGTGATCCCTCAATATTGAATGAGTATTCGGGTGGTTGTTATGGCATGTTCCCAGCATGATGACACTGCGTGATGGGCTAGTTCGCAGTTTAGGTGCCGGCAAGGGATCAGGCTTGGACTCTAGATTTGGGCAGCTTGGTGATCAAATGAGGGATTTTATTCCATTTGAGATTACAAGCAATATCATTGACCAGACTCCTGTGATATTTGGTATGGTCAAGGAGGGCATTTTGGAGATCCTTGATAAGATAATGAGCATATTTCGCTTTGAGGTGAAGGTTGTGATGGGGACATACGCGATGATGTTTTGGGAGTTCCGAGCTGGTGGAGCTCCAGACTGTCACAGGGTTAGGGACCCCATTCTCAGAAGGAGGTGGTTAGCGGATATGGCTAACACATTCAGGACGAGTTTCTGCCCCAAGGAGGAGAAGGTCAGATATGCATCCTGCCTGTTGAAGCTTCAGGCACGTCACTGGTGGGAAGAGATTGGTAGTGAGTTGGGTGATGATACGGTTGATGCTGTGTCATGGGATAATTTCTCAATTGGGTTCTAGAGGAGTTTTCTCTGACAATTAAGCTGTAACAGTTGGCCCGAGAGTTTCTAGGACATCGCTAGACTACTAAGACTATGGCATAGGTCACTGCCAAGTCTCGAGAGAGGGCTTTAGTGGTAACACGGTATGCAGTAAATGAGTATGAAGAAAGTAAGGAATCATGATATGTTGCGGGATGATATCAGGGAGTTCGTAAGTATTTCGGGGTGCGAGATCCTAAATGATATGACTTCTAAAGCCCGTAAGTGGGAGATAGATTTGCAGCACATTGGTATGAGGGGGTCAGATCAGGTGCAGACATTGGAGGGTCCCGGGAAGAGACCCAAGATTTCTGACTAGTGCATGAAAGGCTAGTAGGGCCGGAACCTGTGCAGCACGTGAGGGAAACTGTACGAGGGAACTTGTCATTCCAGAGGTTTGGGATGCTACAAGTGTGGCACGTTTGGTCATGTTAGCAGGGATTTTCCTCAGGGGGCAAGTCGTTATGTTTCCTCTACGATCAGGTGGGCCACAAGAAGGTCGATTGTCCGATGTTAAGGGGAGGAGCAGTGAGCACACTTTCTCCGGGTACTTTGTGGATCACGGATGGATGAGAGGGTAGGGCAGGAGCCCAGCAGAAAGGAGTCGGGCTTTGTCGTGTCAGAAAGTGGACGTCAGGACTCCAGCAGGCGACATTACGGGGATGTTATCGGTTGCAGTAAATGTATATTTGAGTTATTTCTCTGCTTATGTTTGGGGTTATATCTTCAGGGAGTGTTATATGTCATTTGCATACCATGAATCGTTAGTGGTTTAGTAAGGGGTCGTATCTTGTATAAGCGTGTTCCAAGTGTTCGGTTGATATTTTGGGTTGAGCTCGGGATCGGATCAGGGTTATTGTGTGGAAGGTCTACAGTAAAGGTTCAACACCGTGGTTATCAAGGATCATCGGCTTTCAGTGAGTTCAGTCGTTATGCTTGGGTTGGGCTTTTGGAAGCACCAAGAGAAGTGGTCTAATACTGAAGTTTGCTCTGAGCACCGGTTAATTGGACTTCAAGATTTAAGTGCGGTATCATTTTAAGGCATCTGGAGTTATTAGTATAATTGGGATTCAGAAAGTTTTCAGTTGGATTAGGTGTCTAAGCCCATAACTATAATTCGTATGTACTTGACCCGATAGTAGCATGGTCCTTTTGCATTGCCTTAACCATAGCAACTGGATAGGATGAATTATAGAGAAAGAGGTTAATTAATGATTTATTAATATATTATAAAAATAATATATTAATTGAGAAATACTATTATTTAATAGTATTGATTAGCAATTAATTTGGAATTAATTTAGTGATCAGAAGAGACTGATTAAAAAAACGAGGATTGATTATGTAAATCAGTAATAGTTGTAGTTTGGGCTAATGGATCCTAATGGTTTAGGATGGAAGAAAATCTATGGGAAGTCCATAGAGATTTCGTCCAAGGCTTGCCATAAGTAGGTCCATATGTTGGGCCTAAGGAAGGCAAATTAGGGTATGTAGTTGGAAAAACCCTAGCAGCTCAGTTATATAAGGAACCCCTATGTTATAGTTTTCGGCTATGCATTCTTATAGAACCCTTTGGCCGAAAATTGTGAAGCTCCACAACCTTTCTCCTTCTTCCTCATTGATAGTGGTGTTTGTGACTCTATTAGATGTGCAACAATTGAGGCACTAAGCTCTTAAAGGTCAAGATCAAGCAATCAACAAGAGAGGTATTCTTCTAATTCTTGTTTATTCATTGAGTCCGAAAATATGTATGCTAGATTAGGGTTTTCCTTTGAAAATATTATTATGCATGTATAACCTGAGAAAAACCTAGATCCAAAGCAATTGGAGTTGCATGTACACCGTAGGAATGTTGTAATGCTCAAAACCCATCAGTTATATCAGAGCCTAGGGTGTTTTTATGTTATATTTGATGTATTTTTGTTTTGTTCAAAGCTGGGAGAAAATATATTTCTTTTGTCTCTACCTGATGAACACGATGTGATGATAGTTGAACACGAGGTGTTGGTCTGCCATGACATGTTATGGCAGGACACAACGTGGCTACTCGTCTGTTGGCAAATTTTTGGATATTTGGCATAAATTAGTTTAGGGTAATTACCATAAGTTGTTTTTACTGATTAAATTCAAATTTTCTGATATGGTAATGAATATCCTCATCTAATAGAAATATAATTGTCAAATTTTAATATAATTATGAAATTTTTGTGATAAATTAATTATTTGTAAAATTTGATTTGAATTTTCTTGCCAAGTAAAATGGATAAGGTCAAATTTATGATAAGGATAAATTATATGATTAATTTAATTGTTTTATATTTGATCAAAAAAGTTTTTAAAAAGTTTTAAAACTTGCCCTCAAGTTTTGGAATTTAAAATTTGATTAAAAATTTTAATTTTGAAATACTAAACTCTAAAACCCTAGTGTTTTAAAAGTTTAAAATACAACCCTTATACTATTATGATATTAAAAGATTAATATGTGTGTGTGTGTGTGTGTGTGTGTATATATATATATATATATATATATATATATATATATATATATATATATGAGTCAGTTTTACCGTTAGTAGGCCTCATTCACGAAGTTGGTCTATAAGGGGTGTTTAAGTAAGCGGCTTGTAAAATAACGGCCATTGGGTATCCACTCTTACCCACCACACTCTTGACTAGTGGATGGTCGTTAGCCGAACGGGTAGGAAAGGACATTAATTCGTCATTAATAAGTATAATGAGTATTGTAAAGTAACTAAATATTTTTATAAGTTCCCAAGCTTAGTTACTTTAGGAAAAATGTGAAAATGATACTAGTCCATGAAAATGCACTTTGCACCTTGCCAAGTCGTTAGTGGAGCGTGTGTGGTTAATCAGCACACTAAATTGGACTAACAAGGGAGGTGAAGGGTAGCTTGATAATTATCATAGATCAATGGAGTGTGTGTGGCTAACCGGCATGCTGATTAGGTGGTAAATGACATCTCAAGTAAATTTGCATGGTTATTCACACCTTGTTTGTGATCCTCGGTATCCCAGTCACAAAGTTGAAGGGCATAATCGAGATTAAACATGCCATTGAAAAGTTCAATGAATCTCAAAGATCTAGGAATTTCATTTAATAAAACTCAATTCTTTTAAATTTCTTTTTTGGTGGTGAAATTGGTAAATCGTCATTTACCTACCTTCAAATAGTTTTTGATTGGATTACGTCATCCCTCTTCCAAATTGTGAATTATTGTGTTGGTTCCTAGCCTTAATATTTCATTTGGGTGTTATATTAAGGATTCTTTATCTAATCAAAACTTTGTTTCTTTTCTTTTCAGATGTCTGGCTCAAACAACGCTTCTAGCTCGAACTCCAACTCCTCAAGGTCATTTTCTCTTATGAACATTTGTGGGAGGGTCACCTTAGATGGATCCAATTTCAATGATTGGATTAACAACATATGAATGGCCCTACGATACGAGGAGAAAGAATACGTCCTCAATGAAAAACTCAAAGAGATAGATGAAACCAAAGCTACTGAAGAACAAATAGCTGAGCATAGGGCTCGCGAAAAAGACGCAAGAAAGGTGTCGCGTATTATGGTGGCCACTATGACTCTTGAGCTCTAGCGGTTCTACGAGGACTGCTGGCTTTACGAGATGTGCTAAATTTTGATGGAAAAGTACCATCAAAGTGCACATCAAGAAAGGTACGAGATTGTCGCCTCGTTAATAACAACCGTGATGTAAGACGGAGAGTCCATCACGAGCCACTTGCAAAGGATGCAAAGGTATGTTGATCGATTCCTCATGTTGAATGTCAACTTTGACAAAGAGTTAGCGATTGATATCATTCTCCACTCTTTGCCTCTTTGTTATGATCAGTTCAAGATGACTTATCATATGAACAAGGAGGAAGTCACTTTGAGCAAACTTCAAGGTTTGTTGAGAACTGTTGAAAGTGGACTTAAAGGAAAAGTTGTCGAGTCCACCCCTACTGTTGTTGCCCCCGTTCTTGCTATAGAACATGGAAAAGAGAAGAAGAGGAAAGCTCCCTCTAAGAGCTACAAGGGAAAGTCCCATGGTGGATCTACTTCAAATGGATCCAAAGGTAAAACCAGTTCTACTACTCCCTCATTCGATCCTAAAGAAGCAACATGCTTCTACTATAACGAGAAGGGGCATTGGAAACGAAGCTTCCCGAAATACTTGCAGGACATCAAGGATGGGAAGATAAAGCCCTCATTCGTGGGTATTTATACTATTCAATATAATAACTCATCACATTATAGTTCTTGGGTCCGTGATACAGGATGTCACATTTGTTTTGATTTGCAGGGGCTAAGAAGAAGTAGGGATGTGGAGCATGGGAAGATGAACCTGATAATGGGAAATAGGAAATTGTCGCCTGTCACCAAGATCGGGATTTATTCTTCAGTGCTTAGTAGTGGGTTAGGATTAGATTTGAATGATTGTTGCTACTCATCAGAAATTACGATGAATATTATTTCTTTTCATGGTTTGTACAGACAAGGTTTTAGATTTTCATTTAATAATGAAGTTGGTTCTATAAATTCTTTCTATAGTGGTACTTTATATTTTGAAGCATTGCCTTGTAATGGTGTATATAAAACTGTGATGGTTGAAGACAACTTAAGAAATAATGTGTTGCATACCGATTCGTCTAATGGTTTAGACAAGGCATGCTTGTGGCGTTGTCGTCTTTGACATGTCAACAAGAAGTGCATAGCGCAACTCCAAAAGGATGGAGTCTCGGAGTCATTTTGATGGTTTTTTTGGCCATAAGAACTTTCCTATGTGCGCATGCAAAACCCTAATGCTTGGATCTAGGCTTTCTAATAAACATGCTTTGAATCCAAGACTTCTAATGACTAATTAGGTTAAATAACAACATTGAAACAGATCTAGAATCATACCTTTGAGTTCCTTGTTGATCTTGAGGTCTTGGAGCTTCTAGAGTCACAAATGTCACTCCTCTAATGGCTTACAAACACCAAAGCAAGGAGGATGATTTGGGAGAGAGGAGAGGGGAGGAATTTCAACCAGAGTTCTCTTTCTTTAGGAGATGTATCAAATTCCTTATGCCATGGGGTCTATTTATACTTGTAGACTCCTTAAGGGTTACAACCTAAACCCTAATTGGATAATCTTCTCTTAAGGCTATCCAAATCCATTCCATAGATAAGCATATGGACGATTTTAGCTATCCAAAAGCTCTTAGAATTCGTCCAAAGCATATCCTAATGGATTTACAGTCTAAAGCTTAACTATCAAACAATTGACAGTTTATACCCCTTTATTTAATTAATCTCTTTAAGTCACCAAATTAATTCTAATTAATTCTATGACTTATATTAATCAAATAACAAATATATTATTCATTATATTATTCTCATAATATATTAATAATATTTACTCTCTCTTAATAAATCATCCTATCAAGTTGCTATGGTGAAGGCAACCCAAAAGGACCATGCACAACCGGGTCAAGTACTTGCCCAATATAGTTGCAGCCTTAGACACTATTCCAACAGTCTCCCACTTGGATAAGTCTAGTAACTATACAAGTACAATTCGGTTTGCAATCGTAGCTCTCAAAGACGCTGTCAACTCTGATCTAATCAATCTTGTCCTTTAGATAAGGGAACGTACAGTCCTCTGTTAGATATCATGCTGACAATCCTATGGAATGGTTAGTCAAGCATTTAGGTTTCTCGATCTCTGATTTATTTGACGTAGAACTTAATCGAACACATCAATTCAGTTCTGACCGGGCCCGGCACAAAATTCAAATCAAATCATCGAGCGGCCGAGATATCGCTTTTACCTTCTTAGATAAAAGTTACAGATAAACTTCGACTTATATGCATTTACTTATTCATTAACCAACTATACACAACAATACGTTTTATAACACCAAGTTACTGATGCGTTTTCGTATTATCAATGTACAATCAATTAACAAATAATAAACCATATATCTAGGTTTTAAGACTATATGATATTATCGTCTTGCAATCACCTTTTATATCGTATTCCATAAGGTGATTCCAGCAAGCGCGGGTTTATTCCAATGCTCAAAACTAGTTCATAAGCACTCATGAACATTGTAGCAATCCTTTGCTATGTCTAACACCATTTAGACATTCTACACACCAATTCATGACAATCTTCATTCATATCTACTCCCAACATATGAACGATTGTGGACCATTTGAATAATTCGATTATTCCTAATAAACTCAATTATTCTGGAAGTCAAAACATGCAAAGTGAAACAATAGGTAAACAATTAACATAAAACAGTAACATTACTCATAAATAAAACTCCTTTATTTAATCATCAAATGTCAATTACATTTATCTATTACACGTTTCTAATACTATCTAATCTATGCTAATATCATCCTTCAGCCCAATACTCCTAGCATGCTGCAAGTGCTTAACCCTACTCAGTCCCTTCGTAAGCGGATCTGCTGGGTTATCTTCTGATGATATCCTCTTCACTACGAGTTGTCCTTCTTCTACACGATGTCTGATGAAGTGATATTTTCTGTCGATATGTCTTGATCTACCATGATCCCTCGGTTCCTTGGACAAGGCAACCGCACCTTCGTTATCACAGAAAATCTCCATGGGCTCCTTTATGGCAGGTACGACTCCAAGATCACCGATGAAGTTCTTTAGCCATATTGCCTCCTTCGACGCTTCGCTCGCTGCAATGTACTATGATTCGCACGTTGAATAAGCTACGGTTTCCTGTTTGGAACTCTTCCATGTCACTGCTCCTCCATTTAGGGTAAAGACCCAGCCCGACTGTGAACGGTAGTTGTCCCTATCGGTCTGAAAACTGGCATCACTATACCCTCGCACCTTCAAGTCATCACTCCCTCCGAGGACTAAGAACCATTCCTTCGTCCTCCGAAGATACTTAAGGATGTTTTTCACCGCAATCCAATGTGCTTTGCCAGGATTCCCTTGATATCTGCTAACCATGCTCAAAGCGAAGGCTACATCAGGGCGAGTACAATTCATAGCGTACATGATTGAGCCAACGGCGGAAGCGTATGGTACTCGGCTCATTTCTGCTATCTCAGCTTCAGTACTCGGACTTTGAGTCTTACTCAATTTGGCATTACTTTGTATCGGTAGATCTCCCTTCTTTGAGTTTTCCATACTAAAATGTTTTAGTACCTTCTCTAAGTAAGTATTCTGACTAAGTCCAATTAGTCTCTTACTTCTTTCTCTTACTATCCTTATTCCCAAAATGTAAGAAGCCTCTCCGAGGTCCTTCATAGCGAAGCGCTTCCCGAGCCAGGACTTGACTTCCTGCAAGGTCGGGATGTCGTTTCCTATGAGTAATATGTCATCGACATATAGAACGAGGAAGCTTACTATACTCCCACTGGCTTTGACATATACACAAGATTCGTCTTCGCTTCGTACAAATCCAAACTCTTTGACTTTCTCATCGAAGCAAAGATTTCATCTGCGAGACGCTTGCTTAAGTCCATAAATGGACTTCTCAAGCTTACACACTCTATCCGGATGCTTCGGATCCACAAACCCCTTTGGCTGAGCCATGTAAACATCCTCAGCCAACTTTCCGCTAAGGAAAGCGGTCTTGACATCCATTTGCCAAATCTCATAATCATGAAATGCGGCAATTGCTAGCATCACTCTAATAGATTTAATCTTCGCAACCGGTGAGAAGGTCTCATCATAGTCAACTCCGGGAGTTTGAGTAAAGCCCTTCGCGACCAATCGCACTTTATATGTGTGTACGTTCCCATCCATGTCGGTCTTCTTCTTGAAGATCCATTTGCACCCAACGGTCTTACGTCCGGGCACGTAATCAACCAAATTCCAAACTTGGTTATCATACATGGATTGGATCTCGCTATCCATTGCCTCTTTCCACTTTACAGACTCCGGGCCTGCCATGGCTTCCTTATAGCTATTAGGTTCATCAAGGTTTACTAGTGTACCATCACTAATATACGTGTCCCCTTCGGTAGTAATATGAAAGCCATAAAACTGGGGATGAACTCTAACTCTATCGGAACGTCTAAGAGGTGGGGATTTGTCAATCGGTTCAACCAGAGTTTCCTCCTCGGGTTGAACACCAGCGGTAGAGGTTCCTTCATCTATTGACTCTTGAATCTCTTCAAGTTCGATTTGCCTCCCACTGTCTCCTTGGCTTATGAGTTCTTGCTCTCGGAAAACTCCTCTCCTTGCAACGAAGACAACATTGTCCTTCGGTCTATAGAAGAGATATCCAAAGGATGTCTGCGGGTAGCCGATGAAAATACATCGCTCACTTCGAGGTTCAAGCTTGTCGTGAGTATCTCGTCTTACGAAAACCTCGCAACCCCAAACCTTGATATGTGCCAACGAGGGAGCTTTCCCT
This sequence comes from Lactuca sativa, assembly GCF_002870075.4. Classification (NCBI taxonomy): domain Eukaryota; kingdom Viridiplantae; phylum Streptophyta; class Magnoliopsida; order Asterales; family Asteraceae; genus Lactuca; species Lactuca sativa. The sequence continues at coordinate 57,829,392 of NC_056626.2, read as the reverse complement.
GTCCACATCTCGTGAGGTGTTTTGGCAACCTTCTTAGTAGGGACTCGGTTAAGGATATGGGCGGCAGTCTCTAAGGCATACCCCCAAAAAGAGATTGGTAGCGAAGCACGACTCATCATAGAGCGAACCATATCCAATAAGGTTCGATTACGCCTTTCTGCCACACCATTCAACTGAGGTGTCCTAGGAGGCGTCAATTGTGAAACTATTCCACACTCCTTGAGATAATCGTGGAATTCAAGACTTAGGTACTCTCCTCCTCGATCGGATCGAAGCATCTTGATTTTCCTGCCCAATTGATTCTCCACTTCATTCTTGAACTCTTTGAACTTTTCAAAGGTGTCTGACTTTTGCTTGATTAAGTAGATATACCCATATCTACTATAGTCATCGGTAAAAGTCACATAGAAGCGGTTCCCATCCTTCGTGGTTGATCTAAACGGTCCACATACATCGGTATGTATTAGGTCCAATAGACCCTCGCCCCTTTCACATGTACTCGTGAAGGGTGACTTAGTCATCTTTCCAAGTAAACAAGACTCGCATGTGTCATCTTCCCTAAGGTCGAATGACTCCAACACTCCATCCTTTTGGAGTTGGGCTATGCGTTTCTTGTTGACATGTCCAAGACGACAATGCCACAAGGATGCTTTATCCATACTAGTGGAGGAATCAATATTCAAAACATCATTTCCTAAGTTATCAACAATCATAACGGTTTCATATATTCCATTACATGGTATAGCTTCAAAGTAAAAGACACCATTTAGATAAGCTAAAATAGAACCATTCTCATTATTAAAAGAAAATCTAAATCCTTGTCTATATAAACCATGAAATGAAATGATGTTTCTAGCCATTTCTGGCGAATAGCAACAATTGTTCAAATCTAAAACCAAACTATTCCTAAGCACTAAAGAATACACTCCAATCTTGGTCACAGGCGACGATCTTCTGTTCCCCATGATTAGATTTATCCTTCCTTGCTCCACATCCCTACTTCTTCTTAGTCCCTGCACATTAGAACAAATGTGATAACCACAACCGGTATCAAGAACCCAAGAAATAGCATGATTAGAATCGTTAGATTTGATTGTATATATACCTGCGAAAGATGGCTTGATCTTTCCTTCTTTGATTGCTTGCAGGTAATCCGGGCAGCTTCTCTTCCAATGTCATATCTTGTGGCAGTGGTGGCACTCTGCCTCCTTCGGGTTAGAGCAGGGCTTAGCGGGATCAACTTTGGTCGCACTAGAAGAGGCACCATCTCGGGATTTCACCTTGCGATAGTTCTTCGATGAAGCTTTCCTCTTCTTTCCCTTCCCTTGTCCAATAGCAAGACAGGAGCAGCGGGCGGATTGGGAGTAGGTGCAACAGACTTGTCCTTGAAGTTGCTCTCAGCAACCCTCAAGAGACCTTGGAGCTTGCTTAGGGTGACCTCTTCTTTGTTCATGTGGTAGGTCATCCTAAATTGATTGTACATCGGAGGCAAAGAGTGAAGCACCATGTCGATCGCCAAGTCCTCACCGAAGTCAACATTTAACTTGCGAAGGCGGTCGACATACCTTTGCATCTTTTGCAAGTGCACGGTAAGAGATTCTCCATGACCCATCTTCGCGAAAATCATGTTAGTGAAAATCTCATACCTCTATTGTCTCGCGTTTTGGTGGTACCTCTCCAATAAGTCTTGGTGCATCTCGTACGGGTACATGTCCTCGTAGGACTTTTGGAATTCGGAGTTCATGGTGGCGATCATGATGCAATGTACCTTCGTTGCATCTCGCTCATGAGTTTCAAAGGCGGTGATTTCGGCTGGAGTAGCGATTTCGGTGTTGATTTTCTCGAGCTTCTCATCAAGGACATACTCCTTGTCCTCATAGCGAGCAATGGTGCGAATGTATCTTATCCATTCGCTAAAGTTCGTTCCATCGAAGGTGACCTTTTGGCAAAGGCTCATCAACGTGAAAGAACTAGCAGCAGCGTTGTTTGCGTTCGACATCTACAATTAGAAAAAGGACAAAGATAGATTAGAATAAGAATCCCTAATTATCACCCAATAAGAAAATTAGGGCTAGGATCCAACAATAACATTTACATATTAGAAAAGGGATGCCGTAATATAACATGCAAATAAATTGAAGGTAAGTGAATGACGATTCACTAATTCTCCATCACAAAAACCTAAACTACTAGTCCTAAGTGTTTTTGAGAATTCCTAGGTTCGGATGAGATTCATTGAAACTATTCAATGGCATGTTTAAATCTCGATATGCCCCTCTCGTTTGTGACTGGGATGCCGAGGATCACAAAGCGGGTGTGAATTACCATGCAAATTCACATGGTGCCTTCATTGTAACGATCACCTATTCGATGTGCCGGTAAACCACACACGCTCCATCGAACTATGATAAACAATGAATCACCCTTTGCCACCTTCGCTTAGAACCAATTAGTGTGCCGGTAAACCACACACGCTCCACTAACATCTTAGCAAGGTGCAAAGTGTAATTTCATGGGATTGCATCAATTCACTTTTCCTAAAGTAACTAGGATTGGGAAATTTTAAAAATATGTGTAGTTACTTTATATTTCTTATTATACTTTTAATGAGAGGATGAGGTTGCCCTATCCTACCCGTTCGGCTAACGACCCTCCACCAATCAAGCAAGCGGTGGGTGTGAGTGTACACCCATTAAGCGCCATTTTATAGGTCGCAACCTTATACCCACCTTATAGATCGGCTTCGTGAATGAGGCCTACTAACGGTAAGACTAGCATTTAGTTATACATATATATATATATATATATATATATATATATATATATATATATATATATATATATATATATATATATATATTATTCTAGTAATATCATATTAGTATAGGGTTGTATTTTAAAACCTTTAAAAATCTAGGGTTTGAAATTTAAGTTGTCTAAATTAAAAATTTTTTCATCACAAATATAAATTTCAAAACTTGAGGGTAAGTTTTAAACATTTAAAACATGGAGGATCAAATAACAAATAATTCCAATTAACAATTAATATCCTAATTATCTATATTTGATTAATTCAAGATTTCTTTGAAAGATAATTACCAAAATAATTAAAATAATTAATTAATTATCATATAAGGAAATTAAATATTTAAATAGTTGATAAATATCTTTTGCTAGATCAAGATAATAGTCATATATATCATAAAATCGGATTTAGATTGATCTATTATGATTAAGGTAAGTTTCCATAAGATAAACACAAAGAAATCCCGAATCTGGTCATTCCTGACGCCTGGACTCGCCGAGTGCACAATGGGACTCGCCGAGTCAGGCCTACTCGCCGAGTCCACCTTGGGACTCGCCGAGTCAGTGACACAGAAACCTAAAAATCGAATTTTACAGGTTTGTTTCAGTTAATCAAGCAACAATTTAAAGAAAACCAACCTGGCTCTGATACCACTGATGGTTTTTTTGGCCATAAGAACTTTCCTATGTGCGCATGCAAAACCCTAATGCTTGGATCTAGGCTTTCTAATAAACATGCTTTGAATCCAAGACTTCTAATGACTAATTAGGTTAAATAACAACATTGAAACAGATCTAGAATCATACCTTTGAGTTCCTTGTTGATCTTGAGGTCTTGGAGCTTCTAGAGTCACAAATGTCACTCCTATAATGGCTTACAAACACCAAAGCAAGGAGGATGATTTGGGAGAGAGGAGAGGGGAGGAATTTCGACCAGAGTTCTCTTTCTTTAGGAGATGTATCAAATTCCTTATGCCATGGGGTCTATTTATACTTGTAGACTCCTTAAGGGTTACAACCTAAACCCTAATTGGATAATCTTCTCTTAAGGCTATCCAAATCCATTCCATAGATAAGCATATGGACGATTTTAGCTATCCAAAAGCTCTTAGAATTCGTCCAAAGCATATCCTAATGGATTTACAGTCTAAAGCTTAACTATCAAACAATTGACAGTTTATACCCCTTTATTTAATTAATCTCTTTAAGTCACCAAATTAATTCTAATTAATTCTATGACTTATATTAATCAAATAACAAATATATTATTCATTATATTATTCTCATAATATATTAATAATATTTACTCTCTCTTAATAAATCATCCTATCAAGTTGCTATGGTGAAGGCAACCCAAAAGGACCATGCACAATCGGGTCAAGTACTTGCCCAATATAGTTGCAGCCTTAGACACTATTCCAATACATTTGACCTAAAGTCAGATGACACATGTGAATCTTGTCAACTTTGAAAGATGACTAAATCACCTTTCACTGGTACTTGTGAAAGGGGTGAGGGTATCTTGGATCTCATACACACAAATGTGTGTGGGCCCTTCAAATCCACCACAAGGGATGCTAACCGCTTCTATATGACTTTTACCAATGATTATTGCAGATATGGATATATCCACTTGATCAAGCACAAGTCGGAAACCATTGAAAATTTCAAATAGTTTAAGCAAGAAGTGGAGAATCAATTGGGCAGGAAGATAAAGATGCTCAAATCTGATAGGGGTGGTGAGTATCTTAGTATTGAGTTCCACGACTATCTTAAGGAATGTGGAATTGTTTCACAATTGACGCCACCTAGGAAACGACAACTTAATGGTGTGGCTAAGAGGCACAATCAAACCTTGTTGGACATGGTTCTTTCCATGATGAGTCGAGCTCCGTTACCTATCTCACTCTGGGTGTATGCCTTAAAGACTGCCGCTCATATCCTTAATCTAGTTTCTACTAAGAAGGTTTTCAAAACACCTCACGAGATGTGGACAGGTAAGCTTCCCTCGTTGGCACATATCAAGGTTTGAACCTCATAGCGACCGAAGTATTTTCATCGACTACCCATAGAAATCCTTTGGATATCTTTTCTATAGACCTAGTGAGTACGTGGTCTTCGTAGGAAGAAGTGGGGTTTTCCACGAAAGATAACTCATATGGAAAGAGGAAAGTGGGAGGAAAATTGACCTTGAAGAGCTTCAACAGTCAAGTGATTAAGGAACCTATAACACTAGCGCTCAACCTGAGGAAGAGATTCATGTTGAACAAGCTGACGAGTCCATACCTCTGAGACGTTCCAATAGAGTTAGTGTTCCACCTATGTTGTATTGTTTCCATAAAACTGTTGAGGGTGATATGTTTATCCGTGATAGTACACTAATAAATTTGGGTGAACCTCATAACTACAAAGAAGCCATGGCATGCCTAGAGTTTGCAAAGTGGAAGGAGGCAATAGACAACGAGATTCAGTCCATGTATGACAATATAATTTGGAACTTGGTTGACAATGTGTCAGGTCGTAAGACGGTCGGGTGCAAGTGGATCTTCAAGAAGAAGACCAACATGGATGGGAAAGTGCATACGTTTAAGGCATGACTGGTTGCGAAGGGCTTTACTCAAACCACATGGGTTGACTATGATGAGACCTTCTCACCAGTGGCCAAGATCAAGTCTATAAGGGTTATGCTCACCATAGCTACATTTCATGATTATGAAATATGACATGGATGTCAGAACTGCCTTCCTTAACGGGAAGCTGGTTGAAGATGTTTACATGTGTTAGCCAAAGGGTTTTGTAGATGCAAAGTACCCAAATAGAGTGTGCAAGCTTGAGAAATCCATTTATAGATTAAAACAAGAATCACACAGATGGAATCTTTGTTTCGATGAGAAAGTCAAAAAGTTTGAATTTTCGAGAAGCAAGGATGAGTCATGTGTGTATGTCAAGGCTAGTGGGAGTATAGTTAGCTTTCTAGTTTTGTTTATTGATGACATACTGCTCATAGGAAACGACATCCCGACCTTGAAGGAGGTTAAGTAAGTCCTGGCTTAGGAAGTGTTTTGCTATGAAGGATCTAGGGGAAGCTGCTTATATTCTGGGATAAGGATATTAAGAAACAGAAGTAGAAGACTAATAGGACTTATTCAAAGTATTTACTTGGACAAGGTGCTGAAACCTTTCAGCATGGAGAACTCCTACAAAAGGGAACTGCCAATCCAAAGCAATACCAAGCTGAGTAAGACTCAGAGTCCGAGTACCGATGCCGAGATAGGTGAAATGATTCGAGTACCATATGCTTCCGCCGTTGGCTCGATCATGTACGCTATGACATGTACTCGCCCTGATGTGGCTTTTGCATTGAGCATTGTTAGCTGATATCAAGGGAACCTGGGTGGAGCTCATTAGACAACAGTTAAGAACATTCTTAAGTACTTGCGAAGGACTAAAGACTAGGTCCTTACACTTGGTGGGAGTGATGACTTGAGCGTGATAGGGTATAGTGACGCCAACTTTCAGACCGACAGAGATAACTTCCGCTCTTAGTCGGGCTGGGTATTTACCCTGAATGGAGGAGCGATTACTTGGAAAAGTTCCAAGCAGGAGACCATGGCTGATTCATTGTGCGAATCAGAGTACATAGCATCCAACGAAGCGTCCAAGGAGGCGATATGGTTGAAGAACTTCATTAGAGACCTTGGATTTATACCAGCCATAAAGGACCCCATGGAAATTTTCAATGATAACAAAGTATCGGTTTCCTTAACCAAAGAACCAAGGGATCATGGTAGATCCAGACACATCGATAAAAAATACCACTTCATCGGACATCAGTTAGAAGAGGGACTCCTCGTAGTCAAGAGGGTATCATCAGAAGAGAACCCAGCAGATCCTCTCACAAAGGGTCTGAGTAGGGTTAAGCACTTACAGCATTCGAGGAGCATTGGTATGAGGGACGATATTAGTTTTAGTGACTAGATAGTTGTTTAGAAACTTGTAATAGATAAATTGAATTGACATTTGATGATTAAGTAATGGAGATTCATTTATGAGTAAAGTTTACTATCTTGTGTTGATTATTTACTATTGTTTCACTTTTGCATGTTTTACTTCTAGAATGAATAGATTATTCAAATTATCCACAGTCAATCATACGTTGGGAGTAAGTTATGAGGTTAGACTGTCATGAATTGGTTTGTAGATTGTCTAAGTGCTTAGACATATCAAAGGTTTGCTACAACGTTCATGAGTACTTCTGAAATAAGATTTGAGTATTGGATTAAACTCACGCTTATGTGAATCACTTCATGGAATTTATCACGAGTGATTGTGAGACGATAATATCGTATAGTCTTTAAACTAAGATATATCGTGTGTTGTTTACGAGTTGGTTGTGCATTGGTAATGCATAAACACATCAGTAAATTGATGTTATAAAATTTGTTATTATGTACAATTTGATGATTAAATTATACAAGCATATAAGTCATAGTTTATCTGTTCCTTTTATCCTAAGACGGTAAAAGCGATATCTTGGGCCCCTTAATGATTTTGTGTTGACTTATGTGTCATGCCCGGTCAGGACTGAATTGATGTGTTCAATTAAGTTCTATGTCAAACAAGTCGAAAGTCGGCAAACAAACTATTGGACATTGAGAATGATTATGTTCCATGTCATTTTCCACGTGATATCTTGCAGAACGGAGGATTATATGATCCCTTATATAAAGGACGCGTCACAATGACTATGTCAGAGTTCAATAGCGGCTTTTGAGTGCAAAAATTGCTAATCGGATTTTGAAGTCGTACTTGCAGTTATATTTATTAGACTTATCCAAGTGGGATACTGTTGGATTAGGTGGCTAAGCCAATAACTATAATTGGTATGTACTTGACCTGATAGTAGCATGGTCTTTTTAGGTTTCCTTCACAATAGCAATTAGATAGGATGAATTATGGAGAAAGAGGTTAATGAATGATTTATTAATACATAATAAGAATAATATATTACTTGAGAAATCATATTATTTAATTAATATTGATCATAAATTAATTTGGAATTAATTTAGTGATCAGAAGAGATTGATTAAAAGAACGGGGACAGATTATGTAAATTAGTAATAGTTGTAGTTTGGACTAATGGATCATATTGGTATAGGATAGACGAAAATCTATGGGAAGCCCATAGAGTTTTCGTCTAATGCTTGTCATAAGGAGGTCTATATGTTGCTTAGGGCCTAAGCAAGGGAAATTAGGGTTTCCAGTTGGAAAAACCCTAGCAGTTCAGCTATTTAAGGAACCCTAGGTTACATTTTCCGGCTATGCATTCTTAGAGAACCCTTTGGCCGAAAATTGTGAAGCTCCACAACCTTTCTCGTTCTTCCTCATTGCTAGTGGTGTTTGAGACTCCATTAGAGGTGCAACAATTGAGGCACTAAGCTCTTGAATGTCAAGATCAAGCAATCATCAAGAAAGGCATTCTTCTAATTTTTGTTTATTCATTGAATCTGAAAATATGTATTCTAGATTAAAGTCTTACTTTGGAAAAATTATTATGCATGTATAACTTGAGAAAAGCCTAGATCCAAAGCGATTAGGGTTGCATGTGCACCATAGGAATGTTGTAATGCTCTAAACCCATCATGTTCAATTAGTCTTCAGGGGTTGTATAGTCTTTTAAGTTTAGCTAGTAATGGATTGGTAGCATTGGTAAGCGCAGGTTGTCAACCATTTGAATATTAGAGAGTAAGAAGGATTGGGAATCTTTCAATTCTCATGTGTCGTAAAGACTTAGACGAATCTAAGTAGGGGAGAATTGATCAAGTATTCACGAAGCAGAAATAGGTGTGAAATTAGGATGAGTTTCACATCCCCGTCAGGGAGGAAGGCGGTCGAGTGGCCGTCTAGATTGAGGATTGTGTGAGTTTGGGAGTTCGGGAAACATTCCAACATTTGGTTTGCGTTTTTCTTGGCATCAGATAGTAGGCTTCTTGGACTCAGGTTGGGGTTCCAATCATAAATTAAGTTCAGTTGGGAGTGGGCCAGACGCGTGTTAGCATCTGGATGGTGTTTGGGCAGATAAATTAGCAGTAAGGCAGTGGGCAGTAGGTGTAGCAACGTGGAAGTGTTGTAATATTGCAGGGTAGCCGTAGAATTCACTAGCTAGCAGTTAGCATGGAAGTTTTATAAGAATGTGGGGTATCCGTAGCATTCACTAGCTAGCAGTTAGCATGGAAGTGTTGTTAGACTGCGGGGGTAGCCGTAGCATTCACTAGCTAGCAGTTAGCCTGGAAGTGTTGATAGACTGCAGGGGTAGCTGTATCATTCACCAGTGGTCAGTCGGTGTGAGACGTGTTATAAGACTGCATGGGTAACCGTAACATACACTAGCGGTGAGATAGTGTGGGAAGTAATGTAAGACTGCAGGGTCGTTGTAGCATTCACGGATTCTTTCAAATGATTTAGGCCACAGTGGAATTGGAATTGGGGAACAATAGGTCATTGGAGACCGGGTATAAGGTAAGACCACAATTGATTCCATAGTGTTTAGCTTAGCACGGGGTTGGTGCTGATAGAGTTCGAGTAGTTATTGTCAGCCGAAGTTTTCTTTCGGAAGTCACGTGAGGCGACTGTGAGGGTGTTCTTGACTTAGCAATCGGGCGGGAATCCAGTATTCCAGATATTTGGTGGATTAGTTGGGACCAGGGAGGTCTCGGTTCTTCTGGAAAGTAGATAACAGGCAACATGATGTTTCAGGCAAATGTAGTGATTCGAGGATTCTTGTGTGTGGGGTAGCTTGTTGATCGAAAGTGCGAAGTCACTTACAGTTGGATTAAATAATCTCAAAGTAGATTATTTGATCCTGTTGTGAAGCTCTCATCTGAGTCTAACCGTTGCTAGGATGAAACTTCTACTCAAAGGATTATCTGAGCCTTCTGTCAATTATAAGTATTCTGCAGCTGGTTATGGTTAGTGGCTTTGTTTCCGTAGGATATATCGAGGTAAACAGGGCTGGACGTATTATGGTTGGTCAGTTAATCGATAAGGTTTTGGCATAGTAATTTTTCAGCTCAGGCGGTCTGTCAGGGAGACAGACCATTATAGATTTCGGATCTCAGAAGGCAGAAGTGGTTTTCTGTATGAAGGTAAGGATTATCCTTCATTGGGTTTGGAGAGTCTTGCTTGGTTGGGTTTAGTTGCCTCGAGAATACCATTAAATGCTCTGTATGATAGATGTTTCCCTCAGGCTGTCGGGTGACAGTACTCCTTGGGTTCAGAATGGGTTGTTGGTTGTGAGTGGGAACATCGGTGGGATCATTGCAGAAAATGGGAGCCTGCGGATGTGGCATGTGAGCAGTATCCGGAGTGGGTTGCTCCAGCAAACTTCGAGGACGAAATCTAGTTTAAGTGGGGGGGATTTGTAACATATCGGGAATTATAAGGTTCATATTGCATGCATGGGATTGATATAATTAAGTATGGAGGTTTTTCAAGCCTAGAACTTTTAATTTCTAGCTTGGTATTGGAGGCAAGGCTCGAACGCGGGGCGTTCATATCTTGAAAGCTCATCCTTCAGTGCATGAATTTGGACGCGGAGGCAAAGATGAATGTGGGGCGTTCCAGGGAGGAACGCAGGGCGTTCATCGTCTGCACTCAAAAACCCTAAGTGTGCACTATTTAAACAACTTAAGACCCAAGGCTCTTCATTCTTTCAGCCTCCATTGTACCTTAAGCCTCATTTTGAAACCCTAACCCTAATTGTAAGTGTGTGAGCTTGGAATACCATCTTTGAATGTATTTTAGTGTTCTTAAAGGAGAGTGGTCACCTTGGAGTCTCATTGATCAAGGAAGAGCTGTTAGATCCAGGTTCTCCAGCTCATTTACAAGTCTAAGAAGGTAAAAATTTTCTATCTTGCTATCTTATAGCTTAAGATCTAGATTAGGGCTTGTTTTGTGCTTCTTATGAACATGTGGATGCTCTTTGGGAGTTTGAGCCACTCCAAAATCCTAGGATTGCAGATCCTCACATTTCTGAGTTGTTTGAGCCATAAAAATGGTAACTTGATAGTTGAGGACCAACCATGCAAAGGTTTTGGGTCTTGATTTACGGATTGGAAGCTTTAATTAATGGTTGGGTACTTTTGGGCCATGCAAAGGTGCCAAGTAGATTACTTTATGGTTTAAGATACTAATAAGAAGCTACTTTGAAAATTTAAACTTTGGACTTAAAGTATTAAGACATAAATGTAATTTTTTTGTTCCCTGGTCGGGAACGCAGCGTGTTCATCTCGGGAACAACGTGCTTTTCGGGTTCGAGTCACGATCCGCGGTCAGGAAGCGAACGCCCAACGTTCCACAGGGGAACACCCAACGTTAGGTCCAATGGGCTTGGACCTTTGGGCGATCGAAGAATTATTATTGGACCAGGAATTGTTGGGATTTGGGTAAGGCCCATATGGGTTTGGGCTCAATTTGGAAAATTGGCCCATTAGTGGGCTCTTATGGATCTTATAGTTTTGGACCTTTTGATTTGCAAAATTGGGCTATTAGTGGTCTCTCTCTCTCTTTCTCTCTCTCTCTCTCTCTCTGTCTCTCTGTCTCTCCGTCTGCTAGTACTCAACTTTTCTTCTTTCTATCTCTTTTCAAAAAATACACACATACTATTAAGAACACGTATACCCTCTCAAGAACACCTACACACTCTCAAGAACACCCACACCATATCTCTGCCTGCTATCACAGTTCGCAACTACCATCCACCGCCAAACACCTTCATCTCCTCACCATCACTATCATCATATTTCTATGGGAAATCGTAACAAACATATCCGACCACGAATCCTCTATCAAACCTATTGTCGGGGCTAGAGTTTATAGAATGGTTCCGGTAAACACCATCGTTATCGTATACCATCACCATTCATGATCACCATCTGTCTCCACCAAGAAACCCTAACCCTTAGAAATGAAAACCCTAGCCTAAAAAAATGTGGATCGGAACCAACGATGATGGAAAGGTTGGCGTCATTGGTTTTTTCTAGAGACAAAGAAAGAAGGATGGTGTCGGTTGTGGTGGTTTCTGAAACCTTTTAACCTTTTCGCCGACACCATCGTCATCGTATACCGGATGGAGCTAGGTTTTTCAAAACCTAAGCCCCCTTAGTTCTTCAAAGATGAAGACGGATAAGCGGCAGAGACAAACAAAACTTGAGCTAACATCGTCTTCTTCGTTTAGGATGGAGGAGAGCGCCGCCGCCTACCATGGAAAACCTCTGATATGAAAACAACCGATTTTCTGGTGAAGACATAGCACACCCTCGATTTTTATAACTGTCACCTCTTATAACTTAACCTTACTGGAGATCTCATCGTCGAAATTCTACATTTACGACGATAATGTTCTACAGTTCAGATCTAATAGCACAGACCCTCAAGTTCTCCAAGTCCTAAATCGAATGTCTATTCATAACCCATTTCGATGTTGCAAATATATGGAAAGATGTTTCTTTTTCGTGTAGATTTGTAGTCATTTCTTCATATTTGAAGATGAAGTTCACTTAGAGTTTAGTGGTAGCATCATCTTCATCTTCATTAGCCAGTGATAGTGATGGCGTTCTGACTACAGTGGTGCTCCAGAGATGGTTGTGGTCCGACGATGGTGGTGGGCCGATGATGGAGGTGCTTGTCACTGATGGAGTGAAAAGAGAGATATATAATGTTTCTGTGTGTTAAAGCATGTAGATGGGGTAAGGGTCCTTAGGGGCGGAGTTACGTTTTTTATTGAATATTTAATGGGAAAGGTACAAAATTAATTAAAAAAAACTTAAAAAGAAAATAATAAGGGAAAATAAGTCATTTTAAATATTTTTAAAAATTTCAGAGCAAAATCGCAATAAATGTTTTATTTTGGACCACCGGTGCTAGTCCAAAACTTTTTGAACAAAAATGGCAATTTCAACATAACATACGGACCATTTTTCTAGTTTTATTCTTAATTTATATAGATAAATTTTTAAAATGGTACATGTGGTTTTTCATTTTATGACTAAGGCTAAAACCTTTAAAGATTTGCAGATACGATCCTTTTGGCATAATTTGCTTGTGATTTTAGACCTTGTCCAAACTAAAAATACGATTATATCCTTCGTTCCTATTTTTAATAAACTCTTCATTTTTTTACTATTTATTATTTGATATTTAGCCCCTACCCATACTCCCGTTTCATCTCCTTCGTTTTAGGCTCTCCCCTATAGTTCACCACCATAACATGTTGGATTAATGTGTTTAAGCTTAGGAAAATCTCTAGAAAAGTCCTAAAATTTTAGTCTAATTTATGAAAAAATCTCAAAATAATTTTTGTTTACAAAAAAGAATAGAATACCGGCTAAAACTTTGAAAAAACCCTTTTTGACCGGTTTCGTAGATTTAGCCGGTATTCTGTCGTTTTTCGTTAGTTTGCTCAAAATATTAGGACTTTTCTGAAAATTACCAGATAACCAAAATATTGGGACTTTTTTGAAAATTACTATGGAATTAATGGATATTATTATTAACAAATCATATATAAACATAATTTTTTATTATAAACAAAGAAAATACATTTGTTGCTAATTTCTAGGAATAGAATGGTCGACTATGTACTTCTCTATTGTTTGTTGATCATTTCAAAGTCTCTATGTTCTTCTTATGTATCGTTGTGGGTGTCATATTGAGAAGTACTCTGTTAGGCGTGACCAATACAAGAGTTGATAATATTTATTAATACACAATAAATAAGTGTCTACTTGCTATTAGGCATGATGTTATATGATCACGTGTTATTAGAAAATATCATTACACGAACATATAGATCTTTCATTATGTTCTTTAACCTAACTACCACCTAACCTCCAAACATTACCCGGTAACAACCATAAAATTACACACATCTATCGAGAGTGAAAAGTAACTTTGAATGAGAATTTAAATAGATAATAACCATTCACTTGTTTCCATATAAATTATCATTCACGGTTCACTTTTCACATTTTATAGATATGTGTTAGCCGGTGGTTGTTAACATGTAAGGTATGAATGTTGGTTTGTAGTTAGGTTATATAACATAAGAGGAACACCAACATTAGAGGAATGCTAACTAAGTTCATCTCACCATCATACCCACAACAATGCATAGGAAGAACGTAGAGAGTTTAAGTGGTCAGGAAGCAATAGAGTACTTAGACCACCAATTTATTCCTAGAAATTAGCAACAAATGTATTTCCTTTTCTATAATAAAAATATTTTTTATGTTTATAAATTATTTTTTAATAATAATATCCATTAACTTCATGGTAATTTTCAAAAAAGTCCCAATATTTTGGTTATTATGTAATTTTTGGAAAAGTCCCAAAATTTTGAGCAAACTAACGAAAAATGACAGAATACCGGCAAAATCTGTGAAACTGGTGGAAAAGGGTTTTTTTGAAGTTTTAACTAGTATTATGTGCTTTTCTGTAAATAAAATATAGTTTGGGACTTTTTCATAAATTGGACTAAAATTTTAGGACTTTACTGGAGATTTCCCTTAAGCTTATAACTAAATTGGTATATGCTTGTAATTAAAAGAAAAGTCCTTTTTGGGTTTCCCTCATAACCAAAAATAGCTAGAAATGATATTAGGAGAGAGAGAGAGAGAGAGAGAGAGAGAGAGAGAAATGATTTGTTAATATATTACATGATTAATATGTAAATTTGAAATAGAAAATTGATTTGTTAATATATTATGTGGTTAATAAATTAATATTTGATCGATAGTTAAATAATTGATTTGTTAATTTACATGATTAATAAATTAATATGAAATCAATATGCACTAATTAATTATTAATCGGAATTGATTCAGGATTAATTAGAATTAACTAAAGGTGCATGGGTGAATTGTAATTATTCAATAGTTGAACAAAAGAAACAATTGTAGAACCATCCTTTGATATGAATGGTTTTGGAGGGATTCCTAGGGTTTCTGGAAGCCACCTAGCTGTAGATAAGGAAATGTTTTAAACCAGGATGAAATCAGTTATTTAATCAATTCAAATTTGGCTTTATCTGCAAGTTATCTAAACTATATAGGACTTCATGACTCTTAATTTTTGTGGCTTTTACCTTACACAAAGGGGATAGTGTAATTTCGTCTTCCTCCCTCTCATTCCCTTCTTCATTCTTCGGTTTCTAGGGTTTTTAGTGTGAGTCATTAGAGGCATCATACTTTTGGTGCTTGCTTTCTAAAGCTCAAGGAAGGATTCAAGAAATTGTTTATAATAACAATGAAAAAGGTATGTAACCCTAATCTATGATATTTGATAAGAGTAGGATTGATATTGGGTTTGTTGTTTATAATGTGGTGTTTTAATGTGAAGACATGGATCCTTAAAAGGTTGCATGTAACCTTAATTGTTAAGTGTAATTTTATGCATTGTACATGAAGTTTATAACTTATGAAACCTATCAGTGGTATTAGAGCTTGATTTTCTTACATTGATTTCCCATGAGATGAATTGAACAAAAAAATTTGACATTATGTTTAGTCAAAACATGGCGTGTCTTTTTCCACGACGTGAGATCAGTCTAAAATCTGATATTTGGAATTTTTCTACCTTACCTGATTACTAGGTTGTAAATTATTCACTATTTGTTTTGGTTTTGTTAAAATCTGAATTTTACTTGCCATATTTTATTAAAAAAACATAATTTTGAGGATAAGGAGATAAACATGGAAACCCAATCTATAACGTTTGGTCCATGTATTATTTATTTTTCAATATTTTAGGGTTTTGGGCTGGAACTCAACAAATTGGGGAGCTCACTAAGCATTAGCTTATAGTTTCTTGGTTGTTTCAGGTACTTCAGGTTCTAAGGGCAAGAGCCTGGCGTGATGGCACGACATGCACTCTCCGCCGTTTCATTTGGGACACTCTGAGTTTATGAATAATTTATCTAATGTTATGGATTTTGAAAACAAATGTGTTTGGAAACTTTATATCTTTTGGAAATGTTTTGGTTATTTAAAATGAAAATTTTTATTGGAAATTTAGGCTGTTACACAATCTAGTTATAAGATAATTGCATGATTATCCCATGCTTTTAATATTTAATTTAATTAATGATAATCAAAATATAAATATTAAATCTACTAATTATCTAGATGATTCAATTAATTTAATTAGTAGTTTAATCAAAAGATAAAGACAAGTTATTAATTGGTTTAAAAGGATTAATTAATTAATAGTTAATTTAAATTAAATTTCAAAACTTAAAGATTTCAAAATGTTTAAGATCCACCCTATACATATATAAAACGTTTATTTACTATATATATATATATATATATATATATATATATATATATATATATATATATATATATATATATATATAAAAGAAAAGTCAGTCAGTCAAATCTCTTGTACATCTCATTCATGAAGCCATGCAGTAAGAGAGGTATAGGAAACAACATATAAAATGACCGTTGAATGGGTGTACTTTTCACATACCGTTCATTTGTGTGATGGAGGTTCATTAGCCGAACGGATTTGATAGAACACAAAAAGATTAAAATTATAATAATAAAGTACTAGAACAATCTTTAAAATCCTACTCTAGTTAATTTAGGAAAAATGTAAAATATATTCTAATCCATGAAAACGCACATCATTTCTTTATGAATTGTTAGTAGAGCGTGTATGGGTAGCCGACACACTAATGTGAGACTATAAAGATGAAATTATATAAAAAAAACTTGTGTTTATAATTGTTGATGGAGCGTATATGGTTAAGCGACACAACAATGGAAGATTCTAAGTCGATCGGGGGTATTTGAGTAGGTTTGCATCGCTATTCACATCTTAATTATGATCCTCGCCATCCCCGTCACAATTGGCAAGACCATAATCCAAGATTAAACATGTCATTGATGTTTCAATTAAACTCTCAAGAGTTCTAGGAGTTTCATGTGATTGAAATTGGTGAAATGTTTCTACCTACCTAAAATAGTTCCATCATATGACTACAACATCCTTCTTCATATTATGAAACGAAAATATAGATCCTAGCCTTACTTTAATATTTTGGGTTAATAATTAAGGACTAAAATCAACAAACTTGAATTCTCTCTTTCCCCACTTTTAGATGTCTTACGAAGATATAAATGGTATTCCTTGTTCTTTTGGAAATGTTTTTCCTCAATCTTTTGGAGATGATATTCCATAGTCAAGTCAAGGTGATATTGCCTCCTCTTCTCTGGGAAATGGTGGAATTGTACATCAGTATCCTTCAACTTTTCCACTTCCTCCGCCCGTGACTCTCCCAACGTCATGTTTTCTTCAAGTTGAAAGATATAAGACTACTCAATCCCTATTGGCATGTAAAGACCAAGATGGAGACTATGTATATACGCATGTTCTGAAAATGAATTTATACATTCACATACTGGGAAGAATAGGCTTCATATTCCCGAAGGATCAAGCCAATGATTTGCTTCTTCTGTCGCTTCCAAATTCATGTGATCGGTTCGCTAAGATCTTTCATATGAGGAAACTCGACGTAACCTCAACTGATCTCACCCACATATTGATAACTGGTAAGCCATAAATGCTTAAGAGTAAAACTAAAGCATAAATGCTTAAGAGGTCTAATCCCAAGAGTTCCATGCACGTTGACAAAGGAATGATGGTAATCTGGAAAAGATTTCTCTTCCCAATCAAAAGGGAACATCCAAGGTCAAACCGTTTGATCGCATGGTGAAGAGAAAAGATCGCTCTAATATTATTCCATATGTTGAGCCCAATGAGTCCATCTGTTTCTACTGCCAATTGAAGGGGCACTTGAAGGGTCTTAAAGATGGTAAAGTCAAGTTGTGTGACTCTACTTCAAGTACATCCATTATCTAACTTCATAAGTTCCTATTCATAGAATCTTTATACATAATGTGATGATCACATTTTGATGGTATTGCAGGATCTTAAAGAAAGAAGGAAGCTTAAGCAAATCATGCTAAAACTAATCGTGGGAAATGAACTTTCGTCACATGGTTCTATGGTTAGAATTTGGAGCTACTTTTAAGGAGTTGGGATAATTTTAATAGATTGATGTTACTTTTTGAAGATGTCTAGAAACATAGTTTTATATTTTATGCATTGTAAGGACATATTACAATTTTCTTTTAGCAATAAAAGTGATGTTTTGGTTCATCTGGTTGGCTTGTTTATATTTCCTTATGATGACATTAATGCGTCTGTTGGTTATGTTTCAAATAATAGCAATGTTAATTGTGGATTTGATTCTTATGATATCATGCTTGTGGTATTGTTCTAATAAACCAAGTGAAAAGAAATCTCATCAATAATTGGATAAATACATGAAGTCATGCAATTCAAATTACGTTATGTATGAGAATCTTGTTCATTAGAGAATTATGATCATATATTTTAGTATCATGTTTTATGATCATCTTAGTAATTGTATAGTTATATAATAGTTTTTCCTCAAAGAACATAGTAGTGCAATTGTATGACTAAGAAAAGGAATTGAACTTGTTTGGAAATGGTTCAATCATAGATGAGTCCTACTTTGTTCCAATCAAATTTTAGAGCTATGCTCTAGTAAATATAAATCATATATTGAAACTTATATCAAACTAAGATGGTTTATAACACCTCATAATATGTGGAGTAATAATTCTTTCCTTACTTTAACACATTTAGAATTGGAATTGTGATGTTTTCGTTGATCGAGAAAAAAAAGATATACTGAGCCCAATTCTATGATGTGTTTGGAGACAATAAGCATCAAAAATGAATTTTTTATAGAAGATTATTTAGAATAAATAAGATTAACGAAGTTATAGTATATGTCACAAGGGTTCCGTACATATAAAGAACGTTGAAATCCGTGTTATAACGAAGAAGTTATGACCTGTCGAAGTTTTACGGAAAAACTAGCACGACACCGGTAATCGTATAAAGTAAGTTTGCGATAAAATACTTTTTAGCCTTAGAGATCTAAACAAAAGTTGTAGTATATGTTAAACCGACAACGTACATAAAAAAAACGTCCAAATCTGACTTCGTATAGGAAGTTATGATATTTTTTAAGATTTAGCATAGCAGTGCACAACCCAGAAATCAATTTTAGATCGATCGATTTTTATCCGACACAACCTAAATGAGAATTAAAGATCTCATTAATAGGAGCTCAAGGATATAAAGACAGTCGAAAACAGACGTCGGACGAAAAAAGTTATGAATTTTTAACGGATTTTAAGTGTCTAAGTCTGTTAAAATTGAACTTTAAAAATAAATTCAAAATTAGCCGACGGAGTCTAAACAAAAGTACGTCAAAAACGGAGCTCGTATGCAAAATTTACGAATTTTAGAAGATAATTAGTTTTTGGGGTAACCAACGAGCGACACGTGGCACGATCTGAACCACTGCTTCCTCACCACAGCTTGGCACTAGATGATGACACCTGGCCACGAATGCCCAACGTTCAGCAAGGGAGCGTCCCGCATTCGCATCAGACACAACCTATAAATAGAGGCACAAATCGACCCAAAAACTCACACATTTCCCATTCTCTCTCTCAAACACCCCTCTTAGCTCCTCCCATTCCCTAGCACATCTCGAGTGCTAAGAGGCGAGTCTCAGAGTGCCAAAAGGCTCCGAGAAGAAGAGCTTTTGGCTTGGAGGTTCTGCCCCCACATAGCCCAGTTCCTAGCCAAACCTCCTAGTAAGTGAGTTATGCTTACCCTACTTTAAGTGTAGCCTATGTTTAAGTTCATTATCATTATTATGACCTATAAACCATATATGTGCTAAGTATTATAAAATACAAAATGTTATTATAATACTTTTTAATTGCTCGCGGTACGGGGAATCTGGTTTGAAGGGCCGCATAGGGTTGTTGGATTTCAGAAGTGCTATAATGCCAAAATGGTTCTGCCCTCTGGCGTTTCATGTCTGGCCCCTCTCTGTACATAGTGATTGAAAAGTATTGTTTAATACTTATAAAACAATATCACTCATAATAGTCGCTATAAATATTAGCCTAAATATAGCGGTATTGATACTAGGTTTTGTCAAAGGAGAATAGAATTGTTAGAAGCGAAGCGCTGCCCAAGTTTAGAATCGTCACTTTAACAAGTGAGTGCATAGTTACTTTCATCTTACACATAGATATGAAGTATTTAATCTAAATTACATGCTATGTGTGCATATTATATGTGTTGTTGATACCTATGCTGTATGAACAAAATATACATGTTTTATTCGATTTGAATTGTATACATATTTTATACCAATAATTATGATGGGTAAAGATGTGTAGATGAAAGATGAGATGAGATAAGAAATGAAATATGAGATGAATGATGAGAGATTAAAGATGATATATATGATGAGAGGTGAAAGATGATGAGAAGCGATGACCCAAGTGATGGCCCAGTCATCTAGTAGAGTATAGATGACAACCACAGACTATTCTAGATGTACAGTTCACTGGAACACTAGCAGGCTCGCAACCTGTAGGTGTTGTGAAGGATGTGTTCACCAGATGTACTCTAAAAACCCATTGACATGTATTGTATGTGGACTTCCTAAAATAATATTGTCAATAAAGGAGATAAATCTTGGCAGCTATGGATTTAGTCCCCTATAGATGAACATCAGAAGCTATGGACTTAGTGTCTGTTAAATAAACCCTGGCAACGATGGACTTCGTGCCTATTGTAACAACCCGAAGTTGTTCGTCGCCGAAAACCCATTCTACCTGTATAACTCGTCGGAGATCGAAATGTCCCGATATCGTTTTTGGGTTTAGTCAACTAAAATTATATGTTTATTATCATTCATTGAGGGTCCAAATCATTTAGGAACTCATGAATTTAGCCCAAAACATTTATTTCATAAGTTTTAGAAATATCCTCGTCGGGTGACGGAAACACAATCGGGTGCGACCTAAAGCCTCGTTTAAGGTCGGTATCGGGTAGAATTCCACCGTGTCCTAGTTTTGGGAACTATATAAATGTGTTAAACCTTTCATTTGAATCTTTTTCCTTCTCTCTCTACTCTCTCTCTAACCTCTCTCCTAAATCCAAAGTTTAAGGGTCCAAAACTCAATTTTAAGGCCTCAAATCCCTAAGGTACCTTCCTAGCCTTAATCTATAGCATATTTGGCTTTCAAATTTGACATTTACACATGAAATGGGACACAAAATATGAGTTTACGGCCCAGGAAGCCACCTAGGCCGTAAACACCAAGTTTGAAGGGTTTTAAGCCCTTAAACCTCTTCCTAATCACATTTGGACTTTAGATATGGCTAAGGGACTTCAAGATATGGACTTAGAACATTTAAAACATAGATTTTGATGGATTTGAAGGAGTTTACGGCCAAGGCACAAGCTTGGGCCGTAAACTCATATTATTGGGGTTTTCTTGACCTTAAACCCTTCCAAATCACTATAATGGCTTAGATATGATTTATAGAATATTGGTTTTAGCATTTGGACACTTGAAACATGATTTTTGGGGGACTTATGTGAGTTTACGGCCAAGGCATGTGCTTGGGCCGTAAACTCCTCAAAACATGGCATAAAATTCAATTCTAAGGTGTTAGAAAGCCATCCAACACCACCAAAAGCCTTGGAATAAATCATAGGATCAACCAAAAATAGTTTAAGGGCCTTAAACACATTATTTGAAGGATTTCCATGAGTTTACGGCCAAGGCTTGTGCTTGGGCCGTAAACTCCTTGATTCATGGTGTTAGAATGCCAACTAAACACCCCTAAAGCCTTTAGATGAATTTTAGAAGCCCTTCCATGCAAGTTTCTAGCCTTAAAACATCTTGTATCACCCTATAGAAGAGTTTACGGCCATGAGGGGGGTCTCATAGGCCGTAAACTCCAAAAACCCCTCAAATGTCCCATAAAAACTCATGTATGGCCTTGGAATAATTCTATTAATCACATGTGATTTGTTCTAGCACCATTTAACACCATTTTCTTGAGTATTTAGGAGTTTACGGCCAGGAGCCTATGCTAGGCCGTAAACTCCCATAAATTAATTATTTTGGTAATTTAAATCCATTCCAAGTCCCTAAACCAAGCCTAGAAATTATACCCTTAAGTGTTTGAAGCCATTTTTGCCATTAACTCACCCCACCATGAGTTTACGGCCGTAAACTCATGGGTAGAGGGTCATGTGGCCGTAAACTCCTTATGGAGTGTTCCTTTGATGTCCCAATTCATTATCCTAACTATATGTGTCCCTAAACGCCACCCGGGTCCCTCCAAACACTCGTATCGGGGTGTTTTCGCGACTAGAAGCAATTGTCCCTAACAAATAGCTAATCTAAGTCCTAATTAGATACAAATGTGTATCTTTAAATTATACTTAGGAACCTCGCGCATTTACAAGCCCCGGACCAAAGTTTAGCATCCGAAATCGTCACGTTTCTCGTCCGGTGAGTTCATACCCCTACCTTTTTTTCACTGTTTTTAACTGTTTTCAGGGGGGGAATACAAGCAAAAGTACAAGTGTATCTTGTACTTAAACTGATTTACAACTTAATGATTTTAGTTTCTAAATGTCATGATTTCCAAAGATTATGATAACTAATGTTTCGAATTGCAGGTTAATTATAAATTTCTTTTGAAAAGTCTTTTGATCTATATTGTCTTTTGTAAAAGAAATCATACTAATTA
This sequence comes from Lactuca sativa, assembly GCF_002870075.4. Taxonomy (NCBI): domain Eukaryota; kingdom Viridiplantae; phylum Streptophyta; class Magnoliopsida; order Asterales; family Asteraceae; genus Lactuca; species Lactuca sativa. The sequence goes on along the minus strand of NC_056626.2, from coordinate 57,806,850 downwards.
TAACAAATATAACTAATAGGATAGAACAAATGCGAATACGAATATAACTAAGTATGAATACGAATAACGAATTCGAATACTAATAGGAATACGAATACGAATACTAATACGAATACGAATGTAATTTAGAACGAATACTAATTAGGAATACGAATACGAATACGTCTACGAATACAAATACGACTACGAATACGAAATAACGCCTTTGGTTGACACTAAGACTTCGAATATACAGTTAATGTACTCCTTGAGTGTCACCAGAGTTTCGAATTTATTACGAAAATACACCTCTGGACCTCTACTGAGTTTCGAATATATCCGCCTCAGAATGTCGACAGAGCTTCGAAATTACAACTAAGTTAGTAGATTATAGTCATCCGATTGTAGAATAACTAAGGAAGTAGAACACATAACTAATACTACTCATATAGTAAATACTGATTTTCGAAACCAGACTTAAGGACAAAACACCGCATATAGGAAAATATGGGATTTTCCTGGGATAACATTAAAACTAGTAACGAACCTAGATACTAAACGAATAACTAAAACTATAAGGAAAATATGGGATTTTCCTGGGTAACACAACAGCACATAAACGAATAAAGAAACAAATGAATAACTAAAACTATAAGGAAAATATGGGATTTTCCTGGAATGTCATAACCAACCGTTTTCGGAATTGTAACAAAGGATAACTAAACTGTTTTTAATAAGAAAATATGGGATTTTCTTCATCAACAATTTTTCCCAAATGTAAAGGAACTCGCCTTTTCAAAACTAAACCGCTTATGAACTCACCTGCTTTATGCTGATTTTCAAACTGCTTGTATTCTCAGGTCAACGTTAGACAGGTACATCGCAACCTGTTGGAGAAGACGGAACGTCCCGAAGACTTGTCTTTACTTTTGTCTATATTACATATGTATAATACATGTACAACTTTACTTTTAATCAGATGTAAATAATATTATGTAATGTAATGTTTTGTGATTACTGCTTTACTATGTACATTGGATTTGATACTCAACGTGGAGTCAACCCCGGAAATGTTTCCGCCTTTGGTTTTCGGGGTGTGACACCTATTCTTAGGACAATCCTTAGGAATGAATGAGTGAATGATAGTTGATTCTTAGGGTAGATCCTTAAGAAATAAAGAAGATAATGGGGATAGGTAATTGGGTTAATTGTTTGACGATGAAACATAATAACTCTATGTTGTGGGTTGAAAACCCTATGTACTCACCAAGTTTCCCAACTTGACCCACTAAGTTTATTTGTATTACAAGTGTTAATACAAAGCTACATTACACTGAGAGATTAACGGAGATGTAGATCACTAGTGTAAATGAATGTAAGGTCTATTTATAATTATGTTTCTGTATTGACGATGAAATCCCAAAGTTTTAATATAAACAAAATACATTTCTTCGGAAATGCTTTGATAATATATTTATCATGTTTTCTGAGAATAAATTCTGCAATATTAGTCTTTAAAAATGAATACTCTGATTTTCAAATAAGCATAAATAAAATTTGTTAAAATGACCGTGAATTTGGGATGTCGCAGTTTCCATAATGGGAGATGCCTGAGAAGTCTACTTGTGAGTTGAAAACTTTAATGCAAGAGAAGTATTAAAGGAGTGTACCTTGAATTGAGACTTCATTACCATGGAATTGTATCAAGTAACTAGTTCCAGAGGAACATTCTGTAATATTGAAGGCTCTGTATCTCTGACTTTAGAACCTTGACATCACAGAAGGTCAATGCATGTAAATATAAAATTCCACTACATCTTAGATAATAGAATTTGGAATTTTGAAACAAGCATCATTAGAGTAATGCCTAGTCGATTTGTTTACAATGGAAGGACAATAGATAGGCATAGGATGCGTTTTCATAACATGGAATGAATGATATTATTTAATTCAAGTAGTTAGTTGATTACTCGAAACAATAAACAATGAATAAATTTTTAATTGTTATGGTGATTGATAATAGTGTTTATTTATCGTAAAGGGGTATGATACCATATTTAATTAGTTTATTATTGTGTTTCATTTTACATGTTTATTTCCCTAAGCAATTTACATATTATTCAAAATTCCACAGTCAGTCATGCTTTTGGGAGTAGGTATTGAACTAAGACTATCATGAATTGTTTATAGATTGTCTATAGATAGACATTGCATAGGGGTTGTTGTAATATTCATAAGTACTTAGAAAATGGAGATTTTTAGTATTTGATAAACCCACGCTTAGACATTACTTCATGGATTCAATCACAAGTAATTCTAAGACGATAATATCTTATATTCTTCAAATAGAGATACATAAAGTTGTAATTGCAAGTCAGGTGTACATTGGTATTGTGTAAACGCATTAGTAACTTGATGTTATAAAACGTGGTGTCGTGTGCAATTTGATAAGTAAAGGTTGCAATTATGTAGTCAAAGTTTATTCATTCCTCTTTCCTTATCATGAAAAGTGATATCTTCGGATTCCTCGTTGATTTGAGTTGATCTATAACAACTAGGCTTGGTTCAGACTAAATTGATGTGTTTGATTTTCAAGTTTGAATTTGATCATAAAAACAGACGAGAAACAAATTCATGGACATGAGGTTGATCATTTAATCCATGACTCTTTCATATGATATCTTGTAGAAGGAAGGAATAATCGATCACTTATCTTTGGGCCAACTTTTGATTTGAATAAGAGTTTGGTAGTGGCTTTGGAAAACACACTTTGTTTTTTGGTTCACGGTTATACTTGCAATTGTAGTTATAGACTTATCAAAGTGGGAGATTTTTGGATTAAGGTGTCTAAGATCATAACTAAATTGATATATGCTTGTAATTAAAAGCAAAGTTGTTTTTAGGTTGCCCTCATAACTAGAAATAGCTAGAAATGATATTAGGAGAGAGAGAAATGATTTGTTAATGTAGTATATGATTAATATGTTAATTAGAAATAGAAAATTGATTTGTTAATTTATTATGTGATTCATGAATTAATATGTGATCAATTTTTAAGTAACTGATTTCTTAGTTTATATGATTAAGAAATTAATATGAAAACAATAAGAATTAATTAGTTATTAATAAGAATTAATCTAGAATTGATTCAGGATTAAATGGAATTAATTACAGGTACAAGGGGTGAATTGTAATTGTTCAATAGTTGAACAAAAGAAGCAATTCTGGAGCCATCCATGGCATGGACGATTTTAGAGGGATTCTGAGGGTTTTTGGAAGCGTCCTGGTTGTAGATAAGGAAAAGATTTGAACTAGGATTAAATCTATTATTTAATCAATTCAAATCTTGCTTTGTCTGCAAGTTACTAAAATATAAAAAGGACTCTGTGGCTTTTAGTTTTTGTGCCTTTACCTTCCAAAAAAAAGAGAACGAAATTTCCTCTTTATCCCTCTCTCTCTCTCTCTCTCTCACTCACTCCCCTTCATTTTAGGGTTTTTAGGGTTTTGGGTGTAACCATTAGAGGCATCATACTTTGGTGCTTGCTTTCTAAAGTTCAAGGAAGGATGCAATTAATTGTTTACAATAACAATTCAAAAGGTTTGTCACCCTAATCTATGATTTTTGATAATAGTAGGATTGATCTAGGGTTTGTAGTTCATAGTATGTTGCCTTAATGTGAAGACATAGATCCTTAATAGGTTGCATGTATCCTTAATTGGTATGTGTAATTTTATGCATTGTACATGGATTTTATAACCTATGAAACCCATCATAACATGCCTCCATCGGTAAAGTAACACCAACACCTTTCACCACCAACCAACCATCCTCCGTGTGCCACATATCTTCACCAGAAACACCACTAGTAACATACATATACAATAACCCACATATACTGTTAAAAGTAAAGATACACACATAAGAAATTAATGAAACAACCTCAACTTGCACAAAAGAATTCTTTGCATAAGTATAGTTTACCCTACACATACACTCAATCATTTACAAGCCAAAGCTTAAACACACATACATATACATATATAGATGATATTAAATTATGTATGTATAAAAAGAAATTGGCCCACATATCAGCATGTCCTTTCTACTAGCACACCCTTACCGACATCACATACCACCGCAACCTTCATCGAAAAACTCAATAAGTTGCCATAGAATGCGGATCTTACTATAAGGACACCAACACCCTAAACCAATCTTAAAAAAAACCTTTCTCATCTCCAATCTTGAGCCAAGTTTCAACAAAAGGATGGATTACGTTGTGTATTCCGATTCCAAACAACAACAAAAATGATGAAATAAGCTGTTCAAGTTTTCCATTATAACGCTTTCAACATTGTTCTATAATTATGGGTTGAAGACGATACCTAGGTCACCGAAGATGATATGATGATGTCAATGTTAGCAAATCGCCTCGATTAGGTCTGATCACTAACAACAAAACTAATCACATTTGTTCCATAGTGATTGATTGTATTATTTATTTTCTATTAGAACATCCGCAAAATAAAAGTTGTGATGGTCAAAATTAAAGAACATAGAAACCTTGGTGAACCTGCGATGGTCAAAATCAAACTATACCAGCTTCTGATAAAGAAATAGAGGAATTAGAGATTAAAAATGGAGATCCAAATGAAGATAAAGATCTAATTGCACATGTTGTGATGTCTCTATCTCTCTTGATCAATCTATATCTCACTCAAGAATCCGACAAAGAAAAAAGATAGGGTGGGCTCGGAGGAAGAAGAGGAGGCTCTGAACACGGACACTAGTCACCTCTAGTTCCTTTCTTCTCTTACTCTTTTTTTCTTTCTACAATAGTCGGCCATGCTGCTGCGACTAGACCCTAGCCACATATGGTTTGTCTCTTATGTGCATCAGGTTCTACCAAACCCTAGCCAATTCTCTTTCTTCTCTTATGCGATGCTGCTGGAGGTTACATGGCCACAAGCTTCGGTAACGAGATCTGGCAGCAAGCGACGACAGCTATGGCGTACCGGAAAGCTAAGGCCAGAGCGGTGGTGTGTATTGTTGGTTACATGGTTTTCTTTCAAGAACGTGGGTGGGAATGAGGTAGGGTATGGAAAGTGATTGAGTTTTTTTTTTTTTTATTTCTTTTGAAGTTAACAATAAAATAAATTTAAAAAATAAATAAGGGTATAATAGTCTTTTTAAGTCTAGTAGGGACAAAATACGAAGCAAAATCAAATTATAGAGATCATCCGAGTGAAAAAAAAATAGATTAGGGACAACTATGCAACTTACCCCAAACCAGAGGGACCTAATTTAACCTTATTAGAAAAGCACGAATGAAAACCATCGTATATTTCTCGGAGAGGTTTGAGTATAAGGTAGAATATGTGGAAATCTTGAGCAATTAACAAGGTTTTCCTTCCCTTTTTTTGGGAAGTGATTCGTACACAACAGTTTTTGTCACACACAACAATTATTACATTATATAGTTGTATAATACAACATTTTAAAACACTAATTGTTGTGTATGGAGAAAAAATGTTATGTACGGATTAGCTCCCTTTTTTTATTATCTATAGGATGATTAAAACATCAAGACGAGTACTTTTCTTTGGATAAAAAATAAAGGGAAAGAGATTTCGTTGAACTGGTGTTACTCGTCTATGGTATATTCTTCTTTTGTTGTTTAATCTATGTTGTATGTTTTCCTCTCCTTTTGCTCTCTAGCTACTTGAGTACTTGCTAGGATATTTCATAAAATTTTGCGGTTCAAAAAAAAAAAATTGAAGTTATTTAATGAAAATAACGCTCTTTATTGATAATCATAGTACCCGAAGTTCGTTCAGTTCAAGAAGTATTTTCTCTACTAAGTGCATATTATGATTTATCTTGTTATGTTGATCGATCAATAAGAGACAAGATAACGTGCATCCTTTCTTTTACTATCAAAGGCATGCATGGCCCAATTATATTCAAAAATCTTAGTGGGACAAAAAAAAATATAAACATCTACTTCGATCATTTTCCAAAGTCCTTGTTTACAGACCCTACTTAGTGGGACAAAAATATTGACATGCATAATCATCTTGCAATAATCATCTTGCAATGAATCATCTTATTTTTAATGGATTTATTTCTTAAATGGTCCGTATCTTAGAAAATTTATGAACTTTGAAAATGAAAACACAAGAATATGTTAATTTAATATCTAGACGTCTCTCATCACTTTTATATTAATATCGATGTCATATCAATTTGTTTAAGTATATGTTATTCTTGTTTAAGAAACATATCAACTAAATGTTATTTCTAATATCTCATCAATGATTAAACACTATAAGAACCATCTTGCAAGGTATCATCCACTTTTTAAATGGATTAATTTCTCAAATGGGTTGTCTTAGAAAATTTATGAACATTCAGAATAAAAATATAAGAATGTGTCGACTGTTTTTTTTTTCGAACAAAAAAAATATTAATACTAGCAAATAGCTAGCAAAACAAACAATTACCAATTAACAACCATAATAGGATTTGGTAACCAAATTAAAAATCCAATTAGCTTTATGGCCGATAACAAATCAAAGAACAGTGCACAAGAACCGTCTTACAAGGTATATAAATGTTAATGTGTGAACTGGAATTTGGTGACCCGAATGGACAATCCAACCCGAAACAATATGATAATAAAAGACTTATTTGGTTCGTGTCCATGGAAGTAGGTCAGATCGACCAAACCACATAAAATCATTTTGTTCTTTTATTGGTATTGCTTTCTTACTTAACCATAAATATCTTTTAGGTATCATCCTATTTTCAAGGAATTAATTTCTTAATTTAGTTGTATCTAAGGAAATTTAAGAACTTTGAAAATGAAAACACAAGAATATGTCAAATTAATGTTTAAATTTCTAATCACTTATATATAAAAATCGATCACATATAACTTTGCTTTAGTAGATATTTTTCTTGTTAAATATATCAACTTCGTGACTACGTGTTATGTCTAGCTAATCGCTTATCAATGATTGAACAGTACAAAAACCATCTAGTAAGGTACGTAACTATCGTCCAAAGTGTCATACTATTGTCATGAATTAATTTCTTAAATGGGGTCGTGTCTTCTAATTTTTATGAACTTATTGAAAATGAGAACACAAGATTATGAGAACACAAGAGTTTGTCAACATAATGTTGGAATTCCTCATCAATTATATGAAAATCTACGTCATATCAATTTACTTTAGTAGATATTATTCTTGTTTTAAGAACCATATCAACAACATGTTATATGTTATGTCTGGTACCTCATCAATATTTGAACAATATAAGAACTATCTTCCTAAGATACATAACTATATCGCAAAACATCTTTTCATTGTCAATGTATGAATTTCTTAAATTTATCCTATTTTAAAAACTATGAAAATGAAAACTCAAAATAAATCAACTTAATTTATAGATAAAACATAGGAAATCTTCAATAAAGTCCTAAAATTTTGGCCAGATTTATGTTTTAGTCCTAAACTAATTTTTGTTTACGAAAAAGTCCTAAAAACCAACAAAAGTTTGCATTTTGACCATTTTTTACTGGTTGAAACTGGTAACAAATTAATTTGGGACTATTTCATAAATTGATCCAAAATATTGTGATTTTTCTGCAAAAAAAATATTAGGATTTTTCAGCAAACAAAACCTTATTATTATTATTATTATTATTATTATTATTATTATTATTATTATTATTATTATTATTATTATTATTATATATATATATATATATATATATATATATATATATATATATATATATATATATATATATATATATATTATGGAAATTGTTTCTTATGAATAGTGAACTTCCACAATTTTTGTCTATTTTAGTCCCTGGACTTTATGTTGTTTTTTTGGCAGAATTGGTCTCTGTACTTTGGCAACTTTGGTCCTCATATTTTAGCCATTTTGACACTTTTGGTCATTGTAATCGATATTTTTACATTTTTTAGAATCTTTTAATATTTAAAGTTTGGCCACAAAACTTTAACGGTTTGACAATTTTGATCCCTTTTTCTATTTAGGAACCTTTTAATATTTAAAGTTTGGCCACAAAACTTTAACGGTTTGACAACTTTGATCCTCATGTTTTAGCCATTTTGACACTTTTGGTCCTTGTAATCGATATTTTTATATTTTTTTGGAACCTTTTAATATTTAAAATTTGGCCACAAAACTTTAACGGTTTGACAACTTTGATCCCTTTTCTATTTAGAAACCTTTTAATATTTAAAGTTTGGTCACAAAACTTTAACGGTTTGACAACTTTCTTCCTCATTTTTTAGCCATTTTGACACTTTTGGTCCTTATAATCGATATTTTTACATTTTTTAGGAACCTTTTAATATTTAAAGTTTGACCATAAAACTTTAACGGTTTGACAACTTTGATCCCCTTTCTATTTAGGAACCTTTTAATATTTAAAGTTTGGCCATAAAACTTTAACGGTTTGACAACTTTGATCCATTTTCTAAAAACTTGCTAATTCTACCGCTTTAATTCTTTAGCCATTTTGAGACTTCTGGTTCTTGCAGTCAAAACTTTTACATTTTTTCATAAAAACATGAACAAAACGGTCTGGGGCAAAGCCCAGGCTCGTCATCCTTTCACTTTCTATGTCTATCATATTTATCGATTCAGAAACAACATTGAAAGCTTCTGGCCCCCGCGTAGCGGGGGTAATCTTTCTAGTTATTATTATTATTATTATTATTATTATTATTATTATTATTATTATTTTATTATTAAAAATATAAATAAGTATACTATTTTTTAAATTTGTTATTATTAATATTGTTAATAATACATATAAATACATTTAAATGCAAAAAATATTAAAGAGATTTTTTATGGGTGAAGGTGAAGGGGATGGTAATGGTTTAAACATTGAAATCATAAATGTCTGTTTGTAGATTCTAACTTTATATATGGTCATTTCACAATTGTTATTATTGTTTTTAATTCAAAATATTAATACTTAATAATTTAAAATAAGTTACCGATTTTTCAAATTGTTTATAAATAGTGAGGGTGTGCTATGCGTGTATGTCGTATGTGTAAGTATTTGAATTACCAACATGTGTCTTGCTCTTTTTCATTACTTATTCATGTGTTTTTTTTGGAAAAATATTAGATATAGTGTGATAAAGCAAAACAAGTCATATTACTTTTTATTAAACAAGATATTATAATTAATACTTTTTAATTTTGATATGGGCAACAATGTAAATGTTTATAGTGGATTTGTTGGCTTTGAAAAGAAATCCTTTTACCTTAATAAAATTTATATACAAAGTGAGAAATCCTTTTATTTTAAACTATTTTTAAACATGTTTACAAATATGCAACTTCTTTTAAATTGTTAAGTGTTAGTATTCTGAATTGAAAACAATATTAAGAAATGTGAAATGATCATATACGAAGTGAGAACATACAAGCAAATATTTATGATTTCAATGCTTAAAGTATTACCATCACCACCACCTTCTCCTTTAAAAAAATTCATTAATATTTTTTTTATTTAAGTGTATCTATATGTATTATTAAAAATATTAATAATCACAAATTTAAAAATTAGTATACTTGTTTATATTTTTAATAATAATAATAATAATAATAATAATAATAATAATAATAATAATAATAAAGTTTTTGTTTGCAGAAAAGTCCTAATATTTTTTTGCTGAAAAGTCCCAATATTTTGGGTCAGTTTATTAAATAGTACCAAATTAATTTATTATCGGTTTCAACCGGTCAAAAAGAGTCAAAATGCTAACTTTTGCCGGTTTTAGGACTTTTTCGTATATAAAAATTAGTTTAGAACTAAAACATAAACCGAGCCAAAATTTTAGGACTTTATTTGAGATTTCCCATAAAACATCATATATGGTCCATGTGTTTTTCAAAAATCTGACATATAGTTCTTAAGTTCAAAAAAACCTCATAGATGATCTCTATGATTTCAAAACTTTTAACGTTTGGTCCTTATTGTTCACTCTGTCATCTTTTGTCGGTTAACTGAAGGATATTTTCGTCATTTCACTACCACATGGACCATTTACGAAGTTTTGTCTAATTTAGAAAATAATAAAATATAATATAATTATTTAATATAAAAGGGTCTCTCTCTCTCAACCTCTCCCTCTATCCTCCCCCTCCCTCTCTCTTGTTGGAAAATTGGTGTTAACCAATTTATAAAAAGGGGTTTTCCCCATTTTTTAACATGTCCAAAATGGATTTAATATGAATGAGAAATTAATCTATAAAGTAAGGGTGTTGGAAGAAGTAATAAAAGAGTTTTATGGGCGGGAGAAAGAAAAGAAAAGTTTAGGGACCTTTCTTGCAAATATCTCTTTCTTTTTTAACTGAAATTGTAATTAATATTACAATTTAATTACATATTAACACACATTAATCTTTGTGATTAATAGAGGTGTTTAAATGGGAGGTTATAGAATGTGTAGTATAAATATCACTACTCTACAACCATTTGAATACACCAAAAAGAATGCAAGAAAACTCTCTTCTTCCCACTTCATTTTCTTCTTTTTCAAGTTATATTGAGGATATAATCCAAGCCTATTGAGGGTCTGGGTGGTCGAGAAGAACCACTTCAAACTATTGTATCATGAGAAACAAACACCAATTAGCGGACGAATTAGTTTTAAGGACAATGTTTTAAACACATGCCTCAGTTTTTCTATTTTCTTGTTTGTTTTCGTACATTACCGGAATATTATTCCTACAATCTTAAAACAAATTCGTTTGTATGAAACGAACTAGAAATCGAAAACAATTTACTTGCATTATTTTGATATCGTACGATTTTGATAAGAAAACAAAATGGATTTTTTTTTGTGATTTTGAAACATCGTTGGTCATTAAGTCATGAAGACTTGTATTTGTTATTAAGTATCGAATTTTACAGCCGCGGTATCTATTAAGTATCTAATGGGTTAAGAAGCTAGCTTAACTCAAAAACACAATTTACGTGTTGCTGTGAAATGCTCTAATCTATCATAATATTTGAAAAATCATAAATTAATCATGGATACTTATTTTTGGTTGAAACATATTCTCAAAGTTTGGTATATGAATCTACTTCGTTTCATTAGTTTTGGCTGAAAGCTGTAAACAACACAACCTATGGTGAAAAATACGATCTTCGCTGACTGGTTAGACTTTACAACTATGATACATAGTTTTGTAAAATTCATAATAAATTGTAGAAAAATCGTATGCATTTGTGCAAGTAGTCGCTAGAAATCTAAGAGATAGGGCTACTGTATTATGAAATTAGATTCCATTTTTAACAGGTTTAAATGGGGCTAAAGTAGTCTTGAACAGACTGCATTGTTTTGTGAAAAACAAAAAAGTTTTGTTTAGTTAAAAACGACTTTAATTTTATGTAAAACAACATTGGAAATCAGAAAACAACTTGGTTGTACATAAAAACATCACATTTTTAATAGTTTTATTGAAAGAAAACATCAGTTTTCTGATATCATAATTTATGCATTAGTTTTCTACATGAGAAATAAAATTTTAGAATTTCTGCATCAGAAATCAAGTTTCATAATTGTTCAAATATAGATTTTTAATTATGTTGAGTTTTGTCCAAGCAAGAGGCAAACATATTTTCTAGAAATTAGAATTCTAAACATTTATATTTAGCGTATAAATTATTTTAGAAATGTCACCATCCAAAATGAAATGATTTCCGAAGTAAACTCTATGGATGCTAACTCCATTGAGTGATGGATTGATATGGGTGTTACAAATCATGTGTGCTCCAAGAGGGAGTGACTCAAGAATTATAAGGTTGTCCAAATTGAGAAAAAAAATTATTCTTGAAATTGTGTTTCTAAACACTTAAATATGGTGTTTAAAACATTCCAGAAATGGTATCACATAGAAAAGAGCTAACACTTAATGAGGTGTTGTATGTTCCATTGATTAGGAAGAACTTAGTGTTTAGATGGTTGTTGAACAAAAATGGATTTTTGTTTGGTGTTTGAGTCCAATACGTTTGTACTAACTTAAAATTGTATGTTTATAGGCAAGTGTTATGTATATGGTGGAAGGTTTAAATTCCATGTAATGGCTAATGAGCCAAATTTTAGTGAATAGGATAACTCTTCCGCTTACTTGCTTAAATCCTCTAATGTGTGGCATGCCAGAATTGGACATGTTAATTTTAACACATTAAGACGGTTAATCAAAATTGAAGACATACCTCACTTGCATATAAGTCAAAATATGGATGCAACACTTGTGTTGAATCAAAGTGAACACACCAATCTTTCAAGTCCTTTGAAAGGACAACTAAGCCCTTGGATTAAATCATACAAATGTGCGTGATATGAATTCGAATCCATCTAAAGGTGGAAATAAGTACTTGATCATTTTTATTGACGATTGCACTAAACTATGTTATGTCTATTTGCTTAAAAGTAATGATAGACAAGCTCAAAGTGAATAAAAGTGCAGTACAAAATCAATTTAGCAAAAAGATTTGGAAAGTGATTGTGGAGGTGAATATGTATATCACCATTTAAATAATTTTTTGCAAATCATGGTATAAGACATGAGAATGGCATCACAGAAAGAAAAACCATATCTTAAAAGATATGTCATGTGGATAAGTTATGGTTTCCCCGGTCAATGTGGGGGTAGTTATCTTGTAAGCTAATTACCTTTTAAATAAGGCGACCGAAAGAAAACCAATAAAACGCCATACGAGTTATGGTCGAGTATAAAACCATTTTACAAATAGATTCGAATGTGGGGGTGTCTCGCAAAGGGTGTTATACCTAACCCAATGGTTGTAAGGATTGGACACTAGATTGTTGGTTGCATCTTTATTGCTTATGCACAAAACAACAGTGTTTATTGATTTCTTGTACAATAATGGAATCAACAACTACATCATACTTTGAAAATGTGTTTCCATGTCTTTATAAATAAAAGACAAGTGCTCCAAAATAGTTAGGCATAACAAATTTTCTCATGAAGAAGAATTAGAGGAAGAAATTTAGCCTCAATGGAGTAAAAGGGCACAATTTGAGAAATCATGTGGAGATGATTCTTACAATTATATGGTTGAACGATAGCCTCAAACGTTCAAAAAGAAATTAACAGTGAAAAGATTCATATGAAACACCTAAATGGAGAGAGGCAATTAAAAGTAAAATAGATTCTATCTTGCAAAATCACACATGAAATCTAGTGGATATACCTCTAGGATGTAAGCCACTAGGTTATCTATGTATTGTAGAGAGAAAAATGAAAGAAGATAGATCCAAAGAATATGAGAATCGGTTAGAACATAATGTTCTACAATTTCAATAGAAATATGTACTAATTTCTTGTTTGGAAATTTAGAATCAAATGTTACTTCTACACTACAAGAAGATATTTCCAATAAACCGACTAATATTGGTTGGAATTCATCAAAACAAGATAAATGATTTGATGGACATTAAGATATTCAACATGAAGTTGAAAGGACTATGAATGGAAAAATGAGTATTCTAAATTTGGAATCATATGATCATTTCTTAGAAGATCATATTAGATTCAGTTGTAAAAACTAATAATGGTTCTACTGTTTGAACTATTAAGTTTGATAAATCACTACAGTTTAGTAGGTTTCCAAATGGGAAATAAGAGCTCATGACATATATGTTTGGATTACAAACATAAGAATGTCTTGATTAATTTAATTTGTATGCTCTTATAATTATATGTGGTTGTAACTTCTCAAAATTTCGAGGTATATCATTATGATATGAAAACTAAAACTTCTAAACATAGTTTTAGAAGTATAAATCTACATGGAACTGCTAAGAAGTTATCTTACCCGAGGGAAAGCAACAACATGTGTGAGTAGTAAAGTCATTATATGATTTAAAGCAAGTTTTGGAACAATAGTATCAAAATTTTGACTATGTTATTTTAACATGAATGAATGTGTTGAAATCAATCAATTTAAATGACACTTCAATATGTTGTTCCATTTTGTGACACATTTAGGATCCTTGAGATAGGATGCCTTAAGAATTTTAGATGTATATGGGTAAAGCAAGAAATTGAATTGAAAAATATGATATTTTCAGGGAGACTCGTGTATGGTATATTTATAATTACATCTGGCCAATGATATTATTAACTCACAAATACATGTAGTGCATATGATTATCGTGTTATGTTGACACAATTATGCATATTCAATGCTGGTTACTATGGTGTAGTAACTATGGTCAACATTTGTTGGAAAATATAGGAGAACAAATTTGCAAGTTTATCCAAGGTTAGACAATGAACTAAAGGGCTTTGTAAGTTCTTGGGAGACGTCCCATGACGAGCCAATAACTCCTATTTATGTACATGATAATGTAAATAATGGTGAGTTTAGACATATTTGTTAAAGACAAAACACCATTAAACAATGACTCCCAAGATGAATGACTACATAAAGTCAAAAAAAGATTGTGGATCTGCTAACAAAATGCATGGAATGAGAGGTCGTTATGAGGAATGGTACAAAAACCCATAGATTAATAAGTTATTGCGAGGGAAACCCAACCTAGTTGACTGGAGATCCCAAGATCTAGGTTCAAGTGGGACAACCTACTTGCATATAACATTTGTGAATCACTGTGGGGGGTTAACCCCAACCCATTCCTAAAACAAACAGTGATGCAGGTTAAGCTTATAGTCATGGATGATAAATTGGAAATCATCATGAATTAGTTTTTAATGATTATTATAGAATCACATATGTAAGAGAGAAGTGGGGTCGCTTCAAAAGGAATTGTATGGGCATATCCCTAAGAGCTCTTACAGAACCATGCAAGTGTCCATGACCATAACGGACACATGAATGAGAACCTAACTGTCACACCCCAAAACCAAGAACGGCGGAAACGTTCTGGGGCGGAGGATGTCATGTACAGTATCACAACAATGAAAAGTAGTAAACAAGCAACAACATCATCCATTGCATTAATAATATAATTTTAATACAAGTGTGTTCTGTCAAATTATAATAGACACTAAAGTATAAACAAAATGAAAGATGAGTCTTGAACGAGCTCCATCTTCTCTAAACCTTGCATCAGTACCTGTCTACTATTGACCTGAGGATACAAGTTATTTTGAAAGAGAGTATCAGCTTTAAAGCTGGTGAGATCATAAGTTTTATAGTGTCTTAATTTGTATGTAAGTATTTGTATGTATATGAACTGTAAGTATTGAAAATGTATATGAATTGTAAGTATTAAAAATGTATATGAACTGTAAGTATTAAAAATGTATATGAACTGTAAGTATAAAAATGTTTTGAATGATCCTAGGAAGCCCTATTTTTCCTACTAATCGTATCCTTCTACCAAGGCATCTAGTGTCTGTGTGTGTGTCTCTTGTAAGAGGGTGTATTTTCCCAAATCTGACTATCATTAATCAAAATATGGTTTCTACATTACCGTGCATCGTGTGAATGTTCACGAAGTGAATGTAATGGGAAAATGAAATAGTACTATGGTGTAGTGTCGAACTACAACCGTACCAATTACCTTAAGTCTAGGGTAATTCTTCTTAGTACTGTAGTATTTGTAATAAATAACTACTTCTGTACTCCTATTGCCTTATTTGAGGGATAAGGTATAATGTGATGGCTAGATCCCAGGCTAGACGCTCCTCTGTCAAAGGGATTTTGAGACCTTTACACGCCCATGCATATTTGCACGCCGTGAACATCCACATCACTATGATCATGTATACCCAATATAACTATCACGTTGTGTTGCGATTCATTGGTATAGTTAGATCCTGAACTCGTTCCATGCTATAGCACCTAGTGATGTCTGTACTATTATCGTATATGTAAGCGTACTCATGTAAACGTATCTATGTAAATGTACTCATGGAGATGTAATCATGTAAACGTACTCAAGAAATTGTAATCATGTAAAAGTAATCATGTAATTGTACTCATGTAATAGTATAGTAGTGTACTGTTTGTTCTAGCTATGACGTGTGTTCTCTCTCTATCTAGCAAGTATTGACTCATGAATGAACTGAATCATTGTATGATATCGTGTTCTAGTAATAGATCTAGTATCTTCCTAAACTACCCATACGGTAGCTTTCTAGTAATGTAACTGGCACGTATGAACATGGAAGTATACCCTTGCTACCCAAGGGTACTAAATGGACTGGAAGAACCTTTATGACTATATATATACACATGATATATAACTAATATTTAAACGACCTTCGGACGGGTACCCGATATCCCACCAGACCACATCTCAAGCGCGAAAAGGAAATAGGGTGGATAGCCTTCCTAAGTCTTTTAAACATTTCTTATATAACTATACATATATAGGCATGCAATTGATAATATAAAAGCATAAAATAAGTTTTGTAAAACCTTTGAACATAATTATTATCTAAGAAAAGATCGACTTGATGTCAATCTATAAAACGGGTTAGAAGCATGGGTTTGATAAAATAGTTTAAGTATAAAGAAACATTTGTTTGAAACACAATTGTAAATGAGTTTGAAATGAAACATACAGAGTAAAATGTACAATTTAATAAGAAGTTTTAAACATATAAAGTGTTTATGAAAAACATTTGAAGGAAACTGTTTGGTAAAACGGCTAATGAGTAGCCAATCATTTGAATGCTATTTATTAATCACATATGATTGATATAATAACTAGCATAATTCTACTTGTATCCCCCCCTAAAGCATTTAAAAACATTTAAAAGTATTTCAAAGGTTATTTAAAGGGGTATGAACTCACCTGTTGCGAGTGGATCGGAAGGAAGTGTTGGATAAGTGCTTGGTGTCAAGTGAAGACTTAGACACGCACAAAGATCCTAATTACATATGAGGACATATGTATATAAACAATTAGTCTTTAAACAACTAATAAACAAGTCAAGACACTCTAGGAGATGACAAACACTTTGTATACAAAGTTTTTGTCATGTCCTAGAGTGTCTTGACTTGTTTATTAATTGTTTAAAGACTAATAGTTTATATACAAAGTGTTTATAGTTTTTAAATTTCAAAACCCGAGACGAAACTTTCTTTCACCCTTTCGTTTAAAGAATAATATTAAAATAATCAAACGAACTTTAAATTTGTTAAAAATAAGTAATAATGTAATTGACCTATAAATCGGAGTGATTGACTTTTAGGGTTTGACCGAATGAAAATTTCGGGTTGTCACACTAACTAGGTCATCGAGAATCATGTGAGACACATATTGAATATTTACACAAACGGTAGAACAGTTCAAGGACATCGAGTCTACTGGATCGCTAGTAAAATAAATATGTATCTTAAGGGAAGGTTCAAAGGGCAGCACCTACCTATCCTATGCATGATTCAACTGTTGGATTTTATCTAGGTAGCTTGAAAATGCTTGATCAATTCTCATTCATGTGGGGGATTGTTGGAAAATTGGTGTTAACCAATTTATAAAAATGGGTTTTCCCCATTTTTTAACACGTCCAAAATGGATTTAGTATGAATGAGAAATTAATCCTTAAAGTAAGGGTGTTGGAAGAAGTAAATAAAAGAGTTTAATGGGTGGGAGAAAGAAAAGAAAAGTTTAGTGACCTTTCTTGCAAATATCTCTTTCTTTCGTAATTGAAATTTTAATTAATATTACAATTTAGTTACATATTAACACACATTAATCTTTGTGATTAATAGAGATGTTTAAATGGGAGGTTATAGAATGTGTAGTATAAATATCACTACTCTACAACCATTTGAATACACCAAAAAGAATGCAAGAAAACTCACTTCTTCCCCACTTCATCTTCTTCTTTTTCTAGCTATATTGAGGATATAATCCAAGCTTATTAAGGGTTCGGTTGGTCTAGAAGAACCACTTCAAACTGTTGTATCCTGGGAAACAAACACCCAGTAGCGGGCGAATTGGTTTTAAGGACAATGTGTTAAACACATGCCTCAGTTTTTTCTACTTTCTTGTTTGTTTCCGTACATTACTGGAATATTATTCCTACATCTCTCTCTCTCTCTCTCTCTCTCTCTCTTTCTCTCTCTCTCTCTCTCTCTCTCTCTCTCTCTCTCTCTCTCGGCTGGTTAGGCTAACCATCCCCATCATCTCAGCACATACAGGGAGGCTACTAGAAGGAAAAATTACGAGAAGAAAGAGATAAAACAGACTTTTTTGTTCATCTCTCTCTTTCTCTCTGTTCAATTTTCCAACTTTTGATCTTTCTCACATACGTTTCCTATTAAAATTATGTGAAATTTTCAATAACCAATTCGATTCCACATGTAATTTCCAAGAATTCTATCACAAATGCCCTATGTTTCAATCTCGGTTATTGATCCAGTTTTTTGGTTTGTGGTTGTTCCTCTCTTGAACCACTTTAAACCCATTTCAATTTGGTAAAAATATTGTTTTTGTTAATTTAACCATACTATATGATGACGAGAGGGAGCAGATCGGAGAAGGTGAGAAGGGTTTTCCAACAATTTGATTTCAACATACATGGTGGTCTCAACAGAGGAGAAATGTCTATCCTTGGTATCGCTGTAAAACCTAGGGTGAAATTCGGCGACGGACAAATCAGTGCAATCCTCAACGAGGTTTTTCGAATGTATGACGAATTTATCGACAATGAAAATGACCTGACTTATAAAGTTTTGTTTTGTAGATATGATAACGGCGTCGGTGCCGTCGACCGTGATTTTGATGCACTTGGGCTTGAAATAAAAACTGACAACGATAATGAAAAGGTGTCGTGTCCATCTTTAGAAGAATCCTCCACTTCATCGGTGCTGGAAAGGGAATCATCCACTATATTCAATGGTTAATTGATCCAGAAAGATGAAGGTTTTTAAACTTCTACAATTAGCCACAAAAAAATCGAATCTGAAAACTCCATGTGATCATATGATCCGAATTGGTGAAGAAGAAGAAGATGTGGGTGGTGGTGTACTAGTGGAGAAGAAGATGTAAAGACTGTAAGACCAAAGGAATTTAGTTTTGTATATGAATGTTTGATGTGTTTTAATTTTTAGCAAAGAAATATGATTTAGAAGGCATATGATGGCTGAAGAAGAAGAAGAGGGGGTGTACTAGTGGAGATGAAGACATGATGGATATATATATATATATATATATATATATATATATATATATATATATATATATATATATATGAATCATTTTAAAGTGACGACTCATGAGGACACTTTAAAAAAATTGAAAAAAAAAATCTAAAAAAAATACAAATCATAAAATCGAGCATAGATCTATGTCCGGGAGAATAAAAAATGAAAAAAAATGGATCATTAAAATTGAATCGTGGATCATAATGAAGCAAAATAAAAAAAATTAAAATTGAATCGTGGATCAATTTTAATGACGCAAAAATAATTTCAATTTTTTTTCTCCCGGACATAGATTTATGTTTGATTTTATGATTTGTATTTTTTTTAGATTTGTTTTTAATTTTTTAAGGTGTTCTCACGAGTCTTCACTTTAAAATGAGTCCTCACAGGAACCAGACCCTATATATATATATATATATATATATATATATATATATATATATATATATATATATATATATATATATATATATAGAAAGAGAGAGAGAAATAGACCCTTTTATATTACATAATTATTTGTTTTTTTTAAATTAGAAAAAGCTTCATAAATAATCCATATGGTAGTAAAATGACAAAAATGCCCTCCAATTGACGGACAAAAGATGACGAAGTAAGCAATAAGGACCAAACGTTAAAAGTATTGAAACCACAATGATCATCTATGAGGTTTTTGTCAACTTAAGGAGTATATGCCATATTTCTAAAGAACATATATATATATATATATATATATATATATATATATATATATATATATATATATATATATATATATATATATATATATATATATATATTGGTAATTTATAATTTATAAATCTTATAAAGGGGGTCATCTAGATGAATGTGATTCAAGATATGTTGTATCCTTGCATCTTATTATTTTGAAACCTATATAACTCTTCACTTTCTGCTAATTAATTAACAACTACTCAAAATTTTCTAGCTTATGATAATTAATGGTACTAATGACATAAATTGATTAATATATATATATATATATATATATATATATATATATATATATATATATATATATATATCATATTAGTAGATTTTGTTGGTTGACTTTTGATAATTAGGGGTGGTTGGATGATAAATTAAAGGCTAGAAACAAGAATATTAAAAGTGGATAAATCATATCAAGGAATAAGATGTCAAGATGCAAGAGAGATACAAACAATTATTTTCAAGTTTTCTATCGCAATTTTCTAAGATTGTATTCACAATGCCATATGTTTAAATCTCATAATCGATCCAGTTTTTTGGTTTGCGGTTGTTCCTCTCTTGAACCATTTTCAACCCATTTCTACTTGGTAAAAATATTGTTTTTCTTAATTTAACCATACTATAATGATGATGAGAGGGAGAAAATCGGAGAAGGTGAGAAGAATTTTCCAACAATTTGATTTCAACATAGATGGTGGTATCAACAGAGGAGTGGTGTATGTCCTTGTTGTCACTGTATACCCTAGGGTGAAAATAAGCGATGAACAAATCAATGCTATCTTCAACGAGGTTTTCCGAATGTATGAAGAATTTATCGACAAAGAAAAAGACCTGACTTACGAAGGTTTGTTGTATAGATACGACAACGGCGCCAGTACCAACGACCGTGATTTTGATGCACTTGGGCTTAAAATAAAAATAGACAATGATAATGAAGATGCGTCTTGTCCAGCTTTAGAAGAAGCCTCCACTTCATCGGTGTTGGAAATGGCATCATCCACTATATTTAATGGTTAATTGATTCAGAAAGCTGAAGGTTTTTAAGCTTCTAGAATTATCCACAAAAAAAATCAAATCTAAAAACTTCATGTATTCATATGATTCGAATCTGGAAATTCCATGTATTTTAAACTTTATGTTTGAATCTAGAGTTTCTTTGTACGGGGTGTTGGTAAGTCTTAGACTTGTTGTTCACCACGACTATTCCCAAGAACATGTTAATCACATCTCAGATAAATATAGTTGATCAGACTATATATATCCAAGATCTAATTACACACCACCAAGGTCTACTCGTAGTGTTCAACCTATCTTATTATTTTTGTGTTCTTCTTGTTATGACACTATTCTAGTATGTAGGTATGTGCTTATACTTTACTAAAATATCATTATATTTTAAAAGTATACATACGCAAAAAAATTTAGTCAGAGTGTTTTAGCCCCATTGTATTTATAGTTGTATATCTTACATGGTTTGATATACTTAGTTCACTATAAACAATGCTCTGATACCATTTGTAACATCCCCGTCTGGCACGTATCACAATATTGTCCGCTTTGGGCTCCTAGCATGAAAACTTCCCATGGGGTCACCCATGTCTGGATTGCTCTTGCCCAGGCACGCTTAACGGCAGAGTTCTTATGGGATCTGTTGTCGTCGCGGATTTAAAAAGCAATGTGATAGAGAAGGTATCCACACCCCTTTTAAGGGATGCTTAGTTCACCTTCCTAGCCAATAAGGGATCAGGTGTAGCTAACCTGTCTGCCTTCACACCCCCCCCCCCCCCCCAATTATAGGTTTCGTCATCCCGTTGAACACATCGACCCGTGCCATATCTCTGATACAAATCTGTCACACCTCCAAACCAGAATGGCGGAAATGCCTGAGGGTGGATGACATCATGTATAGTATCATAAAAAAATGAGATCAAAGCCATACAACCATCATATTTAAAATTAACTATATTACATTGTATCCAAAACATTGTTTGATTCGATACCAAATACATATGACAAAAGTAATTAACGTGACACTAAAACACCCCATCCTCAAAACCTTTTGATTACTTGTTTACTGATTTCCTGAGAATACAAGTAGTTTTGAAAAAAAAATGTCAACAATTAAGTTGGAGAGTTAATAAGAGTTTTGTATAAGAAAATTTTGTAACTTTTCTGTAACGCCCCGTTCTTAAAATATATATTTATGGGTTCCCGAGATCAAGAGTAAGGGCGTTTCGGTCTTTCATGAGCAATGGGTTATTATCGGGAAGGTTTCAGATCGGGGTGTGTTGCTAGAAGCGTAGATCTTCTCGCCACCTTTCCGTGCATGTCAAGTTCGTCGGAAACGGATCTAGAATGAAGGAGTTATGATACTTTAAAGATATTGACATTTATGGCCCATAAGGGAAAAAGTGATGAAAAACACCATGCATGCGTTTGGGGACACACGTGGGTACGCCCAGCGTAGTAAGGTGAGTGATCGCGGGTACCAGGACGCGTACGCCCAACGTACTAGAGTTACGCCCAACGTACGCCTAGAGTCATTAAACCCTAATTTTTGGGACATCCACTATAAGAGGAACATTATGGTTCCAACCCTAGCCTCCATAAACATTCTCTTACCCTCAGAAACCCTAGAAAGCTGTCCCACCTCCATTGTTGGGTGTGTTTGACGTTGGAAAGCTTGTTTTGGAAAAGGAGAGCCAAGAAGAAGAAAGAGGAAGTTGTCAAAGAAGGAGTTAGGTGGCTGGAGCTCGTAGATCTGGAAAGGTATCATCTTCTGGATCCCTTTTGATGTATAAAGTTCTAATCTTGATGTCTAATCTCTTAGATCTCCTCTAGTACAAGTTTATTGACCTTTTAGTCCCAAGATTGGGTCTTGGTTAGTTAGGCTCGTTTCTAAGACCAGGGTTGCCTCCCTTAGAGTCATATGAGTCCCATAAGCAGTAAAGTTCCAAACTTTAGGGTTCTATTAAGCCCATGCATGAGATCTAGTTCTCTTATTGGATGTAGAAGATCATTTTGGAAGTTTGAGTTGGTTTGAGCCATATTAAGTCACCAAGTCAGTGACTTTATGGTTTAAGTCGTGAAATAAGACATGGATCTGAGTTTGTAGCCCTTGGAATGGAGTAGCAAGCACTTAATGAGGAAATGACTTAACAGAGCACTACGCTGAGCGTACGTGCAGGTACGCCCAGCGTACTCGTCATGGAGCTGGTATGCTAAGCGTACGTTGAGATACGCCCTGCGTAACGCTGCCAGTTAGGCTTTGAGTATTTGGGCCTCGGTGTGGGCTTCGCTTTGGACTTTCGGTCTTTGGGTGTCACACCCCCGAATCAAAGGAGATAACGTCTGAGGGCTGTTGTGACTCAATTGAATACCATCACAGTGAATATACATGAAGCATAACATCATTCATCACCATGCATTGAAATATTACAACTGGTAGTGTTTACATTTAGTACATTGTTCCAAAACATTACATTCCCAAAAAGTTGATTGTTCGATACTAGTTAAACAAACAACAAGACATCACTGAGTACATTTTTCCCTTCGATTTACCTGTTACCTGAGAATACAAGTATTTTGAAAAACGTCAACATATGAAATGTTGGTGAGTTCATAAGTAATGTTTGAAACATAATGTTTTGTATTATTTTGAAAAACCACCAGAAAATCCGATATTTTCTGAAAAGATTATTGCAATTAAGAAAAAGTGTGAAGATCCGTAAGTATGCTTGTTTATTTCTATAAGTGTGAAAAATTGTTTGACTTGGTATGCATCACGTAAGTGTAAGTATTGAAATCCCTAGGAAAACCCGATGTTTTCCTAATACTTTAAATTACGCGTTTTATATATTGTTATACCGTTGCGACGTGTGTATTCGATGATTCCATGTGACATTGGATTAAGTATGGGTTGTGAGTTGTTATAATCACGCATTGATGAAAATGACTAGCTTACAACTATACAAACGATCCCTTAGGCGTCGTCTGTACTACTCACCTAATCCAACCACCCTGACTTCCCATAGCCCCACAACCTAAGAAGAAAAGAGGGTGCGAAGCCCCCGTTAATTCCATGAGTCGTTCAAGGCTATCGTGAATGCGAAAGGCGCTTGGCCCGACTCGCATTTGACTTCTCGACTTTATTAGCAGTGCCAAAGGACCCTTAGGGCCCAACAGCACAAGAGCTATTGAAAGTCCTTTTACACGGTATTAGGTCGTATAAGACCCAATATCATGTAAACGCGTTTCCTTCGGGCCTAAAGATCATGTCATTGGGCTAGCTAGGCCCAACAAGCACGATTTGAAACTTTCGGGACCAAAGATGGTGTATCGACGTCTGGTGAATTCCCACGTGTGTATTGACTTACCGTAATTTCCGCGTGTGTATTGAAGTATCGTCGTGTATTGATTTTGATTCGTTATTGATTCGAGACCGAATCAATTCGTTTGGTAACAATTTTGGTGTTGAAGGTGTATTATATTTCGTCGGTAGTCATGGTACTAGTATTTTGTCATAAAGGATTTATTGTTTAAACATTAGAATTTTTCTTTTTGAAGCCCTTTCTTGGATAAATTTACACTTTTAACCCTTTATATAAAAGAATTTCCATTTTAGTCCTTAAACCATTTTTCTTGACTCTTTAGTATCAAAACTTGTTGAAAAGGTATTTTTCAGCTCAAATTTACTTGAAAAACAGTTTTAGTCCTTCAAAATGAAGTTTTCTCTGTTGAAACCTCTTATTTCGCGATTTTTACAATTTTGACCCAAAATAGAAATTTTTTGCATCTTTGGTCCCTTTTAAGTTTGAAAAGTATTTTTAACCCTTGAAATGGACTTGGTACACTAGTAGTCCCCGGTTTTACAGAAAAGTGCAGTTTCATCCCCTCTAAATTAAAAATCTCGCAATTTGGGCTTTATTGGGCCGAAAAGTTCATTTTTGGCCCATTATGTTTAAAAATTCACATTTTAATCCTTCAAAAGAGTAAATTTTCAGAAAATACATTTTTGAAACTATTTTGACTCATGTCAACCTTCAGAATTTGTATTTTGTCATTTTGGGCCCTTTAGTTTTATATTTTTAGCATTTTGAGCCCAAAAATGGGTTTTAAGCCCATAGGTGATCATATTAACCAACTTGGTTATTTTTCTAGATTTGATTTGTGTGAAATAACATAAGTTATACTTATTTCATTCAACACATTGTAGATCTCGGTTTTTAAGCTCTTTTTTACTAGAACCAACACCACAATCACATAAGAACATATATATAAGCATAGAAATCACACAAAGCATACATATACTCATAGATCTACACATTTGCTTGTATTCTCCCCCCACAAAACTTATAAAAACCAAAAAATAGGGGGTATGAAGCTCACTTTGAGTTGTGGTTTTGATTTGAAGAAGAAAAGGAAGAAAGTGAGGTGATTTTCGGCCCTAGCAACACCTTGATGAAGATCTCGAATTTGAGGTGGTTCTAAGATGCAAGATCATGATTTCATATGAGTTAAGAAGAGATTTTTGTATAGAACAAGGAGTCTAGAGTGTGGATTTAAGCATCAACTTACCTAGATGTTGATTTTTGTGAAGAATCCTCCTTGCAAAGTCCTTAAATCTCGAAAATATGGAGGAGGTATGGGAGAGTTTTCTTGAGAGAAGAGTGAGTGAAATGTGTGTGTGTGTGCTTGAACTCGGCCGAGAGCAAGAGATAGAGAGAGAAAGAGATAGATCTTGAAGTGATATGTGCATGGAAGTATGAGATAAGATGCATGGAAAACCATAATGTAAAAACGAGGTGGCCATGAAAGTCAACTCTCCCTTTTTACATGGGCTTGGGCCGAGAATTTGAGAGGAAGAGAAAAGAATTTGGGCCTTGCATGCTTAAGCCTTTTTCATGGTTATGTTAAGTGGTGTTTGGTCCAAATAACCATAAATATGATTCTTATGACGTATTAGAGCTACATTAGGTTAAATATGGCCCAAAATGGTTCATATAATTAATTTATTTCATTCTAGGCCCAATATGGCCCAAAATGTTGAAATAAATGGGAGTGGGTCCAATTAGAGCCCATTTATGAGTTCTAAGCCCAAGATGGTCAAATTGGAAGCTTATTGGTCCATTGGGCCCAATAAGGAAGTCCTAGTCCAAAATGGACCTAAACAAGAACTTCTAGGGTTTCCAATTGCTTGTTGACCATTTGTAATGCTTGTATGGTGTATTTGATTGCAATTTTGTTTTCATAGAATAAGCATCATACATGCTCTTATGTTTTTGGATTCATAATTTGACTTAAGTATTGTAGTTACAAGGCACAAAAATTCCTGATTGTGACATTGGGCCTTAGTGGGCCATTAGGAGTCAGGGAAGCTGGTCCAAGTATGGGTGTTAGGCTTAGGGTAAGGCCCAATAAGGATAATGGGCCCAATTTAGTAAATTGGGCGATTAGTGGGCTCGAGAGCTTACCTAGTGTTGGGCCTTTCATATTTTGATTGTGGGCCTTACTCATGGACCAGTTTGGGTTAAGGGTAAAATGGTCAATTTACCCTTGGAAGGATATGGTTCTTGGGCTAATGGTTATTTTGCTACTTTGGATAGTTCGCGATTCTTGGTGAGACGATGGTTCGGGCATCTGTTTCTTCAGTTCAGAGTTTCGGCAGTTGCGAGGTGAGTTATCCTCACTATATCGACAGGGTCTACGGCACCAAGGTCGGCCCTTTATCGGATGGAAATCTGGGTAGTTGTTTGTTATGTTTGCATCCTGGTAGTTAGGATGGTATATGTTAGAGACCTGGTTAGGGTTAGTATCCTGATTTATAGGATGATGCTATGCTAGTGACCAGTTAGGTCGGAATCCTGGTAAGGATGTGCTACGTATGTGATCGGCTAGATTTGTTGATTTGTTATGAATTGTTATATGATTATATGTTTATGTGCACATGGTTGTTTGACTGGGGTTGGGTTGAGGCGGGTCCTGCTTTGTGCTGTAGGCCAACATACCCAGGGCGGACCGGTTATTCCGAAGGCCCAGCGAGCGATCCAGATAGGTTGTAGGCCCCAAGAGGGCGGACCAGACGTGCCGAGGCTCGGAGAGTGGACCAGGCTGACTAAAGGCCCGGTGCGGGCGGACCAGTCATATTGTAGACTTAGAGAGTGGAACAGGTGGATTGAAGGCCCGGTGCGGGCGGACCAATCACACTATAGACTCGAGGTATATGGTTAGACTCGGAGGGTGGACCAGGTGGACTGTAGGCCCGGTGCAACGGACCAGTCACATAATAGACCCGAAGTGCATGGTTGTTCTGCGTTCTGTTGCGATATGGCATGTTATGTGTATGGTATATGTGGTTGGTATTTTGGGGGTATCTCACTAAGCTTTCGGGCTTACAGTTTTGGTTTAAATGTTTCAGGTACTTCAGGAGACCGTGGCAAGGCAAAGGCATGATCGTACCACTCCTCATGTTTTATGTGTTTTTGATGTGGTTCTGGGGAAATACTCTGATAATAAATGTATTGAAAACCTTTTTGTAATAACTTTATGAAATTGGGTTGTTTTTGAAAACTTTAAATTGGTTGAAATTTTTAGTGTGTTACAAGTTGGTATCAGAGCCTTGGTTTTAGTGAATTGGAGGAACATTCGTGTGAATCCGGCCTCAAATCAAGGAGAGTTTTCAAAAGAGAATTTAAAAAGGGTTTTCAAAAATGAGTAAAGGAGGACGCAGAGGTACGATCAGCCGGAGCCAGTAAGTAACCCCAAAATACCATACAAGTTATTTGTTTATGAGATATGATAGAACAGTGTGCTAGTACTAGGCTAGGGATCTTCAGGAATTGCATGATAGAGTTGCCTGATTTATGATGCCTGCTAGCCTAGGGTTTCTTTTTGTATGAGATTCCCAGTGTTCCTCTAGGAGTGAGGGTTGAGTGCTTGTTATGTCTGTTCTTCACTAGGGTATTGTGGTGATACTTGATATAAATATGGGTAGGTGTGGAAGGTAGTATGGGCCCGTACTACTGAAAGCACAGGACCCATACGCGTATCAAGGAAGTCACAATCCCTAGGGTTGGGTTGAGAGTCGGTTCTCAGGTTAATGAGAAGCGTCTGATATTTTGCGGTAATTTCAGTATGGTGGTTACGAGGCATGCTGGGAGCGGATCCGGGTCAGGATCGGGAGCAGGAGGAGGTGGTCAGGGTGGGTCAGCACCACCTGAGGTTATCGGTCAGATGAGCACAGACAAGTTGGATGCTAGGATTCGTGAGATCCTGCATGATGAGGTTGCTGCTATGTTCTGGGCCAAGTTGTTGGAACTGTTTGGGTCGATCAATACCGCCATGGTCGAGTATTTTGATGAGCGCTATGCAGCTCTTACAGAGACGACTGTCGTGGCGGCTACAGCGGTTGTAGCAGCGGCAAGGGGAGGAACCGGTAGAGGTTTTCAGTATCGGGACTTCGATAATACGAAGCCCCTACCTTCGATGGAGTTCAGGATCCGATTGTTGCTATGCGATGGTTGTCATATGTGCAGGGATGTTTCTTTACATGTTCACACCCTACTGATCAGAGGGTGAGGTGTGCTCTGAACCTGTTGAGGCTCGGGGCGAAGGATTGGTGGAGGTTGACTACGAGGTCATATTCAAATGCGCAGAGGGCTGCTATTTCGTGGGATCAGTTCCAGGAGATGTTCAGTACTCTTTATGTTCCATAGGTTAAGAGGGAGAGGTTGGCTCAAGAGTTCTTGGAAATGAAGTAGGATTCAGAGTCGGTGACAGAGATCACCAGGATGTTCACTGAGAGACCGATGTTTTGCCCGGAGTTTGCTTCGGAGCAGGCTCAGATGTCCCGATATCTGATTATGCTCAATAGGGATATCAGGCAGTTTGTGTCTACACAGAGGTGCGAGACCTTGCTGGAGTTAAAGGAGGCTGCTCGGGGGCGTGACTTGGAGATTGAGTTACAGTTGAGAGAGGAGTGGCAGGCTCCGGCACAGTCGCAACCGGCGCTGAAACGGTCCAAGACCGTTGATGCTAGGTTAGGAGATCAGAGCAGCCGCACTTGTGGGAAGTGCGGGAAGGGTCACACTGGAGTTTGTAGGTACGGTGGTGCGTGCCACAAGTACGGGAGAGAGGGGCATTTTTAGGGATTTCCGTCAGTCAGGCCCAGTTCAGGATATGATGATTTGTTATCAGTGTCATCCGGTTGGTCATATGAGGGCCAACTGTCCGCAACTTGTTGCAGGACCGATGCAAGCTCCAGCACCGGCCACTTTGAGGATTACAGGTGGAGGTCAGGGTGGAGCAGAGCCCCCGAGGGCTCAGGGGCGAGTTTTTCAGCTTATAGCAGAGGAGGTCATGGCAGAGTCGGATACAGCTGCGGGTACGTTTCCTTCTTGGTATCTTGTTATCTTATGGTTCTTATGGAGTATTTTATATCTGCTAGTCTCGTTCGCATGATTTATGGTATTGTATTCGTATGATTGAGGGTTTTGGAATTGGGAGTGCTAGTAGCTAGGAGTTGTAGGCGGTTAGCACCCAAGGGATTGATGGTCAGATTTTGGTTGATTGATCTTGTTGTTGGGTATAGCAATTTCGATTTGAGAAGTGTTTAGCGAAGAGTTGAACTCCCTTAGAGTTCGAGATGTGTGATGTCGGAAAATAGATTTGGTAGAGGTTGCTCGTTTAGAATCAGTTCAAGTATAAGAGAATTTGTTGAGTAAGAATGTTTAAATGATGTCGGTCGGGTCACCAGTGGTTGGTAGTCAGTTCTCTAAGTGGGGAGAATTGGAAAATTCTCAGGAGGATCAACAAGTATTTGAGGTTGATTAGCTGTTGGAAGCCAACGGTGTTTCAGTCAGCCAAGAGTGTGGGCTGGTGTGAGTAAGTGGCAGACTAGTGGGGGCAGGGAGCACACCATGGATTTAGGGTAGATAGTGTGTGATGTTAGGTTTGGGTTTAGGCCATGGGAAGGATTTCAGGATCAGAACGAGAGTTCGGAACCCCTTAGGGGTAGAACAGTGTGATCGGGAAGGATTCCCTGGAAGGGTAGTTGGAATGATGTATGATAGTTGAGCAGACCGGGAAGACTGCAGTCCGGAAGGCGTACCAGTCAGACCGAAGGCTCGGGAGAATGGTCCAGACAGGCTGAAGGCCCAAAAAGGCGGTCCAGACATGCTGAAGGTTCTTAGAACGGTCCAGACAGGCTGAAGGCCCAGGAGGTCGGTCCAGACATGCTGAAGGTTCCGAGAGTGGTCCAGATAGGCTGAAGGCCTGGAGGGGCGGTCCAGCCATGCTGAAGACTCTATACGTGTTAGTGGATCGGTATGAGGATATTGATGAAATGCGTTGCCAGGGAATGGTGATTGATATGGTCTGGTCCCAAGTGCTGATCAGGTTAGTGGAAAGCAGTGCATCGACTCGAGAGTCCTTGCCAGCAGATTCAGAGCATGTGTGATGCACGGAGTAGAGAATACTCTACAAGGGATAGTGTAGAGTGTAGTTTAGCTCAGTGTCACGCGTAGGTGCGTAAGAGTTGTTGAGTGGATTTCCTTGAAAGGAAAAGGTATGTAGCTCCGAGAGGAGCGTGGGTTCCCCGTTAGGGGAGAAAGTGGAGTAAATGGATGGACGACGTGCCTCAGTCATTAGTAGGAGGTACTGGATTGTACCAGATGTACGGAAGCATCTTCGGATTGGCTGCTCGTTGAGGTAGTGGCAATTTTGAGTGATGCACATGTATAATTTCCGTCTCCTTGGAAAAGGAGGAGGTTAGTGGCTCCAGAGTGGAGATTTGGAATATAGGAAGGTGAGACAGCAGGTTAACAAACTTGGGAACAGTTTGGACCGGTGCTGAGGACAGTATAAAAGATTTCGGTCGGAGGCCAAGGACCTAAAGACCATGATAGAGAAGATGAAGTAGTAAAGGTTGCAAGAACCTGAGTTGATTGAGTAATCGGAGTCTGCAGTGCAGGGGTTGTTCTGAAGTGTATGTTGCAGTAGGCTTCGAGGACGAAGCCTAATTTAATTGGGGGAGAATTGTAACGCCCCGTTCTTAAAATATCTATTTATGGGTTCCCGATATCAAGAGTAAGGGCGTTTCGGTCTTTCATGAGCAATGGGTTATTATTCGGGAAGGTTTCGGATCGGGGTGTGTTGCTAGAAGCATAGATATTCTCGCCACCTTTCCATGCATATCAAGTTCGTCGGAAACGGATCTAGAATGAAGGAGTTATGATACTTTAAAGATATTGGCATTTATGGACCATAATGGAAAAAGTGATGAAAAAGACCATGCATGCGTTTGGGGACACGCGTGGGTACGCCCAACGTAGTAAGGTGAGTGATTGCGGGTACTAGGACGCGTACACCCAGCGTACTAGAGTTACGCCTAGCGTACGCCCATAGTCATTAAACCCTAATTTTTGGGACATCCACTATAAAAGGAACATTATGGTTCCAACCCTAGCTCCATAAACACTCTCTTACCCTCAGAAACCCTAGAAATCCATCCCACCTCCATTGTTGGGTGTGTTTGACCTTGGAAAGCTTGTTTTGGAAAAGGAGAGCCAAGAAGAAGAAAGAGGAAGTTGTTAAAGAAGGAGTAGGGTGGCTGGAGCTCGTAGATCTGGAAAGGTATCATCTTCTGGAGCCCTTTTGAGGTATAAAGTTCTGATCTTGATGTCTAATCTCTTAGATCTCCTCTAGTACAAGTTTATGGACCTTTTGGTCACAAGATTGGGTCTTGGGGAGTTAAGCTCGTTTCTAAGACCAGGGTTGCCTCCCTTAGAGTCATATTAGTCCCATAAGTAGTAAAGTTCCAACCTTTGGTATATGTTAGAGACCTGGTTAGGGTTAGTATCCTGATTTATAGGATGATGCTATGCTAGTGACCAGTTAGGTCGGAATCCTGGTAAGGATGTGCTACGTATGTGATCGGCTAGATTTGTTGATTTGTTATGAATTGTTATATGATTATATGTTTATGTGCACATGGTTGTTTGACTGGGGTTGGGTTGAGGCGGGTCCTGCTTTGTGTTGTAGGCCAACATACCCGGGGCAGACCGGTTGACCTGAAGGCCCAGCGAGCGATCCGAATAGGTTGTAGGCCCTAAGAGGGCGGACCAGACGTTCCGAGGCTCGGAGAGTGGACCAGGCCGACTGAAGGCTCGGTGCGGGCGGACCAGTCATACTATAGACTCAGAGAGTGGACCAGGTGGATTGAAGGCCCGGTGTGGGCGGACCAATCACACTGTAGACTCGAGGTATATGGTTACACTCGGAGGGTGGACCAGGTGGACTGTAGGCCTGGTGCGGCAGACCAGTCACATAGTAGACCCAAAGTGCATGGTTGTTCTGCGTTCTGTTGCAATATGGCATGTTATGTGTATGGTATATGTGGTTGGTAGTTTGGGGGTATCTCACTAAGCTTTCGGGCTTACAGTTGTGGTTTAAATGTTTCAGGTACTTCAGGAGACTGTGGCATGGCAAAAGCATGATCGTACCGCTCCTCATGTTTTATGTGTTTTTGATGTGGTTCTGGGGAAATACTCTGATAATAAATGTATTGAAAACCTTTTTGTAATAACTTTATGAAATTGGGTTGTTTTTGAAAACTTTAAATTGGTTGAAATTTTTAGAGCGTTACATTTTCCTTGTAAAATGATAGAGTGTGCTTTCAGAAAATCCAATATTTTCTTTAAAAATGAGCTGTAGGTCTTAAACCCTAAGATGAAATTACAAGTAGGTTGTAGTAGAAAATAGTGTCATGTAGTTTTTATATTATATAAAACCATTTGAATGTTTGTTAGCCCCATAAACCAAATGTATTGTTAATACCCCATGTGATTTATTATAACCATGCTAAAAGACATAGATGGTCTGCTACGACGTTCTTTAGTTGTCGGAATGTTAGACATTTGTCACCCCATACCTGTGAAGGGTTTTAGTCTACTACAACATCCTATGGTGCACATACACCCCTAAATGCTTTGGATCTATGTTTTCTCTAATTATACATGCAATATTGTTTCCAAAGCATTAAGCCTACAACTAGCATGTAATTGAAATAAACAACATATAATACTAGTTAGGAGTTTACCTCTTTATGTAGCTTGTAGAACTTGTTGTATTTGGACTTTAAGAACTTAGTACCCCAAATGTTGCACCTCGAACTGTTCACAACACACCTAGGACAAAGAATAACTTGAGAGAGGAAATACTATCACCCAAAATTGGCTCTATGATCTCAAAGATCACTTGTGCAAAAGTTGTGCAACTTTTCCCAACCATTTTAGGCTAAGGGGTTACATATTTATAGTGTAGGAATCCAAGAGTCATGTGTAGCCCTAATTCCTACACTTGGGCTTGTAATGGATTAATGCCTTATAGAACTTACATAAGCTAAGCCCACCACTATTAATCCACCACTGATTATTAGCCCAACTTATATGTATCACTGATTTACCCAATCAGCCGCTGTATATTTAATTAGTCTCTTTTGATCCCCGAATTAATTCCAAATTAATTCTTGATTAATACTAATTAAATCATATGATTTCATATTAATATATTAGAACTTATAATATATTAATAAATCATGAATAACCTTTTACTCAAGTATCCATCCTATCAAATTGTCCTAGTGATATGCAAACCGAATAGACCATGCTACTCTTGGGTCAAGTACATACAAATTATAGTTATGGGCTGAGAAACCTAATCCAACAGTCTCCCACTTGGATAAGTCTAATAACTATTATTGCAAGTACGACTCCAAAATCCCGACTAGTAATCGTAGCTCTTAAAAGCCGTTGTCGAACTCTAACCTAGTCAATGACGCGTCCATTAGATAAGGGATCATATATTCCTCCATTCTAGATATCATTGATGGATTAGTGTCTAAGTTCATAACTATATTTGGTATGTACTTGACCCGACTCAGCATGGTCTATTTGGGTTGCATGCCATCATGCATTTCGATAGACTAAAATGAGAGAAATAACACTTAAGGTTTGGTAATATATTATAAGTTCTAATATATTAATAAGATTATTTAATTAGTATTGATCAAGAAATAATTTGGAATTAATTAGGTGATCAAAAGGAGACTAATTAAATATATGGGTTGATTGTGTAAATCATCCGTACTTGTATAGTGGGCTAATGCTCCATGGATTATCAAGTTGGGCTAAAACCCATAGGATGCTCCATGGTGTTTTTGTACCCATGGATCATGGAAATGAAAGGCCATGACAATTAGGGTTTACATGGTGTAACCCTAATTGTGACACACTATATAAGCATCTTATTCTTGTCAAAATCGGCGACCATTGATGACTATGAAGGAATGGTGAGGGCTAGCCAATTTCATGAAGTGTATCATTTCTCTCTAAATTATTCCATGTGTATTTGATGTTGTGTGAACCATTTTAGATGTTACACTTGGGGCACTAGGCTCTCTAGGTTCATGGAGTTAAGTACATCAACAAGGTGTGTATTTCTATCTAGTTTATTATTCAACTATCAAAAGATTGTATGCTAGTTAGGGTAATACCTTGGAATATTCATATTTGCATGTATAATAGAGAAAACATAGATCCAAGGTATTTAGGGTTACATGTACACTTAGGAGTGTTAGAATGCTCATAACCCAACAATCATATGGACATGTTGTTGGGTTTTGAGCATTCTAACACTCCTAAATGTACATGCAACCCTAAATACCTTGGATCTATGTTATTTCTATTAGACATAAAAATATGAATATCCAAGGTATTATCCTAACTAGCATACCAAAACATTGATACGAGGGTAATAAAACAGATAGAATACATACCTTGTTGTTGTTGCTTGACTCCATGAAGCTTGAGTGCCTAGTGCCCCAAGTGTGACACCTCAAATGGTTCACACAACACCATGAACACTTGGACTAACCTTGATAATAAGGATACTTTGGTTCTCTCTAGTGAAATTGGCCTTGCCCTTTTTGTGTACACACACTAGTGCCAATTTCACCAACCAAGGACATCTTTATATAGTGTGGAGATTAGTGTTAAACCCTAATACCCATAACCTTTCATTTCATATGATCCATGGGTTAAACACTCCATGGACTATCCATGAAAGCTTAGGCCAACCTAAATGAACTTGGCCCATCACACCCATATATCTAAGAGTCCATATTTAATTAGTTCCTTTTGATCACGTAATTAATTACAAATTAATTCTTGATCAATACTAATTAAATAATATGATTATATATTAATATATTACAACTTATAATATATTAATATAAATCACTAGTATCCTTTTTTCCTCATCTTGTCAATCCAATTGTTCCGATGCCATGCAACCCAAATGGACCATGCCGGGTCGGGTCAAGTCTTACCAATTATAGTTATGGACTTAGACATTAATCCAACAGTCTCCCACTTGGATAAGTCTAAAAATATTATTGCAAGTATGACTTCATAACCCGACTAGCAATCGTAGCTCTCAAAAGCTTCTATCAAACTTTGACCTTGTCGATGAACTCTGACCTTTGTTAATGACTTGTCCATTAGATAAGGGATCATATATTCCTCCATTCTAGATATCATATGGACTGAGACATGGATTATAAATCATTCTCTCTATCCATCTGTTGTTTCCCGATTTCCGATTTATGATGACTAACTGATTGAACAAATCAAATCAGTCCTGGCTTGGCCAAGCACTCACATGTGTCATCATTAAATCATCGAGGGGCCCACATATATTGCTTTTATCCCGAAGGTAAAAGGAATGGATAAACTTCGACTCATATGGCTTGTTCTACTACTTGTTGAATCATACACAAAGGCATGTTTTATAACATTTAGTTACCAATGCATTTTCGTGCAATCAATGTACAACCAACTCATAGTAACAACTCATATCTCTAGGTTTGAAGAATATAAGATATTATCGTATCATGATCACTCGTGATAAAATCCATGAACTGAGTCCAATGAGCATGGGTTGAATCCAATACTCAGAACTTATGAGTGCTCATGAATGTTGTAGCACCTCTTGGCTATGTCCACTACCTTGGACATCTACAAACCCGATTCATGACAGTATTGCCTTAATACCTACTTCCAACGTATTATCGGCTGTGGATGGTTGGAATAACTTAGTCATTTGGAGAGACCAACCTAGCTATTCTGGAAGTCAAAACATGCAAAGTGAAACACAAGAATAATCGAATCCAATATGGTCTTAGAACTTATGAATATAAATAAAACAACTTTTATTTATCACCATATTGATTACACATTATTCATTGTATACTGTTTCAGCTATCAACTTTATTCTTGAATTAAAAAACCTAGTTGTCCCATGCTCCAAGCATGTACACTATGTTTTTTTGCTAAACAATAGCTTTGCCATACACCAAGTATGCACTCTATGTTTGTCTATGATCCTTACTTTTTGAAATAAATCAATTGACCATAATTTCAATGATTCTAATTTCACACTCCCAAATGCTTATCGTAAATGTAAGAATTCCAAATTCTTATCATTTATCGAAATCTGTTAGATTTTAAGCTTAAATTCATTACCCTCTTGTAATGAACGTGTACAAAGTCACAAAGACCTGTCAACAACCATTACAGAGTATTCCAATGAGGACCTACTCCATGGACACAAAGTATTATGTTCAAAGTATGCATTGCTTTGAACATGCTTCTTGCATTAAGTTTTTTCCTAATCTTACACAGATTGCTTCCATCTATGGAGACACCTCCATATTCCTATTTTGACTATCACTCCTGAACAAGGGTTGCTTCTTTTCAGAATATGTCAATATGGTGCTTCTAAAATTAACATTATACTTCCAACTGTCCCTGAGCAACCAATCTTTGGTAAACCTTAGATTTTCCTCGACAATTGCTTAATCACTTTAGTCATATTCAATTCTAGACCTTTTCCCTCCTTAATGCCCATGCATTGTAAAATTTAGAAAGGATAAATATTATAGCACATGCAGTCGATCCTGTACCCAAAACAAATGGGACACGATTCATGATGTATCACATAAAGACATGATTCTAGACCAGTCTTTTGCTATAATATTTTTTATTTGCCATGTTCTCAAAATTTGACTATGAAGAGGGATGTTGTAATCATAATCGAATTTTGAGAACGCAATATATAGAATTTTCTTAAGTTGAACCAAACCAACATAAAAATCATATATATATATATATATATATATATATATATATATATATATATATATATATATATATATATATATATATATATTGTTGACTAAAGATGATTAAAATCTCAATCTAAGCTCTTAGAATTGAAATGAAGTATAATTTCTTCTCCCTTATTTATAGCAAAACAACTTTTTCAACCCCTGCAACCTCACGAATTGAAACTTTTGTTTTCTATAATTAACATTGCTAACTTGCAACACTTATCATAATTATCATGCTCCCACTAACATGATGATTATTCGCATAACACTTATGCTCCCACTAGCTTTGACATGTATCCAGAAAACAACTAGACTTCTAGAAGAACAATACTTTATTGACTTTCTTACCAAAGTTTAGATTTCTGAGACGAGATTGCCTTGATAAGACTTTATCAAAATCATACACCTTATCTTAGATAGCTCACAGGTGTGTCTAAACAATTTAAGAACTATGAAAAGGGATGTCGTAATCATAGTCTCGATTGTTTAGACCTTTGTTGTTTCTCATAAGTCCATGTTAGTGTGCCGGTTAACCATGCAAGCTCCACTAACAACTTTGAGAATGCAAAGATTGCTATCTACTTAAAATCTACTTGGTGGAGGTGTTTCCTCACCATCATTTTCATGGATCGGAGAGAAACCTTATGACCCTTAGATTTTATGGTGTATGTGTTCTTATCCACGTGAATTTTTCAAAACCGTAATCACAAGACTAGGTTAGTGACAAATCCAAACTCATATGGATTGAACTTATGCAATCTTAACTTCTTGCCACCTAGCAGTACAGGGCCTGTCATTGCTTCCAACTAGTTATGCAACCAACTGAGAACTCTAAGAACTCATATGCAAAGACAACTTTAACTGGAATGGACACAGAAATAGAAATATGTCAACACGATAGGTTATAAACCTCACGTCGTGTGCTAGTGTTAAACTACAGGTTTTTATTCTTGACTAGATCTTGAAATTCTTTTTAGGATCTTTAAGACTCCCATTGTCCTCTTGACATATAAGACTATCTTGCCAAATATTCAAGAGATAGTTTGGATTCTTTATCAAGACAAACACTTAACACAATTGGCCTAAGTTGGTCTCTATTTTATCCAAAACATCACAACTTACCAATTTCAAATGTACAAGGGTAGAAAACCTTTTACTCTTACATTTGACTAGTGTTAATAAACCTTCTTTAAGATGTGTCACTCAAGTTACAATCTTGGAGTGTGACTCTAAGAATGCTTTTTGGAACGAAGTATGAATCATCTTCTTGATTTAACCACTTCAACAATTCATAACTCCTCTTCTTAGCTATCAGAATGCACTTAGAGGATGAATTGTGATAAGGTATATTAATCATTAAGATGATCATATATCATAAAGTACTCTCCCATCTTTTCAGATTTGAGAAACTTTTATCTTTCTGCCATAATTTGATTCTTTCTTATTCGCTCTGCCATGCATTGAAACTTTTTCAATGTTTTAGAATTATACTTGAACATGTAAGTATAACCATATTTACTAAACTTTAGTAAATCATGACGAATAATCATAACGATTATTTGTGGTGGGCTTGATCACTGCACAAGAATGTGTACTCGATCCCTTAGTCCTTTACTTGGTTCACACATCCATGTGAACAAGTAATTAGTCTTAATTTTCCAATGCTTGAATGTTCTCATTCATCATACTATTCAACTTGCATGATTCCAAGTTTCGGTCCAATTTAAACTTGGGTGATGAGAAATTTTCCTTATTTGGTAAATTTAGACACTACTACAAATGAAAGAATCAAAACCATTTTCCTATATTACTAGCAATGGAATCATATAAGCAATAATTTTTTCACAAATGCATTTGTAAGGATACTAAAAATAAATAAAATAAAAAAAATTACCTTTTATTTTAAAAACTTTGCGGAAAAACTCATCCTTACAATCCATATGGAAACCTTGTAGTTATCTATTCCTAAGTAATGTGTCATAACTCCTAAGTAACAACGCAAAATTCTGATGCGATCAAAATTCATCTTCGCGATCAGAATCAGCATATACTTCCTTTAAGCTTTCTCTCTTTTCTTTGATTCTTATAACATCACCATCACATTATATAATAAGAATATCCAAATAGGAGCTTAATAGAGTTAGAAAATAGACTTTACCTGAAGTAGAGTCAAACTTACTGACTTTAACATCCTTCGGTAAATTTGGCAGCTTCGCAATCAATGCCCCTTCCTTTGGAAATTTAACATATGGACCCTTTGGTAATGGTACATGGGACTATCATAGACTTAGCTTTTCTCTTTACCATTTGGTGAACCAAGTTGACTATGGCCGATCCCATTGCATTGGGAAGAGAATGTTTTTTCTGGATTTCCAGTGTCACCAATGTCAATGTCCATAAAGTTTTGGGAAGTCAATCTTCTAATCATACTTGCTTTACTAGTCTTCCAGATCATTTATGATTCAGCAGCACCAAGCAAATAGATAAGATCATTAAGGGCCTTGTCATAGTCTGTTTCATAGGAGTCCCAAAGGAAATCACTATGTGACTTAGAAAGTGATTGAACCACCAACTTTCTCAAGACTTTGACACCCAAGTCTCCCGGCTTGTCAATATGTGACTTCATCTCCAAGATCTGATCACACCTAGACCTTGCCTTGCCAATAGGGCTTGAGTGACCTTGAACTTGTGGGTTAGGGAGAATAATTGGAGGAGGTGGAGGAAGTGAAGTTCCAAGAGATTTGGGAGGATCATAGATGTCTGAACTAGACATATTTTGGGAGATATTCAAGATAGTTGATCTAAAGTCCTTAATATAACACCCAATATGAAATATTAAGGCTAGGACCCAACAAACTATTTT
The DNA here is from genome assembly GCF_002870075.4 of Lactuca sativa. NCBI lineage: Eukaryota > Viridiplantae > Streptophyta > Magnoliopsida > Asterales > Asteraceae > Lactuca > Lactuca sativa. The sequence goes on along the minus strand of NC_056626.2, from coordinate 57,766,832 downwards.
ATAACTTGGAAGAGGGATGCCGTAATCCAAGCTATAAAATATTTGAAGGTAGGTGAATGACAATTCATCAATTTCCACCAAGATAAACGAAATATATTATTAGGTTTTAATTGGTTTTGAAACTCCTAGATTCTTTTGAGATTCATTGCACTTTTCAATGGCATGTTTCAATCTCGAGTGTGCCCTTCAGGTTTTGTGATTGGGATGTCAAGGATCACAAAACAAGGTGTGAATAACCATGTAAATATACTCAATACCCTTAATATTTACCCCTCAATCGATGTGTCGGTTAACCACACATGCTCCATCGATACTATGATAAACATTAAGTTACCCTTTGCCTACTTTGTTTAATCAAGCTAGTGTGCCGGTTAACCACACAGGCTCCACTAACCGACTTAAGCAAAGTGCAAAGTGTAATTTCATGGGTTAGCACCAAATTCACATTTTTCCTAAGTAACTAAGAGTGGGTATTAATAAGAGTTTAGTTACTTAGTATTTATTAATAATACTTTTTTATGAAGTGAGAATTATAGTCCTTGTCCTACCCGTTCGGCTAACGACCCTCCATCAATCAAGGAAGCGGTGGGTGAGAGTGGACACCCATTAAACTGCCATTTTATAGGCAGTAACCTTATACCCCCCCCCCCCCCCCCCTTATAGATCGGCTTCGTGAATGAGGCCTACTAATGGTAATACGACTTGCTCTTATACATATATATAAATATTATTAACTTATAATATTATAAATTATAAGGGTTGAATTTTAACTTTTAAAATTCTAAGGGATTAACTTGGAATTAAATTATTCATGGGAAAACTTTACAAATTCCAAAACTTGAGGACAAGTTACAAAAACACATTTTATGAACTACCTCTAGATTAACTAGGATTGAAAACAACTAAAACACAACTTTTTTTTTCCATTAATCTAAACTAACTCATAAATCAAGGAAACATGAACTTGTTGTAATCCATAACTTATGGAGTTAAATGCTTGTTTTATGATGAAACTTTTCATGTTCCATAACTTAAGAATAAGTTATGGAATTTTTTTAAAACATTAACACCAATTTTTGTAACTCCATAAAAACTTTGAATCAAATTTTTTTAAAAACCTTTTCATATCCATAACTTATGGAGGTTTCAAAAATAAAAAAAATAAAAAATAAAAAATAAAAAATAAACTCTTTAGATCAAACTTTTAAAATAATAAAATAATCATATCATTTTATCTTTTACTATATTTGACCTAATTCAACTCGTATAACAAATGATTGAAATCTTACAAATAATTAGTTTTTCACAAAAACAAGTAATTATCTTAAAATTTGACAAACGTCATGTTTTTTTCCTTTTTTTTCAACTTTGAAAATAAAACATTTGCATCAATATAACAGAAAACAACTCATGACTCTGATACCACTATTGGGTTTTGAGCATTCTAACACTCCTAAGTGTACATGCAACCCTAAATACCTTGGATCTATGTTTTCTCTATTATACATACAAATATGAATATCCAAGGTATTATCCTAACTAGCATACCAAAACATTGATACTAGGGTAATAAAACAGATAGAATACATACCTTGTTGTTGTTGTTGCTTGACTCCATGAAGCTTGAGTGCCTAGTGCCCCAAGTGTGACACCTCAAATGGTTCACACAACACCATGAACACTTGGACTAACCTTGAGAATAAGGATACTTTGGTTCTCTCTAGTGAAATTGGCCTTGCCCTTTTTGTGTACACACACTAGTGCCAATTTCACCAACCAAGGACATATTTATATAGTGTGAAGATTAGGGTTAAACCCTAATACCCATAACCTTTCATTTCATATGATCCATGGGTTAAACACTCCATGGGCTATCCATGAAAGCTTAGGCCAACCTAAATGAACTTGGCCCATCACACCCATATATCTAAGAGTCCATATTTAATTAGTTCCTTTTGATCACTTAATTATCTACAAATTAATTCTTGATCAATACTAATTAAATAATATGATTATATCTTAATATATTAGAACTTATAATATATTAATATAAATCACTAGTATCCTTTTTTCCTCATCTTGTCAATCCAATTGTCTCGATGCCATGCAACCCAAATGGACCATGCCGGATCGGGTCAAGTCTTACCAATTATAGTAATGGACTTAGAAATTAATCCAACACATGTTTCATGGATTATAATTATTATCTCCGTCTATCTGTTGTTCCCCGATTTTCGATTTATGATAACCGACTAATAAAACAAATCAAATCAGTCCAGGGTTGGCCAAGCACTTAGGTTTGTCATTACTAAATCATCGAGGGGCCCACATATATCGCTATTATCCCTCTAAAGGTAAAAGGAATGGATAAACTTCAACTCAAATGCTTGCTTGTACTTGCTCATCAAATCACACACAACAATATGTTTTTTAACACCCAGTTACTGGTGCGTTTACATATGTCAATGTGCAACCGACTTGTAAATTACAACTCACATGTCTCCATTTCAAGAATATAAGATATTATTGTCTCACAGTCACTCGTGATAAAATCCATGAAGTGATTCAGATGAGCGTTGGTTGAATCCAACACTCGAATCTTATTCCAGGAGTACTCATGAATACTGTAGCAAACTTGTGCTATGTCTAAAACACCTAGACAAACTACAGACCCATTCATGACATTCTTGCCTCAATACCTACTTCCAAAGTATGATTGACTGTGGATGGTTTGAATAACCTTGTTATTCGGGAATTCAAAACATGCAAAGTGAAACACAAGAATAATACTAAAACTATATGGCCCTAAAACTTTTGAGTGTCATATTGATTACTCATTATTCATTGTATAATGTTTCGTATAATCAACTTAATACTTGAATTAAAACAATAGTTGTCCCATGCTCCAAGCATGCACGCTATGTTTATCTATGATCCTTATTTTATGAAATAGATCAATTGACAACGTTTCAGTGATGTTCATTTCACAATTCCAAATCATTACCGTAAATGTAAGAACATCAAATTTTTACCATTTACTGTAATTTGTTAAATTCTAAACTTATATGCAATGACCCTCTTGTAATGACTATGCACAAAAGTCACCACTACAAGAAAAAAGACCCTTTTACGAGACGCAAACCACACACTCATTGATTTATGTTACGCAAAAGAGAGTGACATTAAAAGAGTGTCATCTCTTCAAAAAATTTAAGCATTTACGTCATGCATTATTGTGCGCCCTTAAATTAGTGTCTCATGTAAAAAAACTTAAAAACACTTCAATCAATATCTCCCTTCGTTCTCTTCTTCCCTTCTCTCTGCAAACCCTAATCACAAAACCATCTCTGCATTGTTCTAGAATTTTTTTCTTAAAAACTTGTGTTCATTCCTGAAGATCACAAAATGGAGACCAGCAACTAGGGCTTGTGTACGTGCTCCCAAAGACGAACGTCGCAGAGCTAGCATTTGGGGTTCTGCGACTCCTAATGCTTACAACCGGAGATATAATGTTCCTCATCCTCTCCTCTTCCCATCTACCCTACTTTCCGACCTTGGCTCACCTCTCTCTTTCTCTCTCTTCTATCACCCACCACAAATGGCTCTTTGAACACTAGTCAACTTGCAAACTCTATCGATCGAAAAAGGGGCAAAAAGGATAGAATAGAAAAAACCCTAATAATTCACCAGATGCGCTGTTTTTTCCCCAACTTTTTGTCGCTTTTCCATGAAGTCATTGAAGCCCTATCTACTTCAGGCTTCGAATTCTGCAATTGCATTTGGGCAACTACTATACCGATTTGGAATTTGATGAGGCTGAAGATGTAATCTTTTCTGTTATTGGACCACGGGGTGTATATCTCACTGGGTACTATGTTGGCCACAGCCGACAATCAATTGTGCAAGATGATGCGTATCCTTTGTTCATTGCATTTTTTCTTCACCCCTTATAGAAAGACGAGGTAATGTTTTTTTCCTTTACTATGATGGCAAAGAGAATCATATGGAGAGGACATTGCAAATTCTGAGACACAGGAATCTGATCATTCTAGTGATGAGGATGAATATGAGGGCAGCTTCATCAATGATGATGAACCTGAAGCTCTTACACCTTCTCCTATCTCAAGTGACAGAGGTTTTATAAATTCATACATTTGTTACTTCAAGAAAATGATTCATGAAGTTCTTTTTCATTCAGATGAATTTGATTTTTCAATGAGCAGATGATGATGATGATGATGGAGAATATTTGGAGAAGAAGAAAAGAGATGTGAAAGGCGGGCGTAGAAGACTCAAAAAGAAGTGTCAGTTTTTTTGAATCCGATGATGAAATGGTGTTCGTTGAGATTGATGATAAAAACTCTTCTCCAGTTGCATCCATACGAAATATCAATAAATCAGAGATGCAGGAAAGAAAATCAAGAAAGAAACAACAGACAAAGAGACAAAAAACCAATGATGATGTGTTTGTGGATTCTTAGGTTCTCGATTCAAATGATGTTGTTAATGCACACTTTGTAAATGGCAAACCAGAAGGGTGAGCAGCTAACTAGTTTTCTCCAAAAAAAAAGTTATCTTATTTATCTCTTAATAAAAATATTTTGCAAACAGGAAGGGGGCTGAAGTGGTGCCTGAAAGTAAATTAAAACCTAAAAAGAAAAAAAACGGGGGTCCTCTAAAGAGAAAGAATTGCTTCAATTTGCTCAAGATGTAATTGTTGGGCTGAAATTAAATGTGGACATATTGAGGTTGGTAAGGAATTAGTTTCATGTTGCTCACATGTATTTGGTTTCAAACTCCCTCACATACCTTTAGGAACAAGCTTTAGTGCATACATTATACTCTGGGAATCATAGAGAGCGAAATTTTGTGTTTGATTGTATGAAACATGTCCAAACAGAGTGCATGATTGCAGGTAATTGAATATACTGGTGAAGTTGTTATATCTTCGCCTTTAAAAAACAACCACACAAATCATGAGATATGGTAAAATCCTCACCTTTTCATTTCAAATCCTTGCATTCATTTGTGTATTTGTTAGAAGACTTAAACAATAAACATCTCAATTATTATATTGCAGGTAATTGAATATACTGGTGAAATTGTTAGACCTCTAATAGTTGACAGAAGAGAACACTTAATATACTACTCTTTGGTGGTAAGTACATTTATTATTTATTGTTAACATAAACATGTATTGTGATATGAATTTGCACTTTGCAATGCAGGATGCAGGGAGCATAAGTCTCATGGGTTTGAAAGAGGCTTCTTCTAGTAATGACAAATTTACCCTTGGTCTTACCATGTTTTGGAGTTGCAACTCCATGTGTAAATGTTGTGAAAGAAAGATTGAATAAGGAAGGTTACTAATTGTTCAGTGCTGCTATTGGGATTCAGGGCGTCCTTTTGATCTGAGAAGAGAATCTGATGTGGTGTCTCCTGATGCAACACTACAGGTTATACTTTTTGAAAGCCCTGATAAGAACAGATGGGCCTTCTGTCTTAGTGAGCTTGTCAAATATGGCGCGGTGCTCTGTCCTCAGTCTGTTCAAGATGCAAAGTAATCAAAATTCTCTACCTTTTTTTCATTTCTTTAATTAAATTGTTTTATGGAAATTTTTCATAAAAGTTTTCAACCTTTAATTTAAAACCTTCTATATCATCATTAACGTCCATAAATTATTTAAAACCTTCTATATCACCATAGTTGGTAGGGATGATACAGTTACATTAACTTACATCTCAAGTTTATTAGATTAACTCTGTAATAATCTGTAGTTGCCATGCGGAATTAGATTCCAATTCCTGCCAAATCCCATGGAGGGTCATTATGAAGTTGTGATATATGAGGGTGCATAAACCTGTCCATGTCAGTTATAATCTCATCTTGGTCTAAATTTTCTTGTCATTTACTATTATATTCTTGCAGTTGAAAGCTTCAGACCTAGATGATGATAAACTTCATTATGATATTAAATCTGCAGAAAAGCATACAGCTCTTCATTCAAACCTATCAGAACATACAAGTGATTTTGATGGGGAATCTATGTTGTTCTTGCAGCGATTTTTTCGCACAAGAGTGAAACCTATAGTATCCACAGGCCCCTTGAAGCTTGATCTTGCTCTTGGAATTAGAGGACTACCAAAGGTAATTAGTATTTTCTTATATAATTAATCATTGTGAACCCTAGAATAATAACAACAAAACTGTACATTACAAGGAAGAATTGTTGAGGTTTATGGACAAGAGGTATCAGGCAAGACAAAACCTGCTTTGAATGTAATCAAGGAAGCTCAAAATCTTAGAGGTGTGTTCCAATGTTCTTTAATTCCACATATAAACAATGCCAACACTTCACTTCATAAGAAACTCAAACAACCTCACATTCACCAGTAGCAATGCAGTCAACCTTTTGAGGACACTTCCCCTTAACCTCATTTTGAGCATATTCAATCCTTTGTTTACAGGATCTGGTAATCATTCTGGAAGTTATCCGTTGCTCTGTTAAATCCTTCATGATTTTCTTACGCTTCCTGGTTACTTGCCCACTAATTTGGGAGAAATAGTTAGATGAACTATAGCCAGAATTCCCACCTATCAAAAAAGCATCACAGAACATTGTGTTCCTTCCACTTGCTTCCACAGAAGCACTAACACAGTTTTTCCGTTCAGAAACTTCTAGCTTATTTGTAGCAGACCTATACAGAGTTTCGGCCTTTGATAATCCCATTCTGCCCAACAGTTCATCACCGGAAGTGCTATAGAAACGGCTTTGGAATAGATCACCAAGTTGCTGTTCAACCATAACCTCCAAAAACAATCTGCACTACAAGCAACAAATGAGACTGCAGCTATCAGCCAACATGCTTGGCAATTTATAGTTCCCTTTCAGCTAAATCCCAAAGTTTTTGCTCACAGTAAAGTTTTCCTAAAGAAATAAACACAAAATGATATTATTAATTGGATGCCTATTGTTGCCAGTTTGCCACCATATACAACTCACAGGGACTAAATAGTTCATTCATATGCAAATGACAGACATGTTCTATCTCAAACACAGTTATAAGGTTGTTTAGCATTTAGGGTACAAGTAGCCAAAAAAAATACTCATGTAGTACAAATACGATATATATATATATATATATATATATATATATATATATATATATATATATATATATATATATATACAAGGCACTTGTACGTGTCCTATCCATATGCTTTGTAAGTGACCTTACAGAGTGAATAACAAGCAAAATGTAGCTTTAACAGATATGAGAGAAAACAAAAGTATAAAAGTGCATACCTAAAGCACAAGAGAATCCAACTACAAAGATGGGAAAATATTGGAAAAAAGAGATGTTTTTCCCCACAATAAAAGAGTTGTGGCATCCGATCCATTTCCAACAATTTATTGAATGGTTCCGACCTTAATTACATTATATTACCCACACATGTAACAAATTTTTTAACCAAAAAAAAAGTGTGTGTGAGCTTAATGTGTAACAAGAGTTTGAAAATTATACCTGAAGAGTGCTTTAAAGATAAACTTTAAGTACATTCCATGGAGTTAAATACAGTCCTCAAAATCACCTAAACCCTCATTACAAGGCCAAGCTGTTGTAGCCAGTGCATAATGCATGTGGAAAGTCTCAAGGCCATATATTTGTTTCTGAATGGTTTCTGTAGTGGCATCAACAATCTTAGAGGTGTTTCACATTTCATGCTGATTAGAAGTTATTTTTGGTAGGTTATTGTGCTTACTTGGATGTGGAGAATGCACTGGACCCACTGCTGCTCGAAACAGTTGGTGTAAATACCAAAAGTCTTCTCATCCAAATTCTACTGAAAATTTGCTGAGTATTGTTGACACTTTCACACAGAGTGGAGCAGTTGATGTGATCGTTATCGACAATGTAAGGAAAAATCTTTGCAAAAGACATGAATGCCCTCTTCTCTTCTTCATCAAACTCACCCTTACAAATCTTTTGTCCAATTTTGTCTTGGTTTTCTAATTCATTGACTTTATTTTTATAGGTTGTTGCACTCATCCCACAACGTGAAATTACAGGTGTAATAAGTGACAATATCATTGAGACACAATCATGAATAATGACACGAGCACTTCGCAAGATTCATTATTCTTTATGTCGTTTAGATACTCTTATTATATTTATAAATCAGGTTAGTATATTATATATAGTTATAAAATTAGTTTAAATAGTTTTAAATATGTCATAGCCAATTGTTACTCTTGTTTTCAGGTGAGATCAAAGTTGAGATCACGACAATAGGGACTTAAAGTAAATGAGGTGACATGTGGTGGAAACTCCTTGCCATTTTATTCAGCTGTACGAATGAGAATTGCTAGAAAAGGATTCTCAAGCCACAGGAAAAGGTTTAAAATAATAATAATTGTTTTATTATAATGATAATGATAATAATAAAAGGAAATTTGTCTATTTTCAGGTTACTGGTCTTGGTATATGTGTGAAGGTGGTAAAGAATAAGCTAGCACCTGCTATGAAAAAGGCAGAGCTGGAGATTGAGTTTGGAAGAGGCATATCTCGTGCATATGAGGTGCTACAATATTTGGGGTGTCTTAAAGAAGGAAATAGTTAGTTCATAGATGGAGAAGTTGTCAATGGTAAGATACAAGTTGAAACTTATTTGATTCAGAATACAATAATTTGTGATAAGTTGGTAATGACTCTACGAAGACACTTGTTTCGTATTGAACAAGATTCTGAATCATGATACAAATGCTTCAGAAAGATTGAGGACAAAATAAGTTGCAATTTGTTTGACATGCATTGGATTAGGGTATTGTTTATTCTGGGAACATTTCAATCATTTAGTTATTGTTGGCAAACTACTAGTAAGATGTATTTATTGTATGTTAACTTTTAAGTAATATATTTTCCAAGTTTGTGTAGTTACTATTAGTCTTTGTTGATTTTTAACTAAAATATATTGCAAATAATTTAGAGAAGTTCAAGTGGTAATCCAGAGTGACTCTACTCATTGTCTTGCATATGCTCTCACACCTTCTCATCCTTTAGGTGGATTTTTTTTCAGCTGTGCATTTTGATTTAAGGGTTTATGTCACATTCGATATTTTACCAATTAAGTTTTTATGTAGGGAGTAGAAAAAGGGGAACTTTTCTCCTTTAAAATTACCCATGGTAAGTTTTTAAGTACTTTTAATCAATATTTTATGTCCATAAAATCAACATATTGACCACACTTGTTGTATCTAAATAAGGTTCTAGCCGAAGAAGCATATGAAGGACTTTCTATTTTTGATAAACTGAAATTAGCTCATTACTAAATAATCTTCAGTTTACTCAGTGCATATTATAACTTTATAAGTTGCTTGTATATGAGGATCTCGTCTTTTTGTAATATTTACATAATCCTAGGTAGATTCCTTAAAGAACAAGCAACATTTATATTTTCTGATGATCTAAAAGTAACAACTTCTCAATCAATAGCTACAATTTCAAACTTCAATGAACTTGGTGTCCCTATTGCCGATTTGGAGTTTCTTGACCTTGGCATTGGCGAACAAGAGGTAATTAAGCTAGCTTTGGCCAATTAATTTAATTTAAATACTTTGCATGACACTCATTGGTTTTCTTTTATGATTTGAGCATCTAGACACTCCTGTAAATTCAAAACGAAGATGGCACAGGCAAGGAGTATCCTTTGGAAGCTGTCCTTGAGGCCACCAAAAATAATTTGATTCAAGGTAGTACAAAACTCTTATTGGTAGATCATTTTGATTCCACTCTCGTACATACCATGTGTATTATTAATTAGTTGATATTGATATTGTACAACTGACATGATTATTATGTAGGATTACCGTGTTTATGCAGATTTTACGACACGTCATTGCGCGTCATTTTTTTTTATAACATTTACTCACTTTTGGAATAATTATTTGTATTTCACATATTAGTGAAATGAATTATGTTTGTTATTTATGGTATTTTATTTTGTATTATGAGATTTTTAATGTATTATTTAATTTGAAAATTAGTAAATCTATAAATATTTTTTTTAAACATTTAAAATTATGATACGCAAAAATGTGTGTCATCTTCATTTATGACATGACCTTTCTTGACAGGGGATTTCTTGATACGCATTGTGTGTCATTAACATGTGCGTCGTAAGGTTACGACACACGAATGCGTGTCGTCTTCCTTTATGACAGGGCCTTCCTTGATACGCATTGCGTGTCGTAAACGCGCGTCGTAATTGCGCGTCGTAAATGAGCGTCGTAAATGCGCGTCGTCTATAGACGACGCGCAAAAGTGCATCGTCTTTCTTTATGACAGGGCCTTCCTTGATGCGCATTTGCGCGTCGTCTGAGCCTTTTACGACACACAATGAGCGTCGTAAAATGCTGTTTTTCTAGTAGTGCACAGAGACTTGGCAACAAACATTACAAAGTATTCCAATGGAGAGCAATTCCATGGAAATGAAGTCTCATATTCAAAGTACATTCCTTTGAACATCCTTCTTGCATTAACTTTCCTAATCCTACACAGATTTAAAGAATTACTTCCACTTATGGAAACACAGATTTGGCGAACCTTAGATTGTCCTTAACAGTGGTTAACCACCTTAGTCGTATCCGGTTCTAGTCCTTTTTCCCTCTTAATGCCCTAGGCATTTGGAAAATTTAGAACGGATGAATATTATAGCACATGTAATCAATCCTATACCCGAAGCATATTGGACACGATTCATTAAGACATGATACTTGACTAGTCTTTTGCTACAATATTTCTATTTGCCATGGTCTCATAATTCGAATTATGAAGAGGCATGTCGTAATCATAATCCAATTTTGAGAACGCAGTTAACATTTCCATATATATAATTTTCTTATGTTAAACCATTCCAACATAACATTCATATATATTTGACTAAATTTGATTAAAAATTCAACCTAAGCTTTTAGATTTTGAAACGAAGTATAATTTCCTCTCCCTTAATTATAGCAAAACAACTTTTCAAAACCTGCAACTTTGCGATTTGAAACCTATTTTTTTTTCTATAATTAACATTGCTAACTTGCAACACTTTCCATAATAATTATGCTCCCACTAGCATAATAATTATTATCTTACAAGCATAACACCTATGCTCCCACTAGCATTGACATGTATTCAGAAATCAGCTGGACTTCTAGAAATCAATACTTATTGACTTCCTTTCCAAGGTTTAGATTTCTGATAGGAGATGCTTCGATAAGACTTTATCTAGGCTTCTCCAACTCAAACACCTTTCCTTAGATAGCTCACATGTGTGTCTAAACAATTTTAGAACTTACAACAACAAGTCTCAAATGTTTAGACCTTTGCCATTTCTCACAATTCAAACTATAAAGAGGGATGTCATAATCATAATCGAATTTGAGAATGCAAATATCACAATTGCTCTCTCCTTAAAATCTACTTAGAGAAAGCGTTTCCTCACATTCATTTTCATGAGTTAGAGAGAAACCTTATTACACTTAGATTTTATGGTGTATGTGTTCATATCCATGTGAATTTTTCATAACCATAATCACAAGACAAGGTTAGTGACAAATCCAAACCCATATGGACTGAACTTGTTTAATCTTAAATTCTTGTCAGTTGGCAGCACAAGGGCCTTCCATTGCTTCCAGGTTATTATGCAAACAATTGAGAACTCGTAGAACTCACATGGATAGTCAACTTTAAATGTATTGTCCACAGAAACAAGAATATGTCAACACGATAGGTTACAAACCTCAAGTCGTGTGCTATTGTTTAATAATAGGTTTGCTCTTGATTAGTTCTTGAAACTTTCAAGATCTTTAAAACTCCCGCTTACCTCTTGACATATAAGACTCTCTTGTCAAGAACCATTCCTTGACAAAAAAATATTCAAGAGTTAGTGTGGATTCTAATCAAGACTAACACTTCACATAATTGGCCTTAGTTGGTCTTTGTTTTATCCAAAACATAACAACTTACCAATTTCTAATGTATAAGAGTAGAAAACATTTTACTTTACATTTTATAAGTGTTATAAACCTTTCTTAAGATTATGTGTCACAACTAGCATTTTAGCTAGGAAATTCTATTCTTGTGTAACCATTCAACTATTGTAAAACATATACTCTAAGTAAATCTCACTCAATGCTCATTTAGATTCACCATTCATGTCCATCAAAGAGTCTGAAGCCCTAAGAATCATGGCTTAAGTCCATATTAGACTAGGATTTCCTTATTGGGCCTACTGTACCATTAAGCATCCAATTCAACCATGTTGGGCTTGGAAACCCTATTTGGATTCTAATTGGACCCATTTCCATAAAACTTAGCATTTTGGGTCCAAAATAAATTAGTTTACCCTTAATGGGCCTTAGTGGGCCATTAATGAATTATTTTGCCTTAATGGGCCATAAACTCCTTTTTTCTTTCAAAATGGGCCGTGAGCTATCTAATGAGCCCATTGGGCCGAAAAGTAATCATTGGGCATCATGATTTTGAGTAAAGGTAAGTCAAGGCCCAAACGACTCCACCCTATCTCCTAGCCCAAAAACCCACGGCCCAACACCATATATAAAAAATGAAAAATGAAATGGAAGGGGGGAGTTGACTTTGGAGGTGCCACCTCCATATTACTCACCATGTAAAAAGGCAAGCTATCTCATATTTTCATGCAAATTCACCTCATCCTTCTATCCCCTCTCTTCTTCTACTCGTAGCCGAAGGTAACCACACACACACACATACACTACATGAAACTCTCTTAAACACTCTCAAAGACTCTTCTCCTTTCTCCAAGATCTCGAAAATTATCTATAGCTCTAAGGATCTTCATCAAGTCATTCCAATCTTTGGTAATTTTTTGTCAAACACAAGTATCTTCTTCCATATTAATATGAAAAACTCCTTCTTACATAGTTTTATTCCATGATCACACCTTAGAAGCTTCATAAGCTCGAGATCCACTTCTAGGTGTTGCAAGGACCAAAAATCCTTTCCATTCTCTCTTCAAAACCGAAACATCAAGCAAAGGTGAGTTCATACCCCCTTGTTTTTGGTTTTTACATGATTTTTTTTGGGGAGAATGCAAGTAAAATGTGTAGATCCATGTGTAATATGCATGTCTTGCGTGATTTCTTATTCTATGTTGTAAAAATATGTTAGATCTTGGCAAATCACGACTTCTTAAGTAACATAGAGTTAATATCCATGAACTAAAACACCTTATACATCAAACTATCAAGTTAAAAAGTGTTATATGTTTAAGATACAAAAATTTAAGGCAAAAACTTGGTTAAGGGTCAGAATTTGTCAAGAAAACAAAAGATAAGGGTAAAAAGCGATATTTATGTTTTTATAGGGACCAAACAGGTCCTACATGTATAAAATTGGATTTTTATGATAAACATACCTTAAAAAGGGCCAAAAGTGGAAATTTGAGCTTAATGGGCCAAACTTTTGGGCATCACGGTTTTGGGCCCAAACTTGTGAAAAAAAATGAAGTTTTTGGGATTAAAAATGTTATTTGAGTAAAATTTGGGTTATAAATGTAAATAAACCAAATTTAGGGGTAAAAATAACATTTATTTTCAAATTGAACAAAAAATGTAACTTTTACCAAAATAGTGTAAATTTTTACAAACAAAGGGCTAAAAATGCCCTTTTCTGCAAAACTATGTCTTAAATGTCAAAATATATATTTTTGGACTAAAGCCGTGATTTTCTAAACATTTGGGACAAAATTTCGAATTTTTACAAATTATGGACTAAAGTGTCGTTTTTAGAAAACTTTGGGCCTTAATTGAAAAATTGAGGCTTTTGACCAAAAATGTTGTTTTATGAAAAATGAGACTTTTTATAAAATGTTTGGTAAACCACGAGCTAAAATAAACAACGAAACAATACAAATGGACGAAATACATTGTTTTGAATTTTATTGGGCCTAATATTCATCTTACGTGGCCAATGGGCCTTAAGGGCCCATTCAGGTGTATATTGAGCCCAATATCTTCCATGACATGCTTATTAGGCCTTGCGACCCATTTACATGTTAATTTGGGCCTGATTTATGGGTCACATGTTTATTGGGCCTTTGCGGTCCATTTACATGACTATTGGGCCCAAAATACCCACTTACATGTTTTTGGGCCTTTGTGACCCATTTACATGCTAATTGGGCTTGGACTGAGATTCACATGATTAGTAAATCGTAACTAAACTTTCACATAACTATTTAACTTTGTATACTTATAAATGTCCTTGGATGGATAACGCATAACATACACGTAAACATTAAACATAGTACGAAAGGTTGAGAATCTAGTGAGACGTGTCAGTTGGCACCTTGAGTGTACAGTCAAAGCTTGTAGTTATAATTAGAGTCTCCTGGAAGGAGAGTGAGAGTTTGTGTATAGATCTATACAGGGTGACCCCCCACGCCTTAGTTGTTTGCTACAGCTAGACTAGGCCAGTCTAGGGTGACAAAACCTTGAGCAAATACCGGCATTTGTAAAAATGTCAAGACAGGAAACCTAGTCATTATCATGTATGATTATAATGGCTCATATAGAGATTCAATACCAAATTTAACATTTCGGAGATTAACCCTTCGGTTGTGTCATTACAAAATAACTTATTTAACGATACAAGAACCTCGAAATTATTATAAATCAGAAAATATCGGATTTTCTGGGGAAATATTCATATACAATTATCACTTCCTTACAATATATGAAATCTAAACTACATCCATATATATATATCACAACTATGAAATTCACACATGCATTTATACATGATTTTCACATCATTTTAAGACCTTTTACAGAAACTATCGGACTTTCTGGGTTTTTACGAAAGATACAAGGACTTTTACTCAAACTTACTTATGAACTCATCAACATTATATATGTTGACCATTTTCAAAATAACTTGTATTCTCAGGTAATCGTTAAGCTGGAAGATTTGCAAGTATGTATGGTTTTGTTTTATGTAACATCACTTATCGTACTTTTAATTATTTGAACTTATTTATTTTTGACAATGTACTTGATGTGAGCAATGATGGTTGTTATACGTAATGCTGGTGATGAATGTGTTATGCTTCATGTATATTCATTGTGATGATTATTCAATTGTTTGTCACACGAGCCCCCGGACGTTCCCGTCGTCTGGTTCGGGGTGTGACATTATGTCGCTCGAGGCTCGATCTTGGAGTGTTACTCTAAGACTCGATTATGGAACGAAGTATGAGTCACCTTTTTGATTTAACCATTTCAACAATTCACGATTCCTCTTCTTATCCATACAAGTGCAATAAGATATCCTTAGAGGATCCATAATGATATGGTTTTCCATAATCATTAAGATCATCATAAAACACGATACTAAAGCGCTCTCCCATCTTTTCAGATTGGAGAAACTATCTTTGTGCCTAATTTGATTCTTCTCATTCGTTCTGCCATACATTGAAACTTTTCTAATGTTTCAGAATTATACTTAAACTTGTAAGCATAACCATATTTACTTACTTTCAGTAAATCATGACGAATAGTCTTATCGATCTTTGTGGTGGACCTCGACCAGTACACAACCAAGTGTACCCAATCTCCTAGTCCTTCACTTAAACCACATATTCATGTGAACAAGGAATTAGTCTTAATTTCCCAAAGACAAAGGTTCTCATTCATCACACACTACAAGTTGCATGATTCCAAGTTTCTATCCAACTGAAACATGGGTGATGAGAATCTTTCCTTATTTGGAAAATTCTCGACACTACCACAAACGAAAGAATCAAATCCATTTTTCAATATTGCTATCAATGGAAACATATAAGCAACAATTTTCACAAATTCCAATGTAAAGAGATATAATAAAATATAAACAAAATTTTATTTATTTATAAATCGCAGAAAAACTTTTCCTTACAATGAAAATACAAATGAAAACTATGTGACTACATATTTCTAAGCAATCTATCATAACTCTTAAGCTGCAGCTCAAAAATCCGATCATCGAACCATGCAATTGAAATCCATCTTCGCGACCAAATTCAGCATACTCTTCGTTTAAGCTTCCTTCCTTTTGTATGATCCTACAAAACATCAAAATGCAACCTTGTCACATCATGTATTAAGAATCAAAATTAGGAACTTAATAGAGTTAGACAGTAGATTTACCTGAAGTAGAGTCAAACTTTTTGATTATATCTTCTCTCAGATCTTTCAGGTAGTCAGGGAAGCTTCGCTTCCAATGTCCCTTCAAATGACAGTAGAAACAAATTGCTTCTTTTGCATTGGTACATGAGACAATCACATACTTAGCCTTTCTCTTTACCATTTGGTCAACCGGGTTGACTGTGGCCGATCCCTTTCCATTGGAAAGAGAAATCTTTTCTGGACTTCCAATGTTACCATTTTCAATGCCCATGGAAGTTTGAGAAGTAGATCTTTCAATCAATTTTGCTTTTCCAGTACGCCAAATCATTTTTGATTTAGCAGCAACAAGCAAATAGGTAAGATCAATAAGGGTCATGTCGTGGTCTGTCACATAGTAGTCCTTAATTAACTCACTATATGACTCGGGAAGTGATTGAAGAACCCAGTCAACAGCCAACTTCCTCGAGATAATGACAACCAATACTCTCAGCCTATCAACATGTGACTTCATCTCCAAGACATGAGTACACAAAGGTCTTCCATCTTGATGTTTCATTGCAAGTAGGGCTTGAGTGACCTTGAACTTTTCAAGTCTTCGAGTTTGTGGGTTAGGGATAATAATTGGAGGAGGTGGAGGAAGTGAAGTTCCACTACAACACGATGAAGGGATTAATCTTTCACCTTAATCACCCTGTGGAAAATCATCTTTATAAAGAAAGCTCTTTCCAAAAGATTCGAGAAGACCATAGTTGTCTGAAATAGACATCTATAATGGGAGATATTCAAGTTAGTTGATTTAAGTCCTTAATATAACATCCAAATGAAATATTAAGTCTAGGACCCAACACAATGTTTTACAATTCGGAAGAGGGATACCTTAATCCAATTACAAAATATTTGAAGGTAGGTAAATGACGATTTACCAATTTCCACCATGATTATTAAGATTTAAATGGTTGAAATTCCTAGATCCTTTGAGATTCATTGAATTTTTCAATGGCACGTTTAAATCTCGATTGTGCCCTTCAAGTTTGTGACTGGAATGCCGAGGATCACAAACAAGGTGTGAATAACCATGCAAATTAGCCTGGTACACCCAAAGTTACAACCACCTAATCAATGTGCCGGTTAACC
The DNA here is from genome assembly GCF_002870075.4 of Lactuca sativa. Classification (NCBI taxonomy): domain Eukaryota; kingdom Viridiplantae; phylum Streptophyta; class Magnoliopsida; order Asterales; family Asteraceae; genus Lactuca; species Lactuca sativa. The sequence goes on along the minus strand of NC_056626.2, from coordinate 57,749,502 downwards.
ACACACGCTCCATTGATCTATGATTAACATCAAGCTACCCTTTGCCATGCACTGTCAGTCCCAAATTATTGTGTCGGCTAACAACACACACTCCACTAACGACTTAACAAGGTACAAAGTGCAATTTCATGGAATAGCACCATTTTCACATTTTCCTAAAGTAACTAAGATTGGGAATTTATTAAAAGCTTAGTTGCTTTATAATTATCATTTTACTTATAACGAAAATTAATGTCCTATCATACCCGTTCAACTAATGACCCTCCACCAGTCAAAGAAGCGGTGGGTGAGAGTGGACACCCATTATACTGTTATTTTATAGGCAGTAACCTTATACTGCTTATAGATCGGCTTCGTGAATGAGGCTTACTAACGGTAAGGCTGGCTTATTCTTATATATATATATATATATATATATATATATATATATATATATATATATATATATATATATATATATATATATAATTACTAATTAATAATATAATAGTATAAGGGGTTGAATTTTAACTTTTAAAATTCTAGGGTTTAATTTGGAATTAAAGTACTCATGATTGAAACTTTACAAATTCCAAAACTTAAGGGAAAGTATTGAAACTTGTCAAAACTTTTGGTTTCCATAACTTATGAGTTTAATATGGTTTTTTATGAAAAACTTTTCAAGTTCCATAACTTGAGGACAAGTTATGGAAGACTTCAAAACCATTTAAAATGACTCTTAAAAATGAGACCTTTCATTTTCCATAACCTATGAGTTTTAGTGACCTTTTAAAAGTAGAACTTTTCATTTTCCATAACTTGAGGACAAGTTATGGATTTCCTTAAAATCATTTAGATCATTATTTTAATTAACACAATAATCAAATAATACATACATGATCTAGTTAAACTCATAAGTCAAGATAATTCATATAAACGAGTTGCAAGAAATTCGCCAATCATATAAAATAATACAAATCTTGAAACTACAACAATTATCTTTTATTTGGATGAGGATAATCAATACCATAGCAACAAAATCAAATTTTATGAACAAAAACTTTTTGTGGTAATGATCCTAATCCAAAACATGCCAAAAAACTGAATATTTTGCCCATTGAACAGTCACCACCTCGTGGTAATTGTTACCACCTCGTGGTGATCAGGCAGATTCCAAAAAAAAAAAAAGGATTTTTCTTGCTTTAAAAAACAATAAGCATCAAGTATAATAGAAAACAACCCTAGTCTCTGATACCACTGAAGGGTTTTAGTATACTACAACATCCTATGATGCACATACAACCCTAAATGCTTTGGATCTATGTTTTCTCTAATTATACATGCAATATTGTTTCCAAAGAATTAAGCCTAAAACTAGCATGCAATTGACATAAACAACATAAAATACTAGTTAGGAGTTTACCTCTTTATGTAGCTTGTAGAACTTGTTGTATTTGGCCTTTAAGAACTTAGTGCCCCAAATGTTGCACCTCAAACGGTTCACAACACACCTAGGACAAAGGAGAACCTGAGAGAGGAAATACTAGCACCCAAAATCGGCTATATGATCTCCAAGATCACTTGTGCAAAACTTGTGCAACTTTGTCCAACCATTTTAGGCTAATGGGTTACATATTTATATAGTAGGAATCCAAGAGTCGTGTGTAACCCTAATTCCTACACTTGGGCTTGTAATGGATTAACGCCTTATGGAACACACATAAGCTTAGCCCACCACTAATAATCCACCATGGATTATTAGCCCAACTTATATGTATCATTGATTTACACAATCAACCCATGTATATTTAATTAGTCTCTTTTGATCCCCGAATTAATTCTAAATTAATTTTTGATCAATACTAATTAAATCCTATGATTTCATATTAATATATTAGAAATTATAATATATTAATAAATCATGAATAACCTCTTACTAAAGTATCCATCCTATCAAATTGTCCTGGTGATATGCAACCCGAATTGACCATGCTATTCTCGGGTCAAGTACATATCAATTATAGTTATGGGCTTAGACACCTAATCCAACAACCTGTCGGTCTAGCTGTAGCTAGCAGCTTAGGTGCGAGATTGTCAGTCCCGTATAGATCTATACATAACTATCACGCTCTCTTATAAGGGATTCTTGTTATAATACAGGACTTTTATAGGTACTTTGGTAGGTATGTGAAGACTATGACTCACAAAATTATATCAACAAGTTTACATATATTGTAATGAAAACCCTTTTTTAAGTGGAAATATTACATTTCCATAGTGATTACATAGTGTAAAATAATTATACCTTTAAATAATTATTTGTTCGCCCCAAAATGGTGAAATGGTGTTAGTGACCCATAAACTACACCCAATATAGTTTATCATAAATGTTTTATTGTGTCCATATATATATATATATATATATATATATATATATATATATATATATATATATATATATATATATATATAAGTTAACATGTTTAGATGTTTTAAAAGATTATATTGTATAATTTACATCTAGCACATGTATAAGAACATTTAGTATGATAAAGCCAATTTTCTAGTTTTTGGCCCTTTTTAACGACATTTACCGGTAACTAGTAAAATATAACTGTGTAAAACTTATTTTTACCTTTTTGTGGAGATCAAGTCAAACTAACCTTATATGTTTAAAAAAACAGATTTTAGGTCAAATCTCAAAAAAATAGTACCATAACGTAGTCATGGCTATTTTTTCTAGAAAAACCATATTTTGTTCATAAAACCCTATTATTCATAGTTTTATTGGTTATAACTTATTCTTAAAAAACATATAGCATGTTTAAGTTTGTTTTTCTTAGTTTGTATTTCAAACTAACATACCACATATAAATGTTCAAGTAACTTGTAATTAACTCATTTCAAGCAAATAATACTTTATATACAACATGGAGATAAATCATGCATAATAATTTGTGTTAGTCTACCATTTTACTTGTTCCCCCCCCCCCCCCCCCCCCCCCCCTAAAAAATGAAAATCTCGAAAATATGGGGTATGAACTTAAAGATTTAGTATGCCCAATAGTCATTATAGAATGATATTGCTAATAATATATGATCATATATGGTCACACCATATAACAAGTTACCGTCAATTGATTATTTATTAGTATAATTTGATTATTAATAAATATATCAACGCTTGTATTTAATTAGAAAATTATTATTTCATGGAAATAATATTTTACTAATTGGGAATTTATTATTTGTGGAAATAATATTTATTGGAGAAATAACAACTGATGAAATATATCATAAAGTAAGATTATTTATAAGTTGTATTTATATATTAATAAACTAGTTAGAGTTTATTTATATAAAAGGTAGTTTTATACAAAAAATATATTCATACATATATGACTAGTTATATGTTATATAAATATTAGAAACATTTTATATAAATGATAGGCTTTTATATAAAGTTGGTATATTTATATAAACACTCAACTAGCCATGAATAAAGAAATTAGCCATCACCTTTTGTCTCCTTCACCTTATGGCCGATTTGACTTATGATATAGGCTATATTCGTTTTTCATTTTTTTAATATAAGCCCCATGATTATCTAATCTCGAAAATTGAAGAGGAGACAAAAGCAAGGCACACCTTTTACTTTGTTTAAAATATGTCTCATGCCTTGGAAGAGTGTTGTCCCATCCTTTCACTTTTGTGTCCCCTCCCTTTGATTTTTGGCCTCTATATAAGGGAGGTCATGGAAGGTTAGATGGTATGCTTTAAAGCCTTCATTCTTCTTCTTCTTCTTGGCTAGCAAAACCATGAGCATGGTGCTCATATAGGGTTGCCAAATTTCGAGATATAAGCCCTCTTCTTCTCCTCCATTCTATTGCATTTTGATGTTAGAAAAAGTCCCTTTGTTGCTTCAACTTTGATCATATATTTGGTATATATTTCAAAGGCTTATGAACAACAAATTACAAGTGAATACTAGCATGTTTTGATGGTTCTACTCTTGCTAGGTGGATACTTGTAGAGAACTCTTGCTTTAGAGTTTCATGTCACACTTCATCAACTTCCAACCACCCATGCGGATCAAAGTCTTCAAAGGTTGTTATGCTTTCCCTTCTATGGTTGTTTTAATCTTCCTAACTCTTGCAAAATGATCCTTGGTGGGTAAAATAAGTTTAGTTTTATTCAACATTTTTAAAGCTTCTGTTGTCAATTTTATCTGTTGTGAAACCGGATTTTTGAATAAAAAGCCCAACATGAACTCACCTTGAGTGGATTTCTTAGTGGATAAAGAGATGAAGATGAAGATCCTCAAGCTTAGAACACTTGAAGATGGTATTATCCTATGGATTTTTTCACATGTTAATATGTGTAAATGTAACAAAACTAACATGTATGTGTGTAAAATCACTAGATTAATAAGGAAATGCTTACGAAAAATCTAAGGACCAACTTGAAGGAATTAATCTTTGGAGGATTTGAGCTTGTTCTTGAGAGAAAAATGAAGAATGATGAAGATGTGGGGGGTTTGGAGGTCTCTCGGCCGTAACTTCTTATGGGGGGAGGAGAGGGTGGGTGGGGAGGGGGTGAGGTGTTGCATGGATGTATGTTATGTAAAACTTGGATACATGTTGGGTAAGGATGGTGTTCGGAAAATGGTGACATCTAGGTCTAATGATGGGCTTTTACCAACACAAAAAGTCAACTATTTATATTATATAAAGATGCTGGCATTTTTTATAAAAAGAGTGTTAATTATTATAAAAGTGTGGTATAATGGTGTATAATTACTTAATATGAGTCATAAAATTTCAAATTATTATAAAAACCTCAATATCCTATACGATATTAGCACATTGTTTTATAAATATTATTTTTGCCAAAATAATATATACCTAAATTATCGAATTTCACTGTAAATCCCCAAATAAGCTTCTTATTCAATATTTGGTAAAAAGAGTGGTACTTTTTATTAATACTCGTAAGTTATACATTAGGAACATTAGGAAACATAACATTTATCCTAAATTCCTAATACTAGTTGAGTTGACTTGGTTGACTTGCTGACTTTGATCCAAAATGGACATTTGTCACATCATCCCCCCTTTAGAAGGAATTTCGTCCAGAAATTTGCACATTGAGTAGGTTCTCATGAACTAGGGAAAATATGTGGGTATTTCTGTTTCATTTGGTGCTCTCGTTCCCAAGTGAATTCAGGCCCTCGTTTGGCGTTCCATAGGACCTTCACTATGGGTATGCAGCTTTGTTTCGTTCTTTTAACCTCCCTGTCCATGATTTCCACAGGTTCCTTGACGAAGTGGAGACTCTCATTTACTTCAATTTCATCAAGCGGAATGATGAGAGTCTCATCAGACATACTTTTCTTCAAGTTGGACACATGGAAGGTGGGATGTACGTTACTTAGTTCGTGTGGTAGTCGAAGTTTGTAAGCTACCGGGTTGATCCTGGCAAGGATTTTGAATGGACCGATATACCTTGGATTCAGTTTTCCAAGTTTTCCAAAATGTATCATTCCCTTCCAGGGTGAGACCTTCAGCAACACGCGGTCACCCACCTGGAATTCCAAGGGTTTGCGTCGTTTATCCGCATAACTCTTTTGTCGATCTCGGGATGCCTTTAGTCGTTCACGGATTTGAAAAATCTTCTCTGTAGTTTCCCATATGATCCCAGGGCCTGTGAGTTTGCTCTTAGGCACTTGTCCCCTTGCTAGCTGCATGTCACCCACCTCGGCCCAATACAGAGGTGATCTGCACTTACGCCCATAGAGAGCTTCGAATGGAGCAACCTTAACGCTAGCGTGATAATTGTTATTGTATGAGAATTCGATGAGCGGTAAATAGGTATCCCAGGCTTTACCAAAGTCTATCACACAAGCTCTCAACATGTCTTCCATCATCTGCATGGTTCTCTCGCTTTGTCTGTCGGTTTGAGGGTGATAAGTTGTACTCATGTCGAGTCTGATTCCCAAGGACTTTTATAGTGATTGCCAAAACCGTGAGGTAAATCTGTTATCTCTGTCAGAGATAATGGATATTAGCACACCATGTAATCATACGATCACCTTGATGTACGTCCTTGTTAGTTTCTACATTTCGTCTCTCTCCTTTATCGGCAGGAAATGTGTGGATTTGGTTAATCTATCAACGATCACCCAAATGGTGTCAAGTCCACCCGTCGTCTTGGGTAACTTGGTTATGAAGTCCATGGTTATCTGCTCCCACTTCCACTTGGTTATATATTGTTGTTGTAACAAACCCGAGGGCTTTTGGTATTCTACCCTGACCTTGGCTCAAGTCAGGCACTTGCCCACATAGGTAGTGACTTTTACTGATGATTACAGTAGATATATATATATATATATATATATATATATATATATATATATATATATATATATATATATATATATATATATATACTTAATCAAGCATAAGTCATAAACCTTTGAAAAGTTCAAAGAGTTTAATCAGGAAGTTGAGAATCAATTGGGCAAGAACATCAAGATGCACTGATCCGATCGGGGAGGAGAGTATCTTAGCATTGAGTTCCTTGATTGTCTTAAGGAATGTGGGATTGTCTCACAATTGACACCTCCCAGGACACCACAGTTGAATCGTGTGGCTGAGAGGCGCAATCGAACCTTGTTGGATATGGTTCGTTCCATGATGAGTCAAGCTTCGTTACCAATCTCTTTATGGGGATATACTTTAGAGACTGCCGCCCATATCCTTAATCTAGTCCCTACTAAAAAGGTTGCCAAAACACCTCACGAGATGTGAACTGGGAAAGTACCCAATTTGGACCACATCAAGATTTTGGGTTGTGAAGCTTTTGTGAGGCGTAAAACTCATGACAAGCTTGAACCCCAAAGTGAGAGGTGTATTTTCATCGGCTACCCACAGAGATCCTTTGGTTACCTCTTCTACAGACCCAGTGATAATGTGGTCTTTGTAGCAAGAAGAGGAGTCTTTCGTGAGAGAGAATTTATAAGCCAAGGGGACAGTGGGAGGCAAATTGACCTTGAAGAGCTTCAAGAGTCAAGTGGTGAAGGAACCTCAAATGCTGTCAGCCAACCTGAGGAGGAAACTCCTGTTGAGCCGATAAATGACTCTGTACCTCGAGGACATTCCACTAGGGTGAGGAACGCACCTGAATTTTATTATTGTTATCACATCACCACTGAAGGTGATACATTTATCATTGATAGTACATTGATAGATTTGGATGAACCTAATAATTATAAGGAAGCCATGGCAGGCCCTGAGTCTGCGAAATGGAAGGAGGCTATGGACAGCGAGATTCAGTCCATGTATGACAATCAAGTTTGGAACTTGATTGACAATGTACCAGGTCGTAAGACAGTTGGGTGCAAATGGATCTTCAAGAAGAAGACTGACATGGATGGGAAAGTACACACTTATAAATCGCGACTGGTTGCGAAGGGCTTTACTCAAACTCTGGGAGTTGACTATGATGAGACCTTCTCACCAGTAGCTACGATTAAGTCTATTAGAGTGTTGTTAGCCATAGCTGCATTTCATGATTATGAAATATGGCAAATGGATGTCAAAACCACTTTCCTTAATGAGAAGTTGGTTGAGGATGTTTACATGGCTCGGCCAGAGGGTTTTGTCGATCCAAAATACCCTAATAGAGTATGTAAGCTTGAGAAATCCATTTATGGATTGAAACAAGCATCTCGTAGATGGAATCTTTGCTTTGATGAGTCAAAAAGTTTGGCTTTTCTAGGAGTGAGGATGAGTCTTGTGTGTATGTCAGGGCTAGTGGGAGCATAGTTAGCTTCTTGGTGTTGTATGTGGATGACATACTTCTCATAGGAAACGACGTCCCAACTTTGCAGGAGGTTAAGTCCTGGCTTGGGAAGTGTTTCGCTATGAAGGACCTTGGGGAAGCTGCCTATATCCTAGGGATAAGGATATTGAGAGATAGGAGTAAGAGACTAATTGGACTTAGTCAGCGTACTTATGTGGATAAGGTACTGAAGAGGTTCAGTATGCAAGATTCCAAGAAAGGAGAATTACCAATACAGAGTAATGCCAAGCTAAGTAAGACTTAGAGTCCGAGTACAGAGGCTGAGATAGCTGAGATGAGTCAGATACCATATGCTTCCGTTGTGGGCTCGATCATGTATGCTATGACTTGTACTCACCCTAATGTGGCCTTTGCTTTGAGCACGGTCAGTAGATATCAAGGGAACCCTGGCAAGACACACTGGACAGCGGTAAAGAACATTCTCAAGTATCTACGGAGGACTAAGGACTGGATCCTTACCCTCGGGGGTAGTGATGACTTGAGATTGGAAGGATATAGTGATGCTAGCTTTCAGACTGATAGGGATAATTTCCGCTCTCAGTCAGGCTGGGTCTTTATCCTAAATGAAGGAGCAATTACTTGGAAAAATTCCAGGCAAGAGACAGTAGCTTATTCAACTTGTGAATCAGAGTACATAGCGGCAAGAGAGGAAGTAAAAGAGGCGATATGGCTAAAGAACTTCATCGGAGACCTTGGAGTTGTACCAGCTTTAAAGGAGCCAATGGAAATTTTCTGTGACAGTGAAAGTGCGGTTGCTTTGGCTAAAGTACCAAGAGATCACGGGAGATCTAGGCACATTGACAGAAAATACCATTTCATCAGACATAGAATAGAAGAAGGACTCCTCATGGAAAAGAGGGTATCATCAGATGAGAACCCGACAGATCCTCTAACGAAGGGACTGAGTAGGGTTAAGCATTTACAGCATGCGAGGCGCATTGGGCTGAAGGATGATATTAGTTTCAATAATTAGATTCCTGAAATTTGTAAAATGTAATTGACATTTGATGATAAATAAAAGTTGTTATTTATTTATGAGTAAGATGTTACTATCTTGTGTTGATTATTTACTATGTTTCAATTTTGCATGTTTTTACTTCCAGAATAACTATGTTATTATTCAAACCATCCACAGTCAGTCAAACTTTAGAAGTAAGTATTGATTTAAGATTGTCATGAATTTGGCTTGTATGATTTGTCTAAAGTGCTTTGGACAATGCAATGGTTGCTACAACATTCATGAGTACTCATAAGGGCTGAGTATTGGATCCGACCCATGCTCACTTGCATCACTTCATGGAATTTATCTCGAGTGATCGTGAGACGGTAATATTATATGAATCTTCAAACCTAGAGATATGAGTTCTTCACTATGAGTTAGTTATTCATTGATTGTACGAAAATGCATTGGTAACTTGATGTTATAAAACGTGCCTTTGTGAATAATTCAACAAGTAGTTAGTGCAAGTATATCAATTGAAGTTTATCTGTTCCTTCTAGAAATAGAAGCGATATCTGGGCCCCTCGATGATTTGGTTTTGACCTATGTACCGGGCCTGGTCAGAACCTAATTGATGTGTTCAATTTAGTTCTATGTCTAAAGAAATCAGAGACCGAGAAACAAATGTTGGACAATAAGTAAGACCATGTTCCATGTGTTTGTCCGGCTGATATCATGAGAATAGAGGATTATATGATCACTTATCTTAAATGGCATATCATCATCATCTCAGTTCCGAGAGACTTTGAAAGAGCTACGATTGCTAGTCGGATTTTGAAGTCATATTTGCAAATATAGTTATTAGACTTATCCAAGTGGGAGACTGTTGGATATAGTGTCTAAGTCCATAACTTTATTTGGTATGTACTTGACCCGACCCGGCATGGTCCATTTGGGTTGCATGGCATTGCAATACTTGGATAGACTAGATGAGAGAATAAGGCACTTATGATTATTAATATATTATAAGTTCTAATATATTAATAATAGTTTTATTTAATTAGTATTGATCAAGTATTAATCTAGTATTAATTCGGTGATCATAGTGAGACTAATTAAATATATAGGGTTGATTATGACAATCATCAATTCTTTTATGGTGGATTAATTATCCATGGTTTATGGGTTTGGTTATAACCATATGGAGCTCCGTGGATAGTCCATGGGAGTTACAAACCCATGGGTTATGAGAAATGAAGAGTCATGACAATTAAGAGTATTCATGTGAAAACCCTAATTGTGACAACACTATAAAAGGAACCCTTTGGCTAGCAAATCGGACCTAGAGTGTTTCTAGAGAGGGCATAACCGATTTTCAAGTGTAAGAAGTATTCTCTCAAGTTATTCCAAGTTTTGTGGTGTTGTGTGAAGCATTTGAGGCACAACAATTGGGGTGCTAGGCTCACAAAGTCTTAAAGGAATCCAAGCAACAACAAGGTATGTATTTCTACTAGTTTTTATGTTTTATGCAATCCCCATGCCATGCTAATTAGGAAATAGCTTGAAAAAGAAATTTGAATGTATATAGAGAAAACATAGATTTAGGGTTATTAGGGTTGCATGTACACTTAGGAAGTGTTAGAATGCTCAAACCCATCAGAAGGTGCTATGGATCTAGCTCAACTCCTCAGGTAGCTCCAGCTTATATGCTACCTTTCCTACCCTGGCAATCACCCTGAAAGGTCCAATATATTGAGGCCCCAACTTGCCCTGCTTCCTAAACCTGATCACTCCTTTCCATGGGGATACTTTCAGAAGTACAAAGTCTCCAACCTGTAACTCAAGCTCGGATCGCCGTCTGTCCGCATAACTCTTTTGACGACTCTGAGTCGTTTGCAACCTCTGTGTTACTTGCTGAATCTGTTCGGTCATCTTCAACACTATCGCAGTGCCACCCATAATTCTCTGTCCCTCCTCTCCCTAGAAGATGGGAGTACGACACCTCCTCCCATAAAGAAGCTCAAAGGGAGGCACATCGATGCTCGAGTGATGGCTGTTATTATAGGAAAACTTAGCCATGGGTAGGTATGAGTCCCAACTCCCACCGAAGTCCATAACGCATGCCCATAGCATGTCCTCGATCGTCTGAATCGTCCGCTCGCTCTATCCGTCTGTCTGTGGGTGGTAGGCGGTACTAAAATGCAATCGCGTTCCCAACTCCTTATGGAACTTTTTCCAGAATCTGGAAGTAAAACGCACGTCCCGATCTTACACTATGGACGTCGGCACCCGATGTCGAGCTACCACCTCACGCACATAAATCTTTGCCAGCCTCTCAGCAGAATAGATCTAACTAATAGAAAGGAAGTGAGCACTCTTCGTTAACCGATCCACAATCACCTAGATCGCGTCAACTCCACGTGCCGTTCTCGGTAATTTGGTGATAAAGTCCATCGAGATCTGCTCCCACTTCCACTGGGGAATCTCCAAAGGCTGCAACGGACCATGTGGCCGTTGGTGCTCTGCCTTGACCCGGCGGCAGGTGAAGCACATCTCTACTACCCACGCTACATCCCTCTTCATACAGGGCCACCAATAGTCTCTTTTCAGATCCAAATACATCTTAGTGACCCCGGGATGGATCGAAAATCTCGACCTATGATGCATCCAAATCCGACCTCGAAAGGTTATAAGTCCCCGGCTATCCATCACAAACTCGGATACCTGTCCGATCACCCACTCCTTCTTGCGGTTCTCCGGTCTCATGGCCTCCTCCTGGGCCTATCGAATGGTATCCAATATCGGAGTCATCACTGTCATCCTCATGCATATATCCCAAATCGGGGCACTCTCCGCCTTGTGGCTCAGGGCATCGGCTACCATATTAGCCTTTCCCGGATGATACAGAATCTCATAATCGTAATCTTTCAGCACGTCCAACCATCTTCTCTGGTGCATATTCAGGTTAGGTTGATCCATCAAATACATCAAGATCTTGTGGTATGTGTAAATGGTACATCGAACCCCATGCAAGTAGTGGCACCAGATCTTGAGGGCGAATACCACTGCCCCCAACTCTAAATCGTGGGTGGGATACCTCGTCTCGTGAGGCTTCAACTGCCTCGATGCATATGCTATCACGTGCCCCCTCTGCATAAGCACTGCACCTAACCCTGATATAGATGCATCACAGTAAACCACGAAGTCCTCCATCCCCTCAGGAAGAGCTAACACTGGAGCTTCGCACAATCTCTAGTGAAGAGTTCAGAATGAGATCTGCTGATCGGGACCCCAAAAATAAGCAACACCCTTCCGAGTCAACTTGGTGAGAGGAACAACAATCTTGGAGAAATCTCTGATAAACCTCCGGTAGTAGCCGGCCAACCCAAGAAAACTCATGATCTCGGTGGGGAATCTCAGCACCTCCAAACTCATAACCGCCTCAATCTTGTTCAGGTCGACCAAAATCACATTATGGTTAACGAGGTGTCCCAAGAATTAGACATCTCGTAACCAGAAATCACACTTGGAGAATTTGGCATAAAGCCTCTGCGATCTCAATACTCTGAGAACCTCTCTCAAATGCTGCTCTCTAGACCTTGAATACACCAAAATATCGTCGATGAACACGATCACTGAACGATCCAACATAGGCCTGCATACCCGGTTCATGAGATCCATGAACGCTGCTGGTGCATTGGTGAGCCCGAAAGGCATCACCACGAACTCGTAGTGCCTATAACGAGTCCTAAATGCTGTCTTCTGAATATCCTCCTCACGAACCCTCATCTGATGATAACCAGGCCTCAAATCAATCTTGGAAAACCAAGATGCACCCTACAACTAATCGAATAGATCGTCAATCCTCGGGAGTGGATAACGGTTCTTGATCGTCAGTTTGTTCAACTCCAGGTAATCAATGCACATCCGGTGTGAACCATCCTTTTTCTTGAAAAAAAAGGATCGGTGCTCCCCACGGCGAGCTACTAGGCCGGGTAAATCACTTTCCCAACAGCTCCTGAAGCTACAAAAATAACTCCTGCATTTATGGCGGTGCAAGGCGATAGAGTGCCTTGGCAATAGGTGCCACCCATGGAAGCAAATCAATGCGAAACTCCACCTGCCTCTCGGGAGGCACACCTGGTAACTCCTCAGGGAAAACGTTCGGAAACTCGCTAACCACCAGAACCTCAGCGACAATACTCAGTCTCTCCATAACATCCCGTGTATCCGACACATACGCCAGAAAACCCATGCAACCCTGCTGCAATCTCTACCTTGCTCGAGCAACTGAACAAAATGTTGACCCAGATCGGGTACTCTCACCAAAGACTGTAAGTACTCCCCCACCAGGGTTTCAGATGGTCACCAGCTTCCGCTCACAGTCGATCATGGCTCCGAATCGGATCAACCAGTCCATGCCCACGATGACACAAACATCCCCCATCGTGATAGGTACCAAATCTATCAGAAACTCGACTCCAAAAATCTCAAGCACACATCCCCGGATCACATCAGTTGCAAAAACAACATGCTCATCAGATATGGATACTCTCAACGGTCGACTCAATGCCTCACATTGGCTACTGATGTGACGACTAAATGCTAGCGATACGAAGGATCGACTCGCACCTGATTCAAACAACACCAAAGTAGGTACATAACTCACAAGAAAAGTACCTAAACATATCACAAATAAGCACCATATATAAACAAAAGAGTAAGCAAAAATCACATATAAGCCATAACATCGGGTGATGCGTGGACCTCCTCCGCTGTCAACTGGAAGGCTCTGCCGCGAGCCTTCGGTTCCTCGGCCTTCACGGGCCGACTCTCTGTAGCTCGAGTGGTAGGAGGCTCAGATCCCTGCGATGATCCCTAAAGCAGCTGCAGGCACTCGACTTTCCTATGGCCAGTCTGGTTGCAATGGAAGCAACCGAAAATCCCTTGAGGCAATCCCTCGCGATATGCCCCTCCTTCCCGCACTTGTAACACACACCTGCTCTGCACACCCCATCATGGCTCTTGCCGCACTTCCCACAAGTGTTGCCCTTCTGTCCTCCCAATCTCGAATCAACGGGCTTTGCCTGCTTGGCCGCCGACTGATACTTTGTCGGCCGCCTATCCCTCCTCTGAGACTCCGCCTCCTTACTGGCCTAAGTCTCTTGCTCAATCTCCCTCTTTCGATCATTTTCCTGTAGCTAAGCAAATGTTCGGTATGTCGAGTTCGCCATGAACTCACGAATATCTCTCCTCAAAATGCTCAGATATCGGCTCATACGTGCCTGCTCGGTAGACACGTGCTCAGGGTAAAATAACGACCTCTCATGAAACATCTGTGTGATCACAGTCACAGAATCAGTCCCTTGCTTATGGGACAAGAACTCCTAGGCCAACCGTTCCCTCATCAACGGGAGGAACATACTCGTCTCGAAACATAGTGGTGAACCTCTCCCAAGTCACCGCGGTAAGATCTGCAGTAGTGAAACATCCCAAAAATACGACCCGAAAATTTCATTTTTAATATAACAAAAATCATAGAACTGAGTATCACATAATAAAACCATACGTTGCGTATCTCAAAACCATACTAAAATACTGTGAGAAAAACTGTGTCACAACTGTATCAAAACATATCTAAGAAACTGAATCAACTCCCAGGACAAAAACTGAAGCTGTGGTGTGTGCGATGCCATCATCCCAAGCTCTTCCCTTTACTTGCGGAAGTACCTGAAACCAAAACTGAAACCGTAAGCACGAAGCTTAGTGAGCTCCCCCAAACTACCACATACCACACAACAACAAATAAAGCACATACTGGGCCTTGCCCACTGCATCAGACCGAAGTCCGGAACTAGCTGCATCGGACCGAAGTCCGGAACTGACTGCATCGGACCGAAGTCCGGAACTAGCTGCATCGGACCGAAGTCTGGAACTGACTGGGACCTTGTCCCCTGCATCGGACCGGAGTCCGGAACTAGCTGCATCGGACCGAAATCCGGAACTATCTGAACATAGCATAACATAAACACGTATTTGCTAACATAACACATATATTGCATCGGTCTGAAGTCCGGAACACATAACACAAAACATGCTTGAATCACAAAGACATCAAGCACTCTAACTATTGCATCGGACCGAAGTCCGAAACTACTGCTAACTAAACAGGCCGGCATTGTGGCCGTAGACCCGTTCCTACTGGAAGGAAACTCACCTCGTGAACTAGCTGCTGAGTGTATGGCTCTGGAAGCTATCTGCTGCTGCTCCAGTATCTCCCCGACTACAATTCCATAAACACACTAAATCAAATACTAATCATTGTATTGGGGTAAAATGACTCTTTTACCCCTGGTCAAAGTCAACTCTCCCGGTCAAAGTCAACCTACATTTGACCTGACTCGCCGAGTTGGGCCGCCAACTCGCCGAGTTGGGCCGCCAACTCGCCGAGTCCCTATCCCCACTTATCAACCCTACTCGCTGCTACTCGTCGAGTATGGCATGAACTCGACGAGTTCCCTTTCGATTCTAAAACTCAGGCTATCTGCATCCGACTCGCCGAGTCATATGAACAACTCGACGAGTTGTTCTTGAGCTAAGAAGATTGCCTTGGACTCGCCGAGTTGTATGAACAACTCGTCGAGTCCCTCCATTACTGAGTCTGACCTCCAACTCACTGAGTCCACTCTACTACTCACTGGTCCCCACTCGGCATCACTCAGAAGGGGAAAAATCGGGGACTTGCGACTCGACTCGCCGAGTCGCATGCATGCAGCTACTCTAAACTCGATTCTGCTTGAATCCAGCGCATAAAACTTATAGATCTGGGTTCCCTTAGCTCGATTAACACGTAAAGATTCTATCTTTACGTGCCCATATGCACCCATGAAGATGAAAAGGCTCAAAAAGCACAATAAAGGCTATATTTAGGGTTCTCAAGCAAGGAAACTTTGAAAAGGCACTAGATCAGGGCTCTAACACTCCTAAATGAACAGATCTAGGGATATCTCGACCCAACAAGGCATCCATACAACTATAAAGCTTGGAAAATACATTAAACTAGCCTTAGAGGTGTTCTAATGGAGGTTTTAAACACAAAACAGGATAATTCCGAGACATACCTCAATGAACTCTGACTTTGGCCTTGGATCTTTGCTCTACACTTCCTCTTTTTGGTCCTTTCTTCTTTTTCTTCTTCAATCCTTCAAGAATCCACACAAAAACACTTAGATCATACAAGGGATGGTTTAGGGTTTCTCACAAGCTCTCTGAGGGTGAAGGAGGCGAGTTTAGGGGCACATAACATTGCTTAAATAGTGAGCAAACCTGGGGATTTAGGGTTTCTTCCTGGTAGGCGGACTCGCCGAGTCGCCGACTTACACGTGCTCAAAATCCCATCCCTAATCGACGAGTCGGGCTATAGACTCGTCGAGTCCCTCTTGAAAACTTCAAAATAAATACCATGGAAGCAACATACCAGAGACGGATCGTTACAATTCTCCCCCACTTGACTCAGACTTCGTCCTCGAAGTCTGCTACGGCTGAATCTGCAAATAACTCCGGGTAGTGCTCTCTCATCTCCTCCTCAGCCTCCCACGTCCACTCAGACCCCTTCTGGTGCTGCCACTGCACCTTCACTAACTGAATTACCTTGTTCCTCAAGGTCTTTGTCTTCCGGTCCAGAATTGCGATCGGCCTCTCAATATAATTCAGGCTGCTATCAACCTGAATATCTTCTAAGGGAACAACTGCTGACTCATCCACCAAACACTTCCTCAACTGAGACACATGGAAAGTGTTGGGGATTTGGCTAAGCTCTGCTGGAAGATCCAACCGATAAGCAACCCGACCCACTCGGGCCAAAACCCTGAAAGGACCAATGAACCTAGGGCCCAGCTTGCCCCTCTTCCAAAACCTGATGACACCCTTCCAAGGTGAGACCTTTAGAAGGACCACATCGCCCACCCAGAACTCCAAGTCTAAACGCCTCCTGTCGGCGTAGCTCTTCTGCCGACTCTGCGCAGTCTGCAGTCTACTACGAACCTGCTGAATCAACTCGGTCGTCTTGAGCACCACCTCTGTGCTCCCAATGACTCGCTGACTGACCTTTCCCCAACAAATCGGGGTCCTACACTTCCTCTCATAAAGCATCTCAAAGGGAGGTCGATCAATGCTCGCATGATAACTGTTGTTATACGAAAATTCCGCTAACGAAAGATATGTATCCCAACTGCCACCGAAGTCTAGGACACATGCCCAGAGCATGTCCTCGAGAGTCTGAATCGTCCTCTCGCTCTGCCTGTCCGTCTGAGGGTGGAAAGCGGTGCTGAAATGGAGACGAGTACCCATCTCGTCGTGAAACCGCTTCCAGAATCTGGATGTAAAACGGACGTCTCGGTCTGACACCACCGATACCGGCACTCCATGACGTGCCACTACCTCCCGCACATAGATATCGGCTAACTTTTTTGTCGATATGCTCTCCTAGATCGGTATGAAATGCGCACTCTTCGTCAACCGATCCACTATTACCCAAACCGAATCTACCCCACGTGCGGTCATGGGAAGCTTGGTGATAAAATCCATGGTGATGTCCTCCCATTTCCACACGGGAATGTCTAACGGTCGCATCTTGTCGTGAGGCCTCTGGTGTTCTGCCTTGACCTTCCTGCAGGTCAGGCACCTCTCTACATACCAGGCGACATCCCGCTTCATGCAGGGCCACCAGTAATCGGGTTGAAGATCTCTATACATCTTCGTCGCCCCTGGGTGGATAGAAAATCGAGACTTATGAGCCTCATCCATCAACACCTGCCGTACTCCGCCCCAGTACG
Organism: Lactuca sativa; assembly: GCF_002870075.4. Taxonomy (NCBI): domain Eukaryota; kingdom Viridiplantae; phylum Streptophyta; class Magnoliopsida; order Asterales; family Asteraceae; genus Lactuca; species Lactuca sativa. Next base: position 57,731,886 of record NC_056626.2, on the reverse strand, counting down.
GTACCCACACTCTCCCATGAAGGGTCAACAACCCCCGACTATCATAATCAAACGAAGCTACTCAGCCTACTATCCTCTCACACTTCTACCTCTCCTCCTTGAGGCCCTCAACCTAAGCCTCCCTGATCCGTTCCAACAACGGAGTAATCACTGTCATCCTCAGACATAAGTCTCTGATAGGGGCTGCTGTCACCTTGCGGCTTAGGGCGTCGGCCTCTACGTTGGTCTTCCCTGGATGGTAAAGGATTTCACAATCATAATCCTTCAGCACATCCAACCACCTCCTCTGTCTCATGTTTAGATTCGGCTGATCCATAAGGTACCTCAAACTCTTGTGATCCGTGTAGATGGTACAACGGACCCCATAAAGGTAATGTCTCCAAATCTTTAGGGCAAACACAACCGCCCCCAGCTCTAAATCATGGGTAGGATAGTTAGCCTCATGAGGCTTCAACTGTCTCGAAGCGTAAACTATCACATGGCCTCGCTACATCAATACTGCTCCCATACCTGTGACTGAGGCATCACAGTAGACTACAAAATCCTCTACTCCCTCTGGCAGGGTAAGGATCGGAGCCTCGCACAACCTCCACCTGAGGGTCTCAAATGCTGCCTGCTGCTCAGGCCCCCAACGAAACACCACCGACTTCTTGGTCAGTCGGGTGAGCGGCACTGCTATCTTGGAGAAATCCTGAATGAATCTCCGGTAATACCCTGCCAACCCTAGGAAGCTCCGAATCTCGGATGGAGACTTCGGGACCTCCCACCGCATCACGGCCTCTATCTTGGCCGGATCTACTAAAATACCCTTCTGGTTGACGAGGTGACCAAGGAATTGCACCTCGTGCAACCAGAACTCGCACTTAGAGAACTTTGCGAAAAGTCTCTCCCTCCTCAAAACTTCTAGCACCTCCCTCGGGTGCTTCTCGTGCTGCTCCTGCATCTTGGAATACACCAAGATATCATCTATGAATACTATCATAGACCGGTCCAGCATCGGCCTGCATACACGATTCATGAGGTCCATGAACGCGGATGGAGCGTTGGTGAGCCCAAATGGCATCACTACAAACTCATAATGACCATACCTGGTCCTGAAAGCAGTCTTCTGCACATCCTCATCTCTGACTCGCATCTGATGATACTCGGAATGTAAATCGATCTTGGAAAACCAAGACGCTCCCTGAAGCTGGTCAAACAAATCATCTATCCTCGGGAGTGGGTAACGGTTCTTCACCGTTACCTTATTCAACTCCCGGTAATATATACACATACGGTGCGACCCGTCCTTTTTCTTCACAAACAAAATCAGAGCTCCCCAAGGCAAACTACTCGGTCTGATGAAACCTTTGTCTAGCAGCTCCTGCAACTGCGTAGACAACTCCTGCATCTCAGGGGGAGCTAACCGATATGGTGCCTTAGCTATCGGCACCGCACGCGGAATCAGATCAATCCCGAACTCGACCTGTCTCTCTGGAGGTATTCCAGGCAAATCCTCTGGGAATACATCAGGGTAGTCTCGCACTACCGGAACATCATCTACTGCCACCTTACCCTTCTCCCGGGTATCCAAAATATAAGTTATATATCCGGCGCAACCCTGCTGAAAATAGCGCCTCGCTCTCGCGGCTGAACAAAAGGTTGGTCCGCACTGTGGCCTCTCGCCCTGAATCACTAGCTCTCCCCCACTGGGAGTGCGAACCCTCACTAGCTGCAGCTCACAATCAATCACCGCCCCATTAGGACTCAACCAATCCATGCCTATTATAACCTTATTCCCTCGCAGGGGAATAGGGACCAAGTCCACCGAAAACTGTTCGTCGAACAACTGAAGAGAACATCCTCTATGCACTTTGGCGACCCTCACGGTCCTGTCATCTGCTATCTCAACCTCTAGTGGACAATCCAGCTCCCCTGGAGCTCTACTAAATCTCTTGCTAAGCGCTAGCGATACAAACGATCGGGTAGCCCCCGAATCAAATAATACTGTAGCAGAAATTCCGTTCACAGAGAACGACCCTATACAAAATATATAACCATAAGCAATAATTAATAATAATAATATAGAGATGAAGGGAAGATACATACCCGTCACCACATCAAGAGTCGCTCGTGCCTCCTCTGCTGTTATCTGAAAAACTCTACTCTTCGCCACTGGCGCCTCGGCTCGGCCCTGCCGGCCATCTGTAATCCTCAAAGTAGCAGGGGCAGGTGCAGCCACCTTCCCCGCTGTAGCTAAACTCGGACACTGGGACTTTTTATGTCCCCTCTGATTGCACTGAAAGCAAATCAGATCTGATGCTGCAATGGCGGTAGCAGGGGCCGTACAATCCCTGCTCAAATGCCCAGTCCGACCGCACTTGTAGCAGCCGGAACTCCCTGCCTTGCACACCCCATCGTGCAATCTCCCACACTTGCCATGTTGACCGTGGCTCTGCTGACTCCTGGATCTGTGATCTGAAACCTTGGGCTTTTTGCCCGAACTACCTGTACCCGAAACCGCCTCCGATTTCCTCTTCTTCTCCATCTCAAGGTCAATCTCCCTCTCCCGAGCCCTAGCAATCATGTTATCCAGCGTTTTACAGCTGGACCGGCTCACAAACTGGCGGATATCACTCCGCAACATCTCATGATAACGGGCCTTCTTCATTTCCTCATCGGCTGCATACTGAGGAACGAGAAGAGCCCTCTCCCTGAACTTGGCGGTGATCTTCGCCACGGTCTCTGTAGTCTGGGTGAGGTCCTGAAACTCTCTGGCTAACTGCTGCACCTCAATAATCAGTGCAAACTCCGCCCTGAACCTAGTAGAGAAATCAGCCCAGGTCATGGCATCTACCGCTGCATCATCTCCAATGGTATGTCCGACCTCTTCCCACCAATCTCGTGCCCTGTCCTTCAGAAGACAAGACGCCAATCTAACCTTGTCCCCCTCGGGACACCTGCTCGTGCGGAAAGCGTTGGCCACATCCGCCAACCATCTAGTACCCGCTATGGGGTCCTGCACCCCGTGGTAATCTGGAGCTCCACATGCCCTGAACTCCCTGAACGTAAGTGTGCGCGACCCCATCATGGCCGCCACCTCGGCACGGAAGGTGCCCAACCTCTCATCCATCAGCTCTAGGATACCCTCCTTGATCGAACTGAAGATCACAGGAGTCTGCTCCAGTATGATACGAGTAATCTCTGAAGAAAGAAACTCTCTGGTCTGCTCATCCATACGCTCGGCCCTCGAGCCTGATCCTGATCCCTCCCCGGCACCGGCACTGCCGTCTGCTAGCCTCGAACGCAAAACAACCATTCAGAAACACATCATGACAACATCAGAAAACCGAAATATCTCAAGGGATCATTGATACTACTACTAGCTTCCTGGTCTTGTCTCAGCCTTCCTTGATTCGAGTACGGATCCTCTGCTTTCAGTAGTACGGGCCCATACTACCTTCCACATCTATCTGTACTTTCCTCAAGAACTACCTTGACTCCACCAAGTCACTACTACTACTACTGATCTCTGCTACTCTCATCCTAGGCTTGCCCTAGGGAAATCTCTGACTCCACTCAAACCAGTCCTCAGCTGCCGAAAGCCTCCTTGTAATGCTAATTAGCCATCACATGAATACCATCACATGTGATGAGGCTCAGATAATCCTTCGAGTAAAAGACTCGTCCCAACAACGGTTAGACTCAAACAAGAGCTACGCAATAGGGCCAAATCCAACACTCTGAGATTATTCAACCCTGATCACATGTGACGTGACGTATTCACCTAACGGCTAACTCCCATCACCAAGAGTCCTACAAAGCACAAAGCAAGCAGCATTCGGACACAGGAAACTACTCAAGCAAATCTATTCTCATAACGAGAACTGTACTAGCATACAATGCTAAGCTCATACTATCAGGCATAACCTAAACAGGCTATCCTACTACTGTCTACTCAATACTAGCATGAAATTCTTATCAAGCTGAAACACATAAAGCAGGCACATAAGGCATCCTCCTAGATCCTTAGTCCTATACTAGCATGTTGTTCTACTGAAACTGAAACTGAAACTGGAACTAAAACTGAAACTGAAACTTGTATGGGTAATTTGGGAGTACTTACTTGAGCTCGGCTGATCGCATGCACCACACCCTTATCTCGTTTAAAAAAAATTCTTTTCTTCTAAGTGCTTTTCAAAATTTCTTTCGAAAACATTTTCCTTTTGAAAAACCTTTTTATCTTTCCCTTAGTTTGAGTTCAGATACACCCGGAAGTGTATCCGAATCCCTCAAACCAAGGCTCTGATACCAACTTGAAACATCCCAAAAATACGACGCGAAAATTTCATTTTTAATATAACAAAAATCATAGAACTGAGTATCACATAATAAAACCATACGTTGCGTATCTCAAAACCATACTAAAATACTGTGAGAAAAACTGTGTCACAGCTGTATCAAAACATATCTAAGAAACTGAATCAACTCCCAGGACCAAAACTGAAGCTGTGGTGTGTGCGATGCCATCATCGCGAGCTCTTCCCTTTACTTGCGGAAGTACCTGAAACCAAAACTGAAACCGAATGCACGAAGCTTAGTGAGCTCCCCCAAACTACCACATACCACACAACAACAAATAAAGCACATACTGGGCCTTGCCCACTGCATCAAACCGATGTCCGGAACTAGCTGCATCGGACCGAAGTCCGGAACTAGCTGCATCGGACCGAAGTCCGGAACTGACTGGGACCTTGTCCCCTGCATCGGACCGGAGTCCGGAACTAGCTGCATCGGACCGAAATCCAGAACTGTCTGAACATAGCATAACATAAACATGTATTTGCTAACATAACACATATATTGCATCGGAATGAAGTCCGGAACACATAACACAAAACATGCTTGAATCACAAAGACATCAAGCACTATAACTACTGCATCGGACCGAAGTCCGGAACTACTGCTAACTAAACGGGTCGGCATTGTGGCCGTAGACCCGTTCCTACTGGAAGGAAACTCACCTCGTGAACTGGCTGCTGAGTGTATGGCTCTGGAAGCTATCTGTTGCTGCTCCGGTATCTCCCCGGCTACAATCCATAAACACACTCAATCAAATACTAATCGCTGTATTAGGGTAAAATGACTCTTTTACCCCTAGTCAAAGTCAACTCTCCCGGTCAAAGTCAACCTACAGCTGACCTGACTCGCCGAGTTGGGCCGCCAACTCGCCGAGTCCCTATTCTCACTTCTCAACCCTACTCGCTGATACTCGTCGAGTATGGCATCAACTCGACGAGTTCCCTTTCGATTCTAAAACTCAGGCTATCTGCATCCGACTCGCCGAGTCATATGAACAACTCGACGAGTTGTTCTTGAGCTAAGAAGATTGCCTTGGACTCGCCGAGTTGTATGAACAACTCGTCGAGTCCCTCCATTACTGAGTCTGACCTCCAACTCACTGAGTCCACTCTACTACTCACTGGTCCCCACTCGGCATCACTCAAAAGGGGAAAAAATCGGGGACTCGCGACTCGACTCGCCGAGTCGTTCTTCCGACTCGCCGAGTCGCATGCATGCAGCTACTCTAAACTCGATTCTGCTTGAATCCAGCGCATAAAACTTATAGATCTGGGTTCCCTTAGCTCGATTAACACGTAAAGATTCTATCTTTACGTGCCCATATGCACCCATGAAGATTAAAAGGCTCAAAAAGCACAATAAAGGCTAGATCTAGGGTTCTCAAGTAAGGAAACTTCGAAAAGGCACTAGATCAGGGCTCTAACACTCCTAAATGAACAGATCTAGGGATATCTCGACCCAACAAGGTATCCATACAACTATAAAGCTTGGAAAATACATTAAACTAGCCTTAGAGGTGTTCTAATGGAGCTTTTAAGCACAAAACAGGATAATTCCGAGACATACCTCAATGAACACTGACTTTGGCCTTGGATCTTTGCTCTACACTTCCTCTTTTTGGTCCTTTCTTCTTTTTCTTCTTCAATCCTTCAAGAATCCACACAAAAACACTTAGATCATACAAGGGATGGTTTAGGGTTTCTCACAAGCTCTCTGAGGGTGAAGGAGGCGAGTTTGGGGGCACATAACATTGCTTAAATAGTGAGCAAACTCGGGGATTTAGGGTTTCTTCCTGGCAGGCGGACTCGCCGAATATGGACTCGCCGAGTCGCGGACTTACACGTGCTCGAAATCCCGTCCCTACTCGACGAGTCGGGCTATAGACTCGCCAATTCCCTCTTGAAAACTTCAAAATAAATACCATGGAAGCAACATACCAGAGACAGGTCGTTACAAGTAGAAAAGTCAGCTGTCAAAAGCTTCCACTAGTCCTTCGCTCCCAAGCGAAGCTGGTTCAGCACGAACTGTACCCTCTGATGCTCCAGACAAGAACATGTGTAGAAGCATCCCTCAATGTCAGAGATCCATCTCATCAATGCTATCGGATCCTGAGTCCCATCAAACTATGGTGGCTTCATGTTGCTGAACTCCCGGTACAACAACGAGTCACCCCCCTGTGGCCTAGCAGCGGCGACGGCTACGGTGGCTACAGCAACAGCAACATTGCTAAAAGTAGTGTACCTCTTATCAAATTTATCAATCAGCATGGTCTTGATAGACCCAAACATCTCCGATATCTCAGCACGGATGGCTACAACCATCTCATCAGGAATCATCATGCGAATCTCATCATCGCTAACACCGCTGCTCTCTGTAGTGTGGCGCGTACCCACCATGATGTCTCTGAAATGCAACACAAGAGAAATCAGAGACTCGCTCGAGTATTCTCGTACTCCATCTCACAACCCTACTTGTTCCTTAGTACCCTAAGGATTCTTACTTGGGCTGCTTACTAGTTTAGTGTTTCCAGTAGTACGGGCCCTATACTACCTTCCACACCACATCCGTATTCACCCCAAGTCCTCCCCTCCTAGGATTCTAGATCACAAGTACTCTATATCTCACTGAGCACAGGCTACCACCTAGTAGATCTCTCATAAGCTCCTCTCTACTACCTACTCACACTCGAAGTAATTCACAGTAGCAGTAACTCCTAGGCTAAGGCATCACAAATCAGGCCACTCTAGTCCTAAATATGAATACCTAGCCTACTCTAGCATGCATATCACATCTCATAATATATCATAACACATCTCATACGGTATTTTGGGAAACCACCGTTCGGGCACTGGCTGATTGTACACACTGCTCTTTTCCGCTCTTTTGGAATCTTTTACTCTTTTTAGAAAAATTGTTTATTTTTGAAAACTTTTCTCAAATCATCATTTTGAGTTCAGATATGCCCAAAGGTGTATCCAAATCCCTCAAACCAAGGCTCTGATACCAACTTGTAACAACATGATTTTTCAAACAATTTTTTTTAAATTTAAATTCATAAACAAATGTCACATAATTAATTCTCAAAAACAACCAACAAGTTTTCAACACAATTATTCAAATCCAGGATCCACAACCACAGCTCAACATCAAGAGTGTAAGTATAATCACGCCGGTGCCTTCCCACGATCCTCAGAAATACCTGAAACACATAACACAGTAAGCATGAATGCTTAGTGAGTTCCCCAAAATACCACATACAACAATTCGCCACTCGACGCTATAGTTTGTATGACCGTCTAGTCAAAGTGTCTCAGCGGGACCCTCCAGTCCCGTAGCTCGTTGGACCCTTTGGCCTGGTCTAGTTCGTTGGACCCTCCGGTCTGGTCAGAATAGCACATAGCATACATAATCACAAAACACATAATCTCAAGCAAACAGGTATGACCTTCCGGTCGACACATAGATACCACCCTAGGTAATGTATAGTGAGAAGACTCACCTCGGGTAACTTGAATAATCTCGAACTCGAAACACTGATCTAGCCTCTGCCTAATCACATATAGAAAATATCTCTACTTAATAAAGGCTCACTTAGAAGGTTAAAACACCATTCTGCCCCTCCAATGGTCTAAAGGTCCATTTGTTGACTAAACCCTAAAAGTCACAAAAGTCAACCCTAAGGAGTATGCGGCGCGTACCAGATCCCTGCGTTGGGCGTACTCAACCGCCACACTGATATCGGGTTGTTTGAACCCTACGCCCTGCGTACTGGGATTTACGCTCAGCGTACGTCCTGGTTTCACTATTATCTCACTTATGGTCTTAATTAGTTAGGACCTTGGCTCAAAATACATATATGGACCCCCTACAGCCTCCTAATCCATAAAGTCGAAGACTTTACGCCTTTGCATGGTTGTAAAGGTCATCATCATCCAAAACACACCACTTCCTTCACTAAGGAGCTCATATCTCATGCATGGCTCACTCCTAACGTCCAAGATTGGATTTTTATGGATCCATAACACTTTATACACTGAATATGGACAGATCAAGGTCTATGGAGCTCCTTTACTTATAAAGTCTCCACCTTTGGGACAAAAACCCTAGAAATGGTCCATAATGCACAAATCTAAAAGATTGAGAAAGCTCCAAGCTTTTTACCTCCAAATGATGCCCCAACCTCAGAAAGTTCAGATCCAAAGCTTGCCCTCCAACTCTAGCTCCTTCAATGGCACCTCCTTCTCTTCAAAAGCACACAAGAACACTTTCAAGCTCAACCACACTCACACAAGCTCTAGAACGAGAGTTAGGGCACACATAGGGTTTTGCTCTCTGGAAATGGTGGCTAAAAGTGAGGCCATAGTGTTCCTTATATAGGGCTCACCCCCACAATTAGGGTTTCAATTTGAACCAAGTACGCCCAACGTACTGGGTAATCACCGCATCCATAATACGCTCATGAGTACGCGCAGCGTACTCTCCTTTACACCCAGCGTACTCAAAAGCCAAACTTTTAATACAAGGACTAATTTTGACAACTTGAGGAAAGAAAAGGATCAACAAGATATACCTGAATTTCGTGATGTTACATGAAACTAAATCAAAAACATGTAAGCATGAAGCTTAGTGAGTTACGCATACTACCACATACCATACATACACATACTAGGCCCCCGCCCGCTGCATCGAGACTTGCCCGGCATCGGTGAAACATCCCAAAAATACGACCCGAAAATTTCATTTTTAATATAACAAAAATCATAGAACTGAGTATCATATAATAAAACCATATGTTGCATATCTCAAACCATACTAAAATACTATGAGAAAAACTGTGTCACAACTGTATCAAAACATATCTAAGAAACTGAATCAACTCCTAGGACAAAAACTGAAGTTGTGGTGTGTGCGATGCCATCATCCCGAGCTCTTCCCTTTACTTGCGGAAGTACCTGAAACCAAACTGAAACCGTAAGCACGAAGCTTAGTGAGCTCCCCTAAACTACCACATACCACACAATAACAAATAAAGCACATACTAGGCCTTGCCCACTGCATCGGACCGAAGTCCGGAACTGACTGAACTGACTGCATCGGACCGAAGTCCGGAACTGACTGGGACCTTGTCCCCTGCATCGGACCGGAGTCTGGAACTAGTTGCATCGGACCGAAATCCGGAACTGTCTGAACGTAGCATAACATAAACACGTATCTGCTAACATAACACATATACTGCATCGGACTGATGTCCAGAACGCATAACACAAAACATGCTTGAATCAAAAAGACATCAAGCACTCTAACTACTGCATCAGACCGAAGTCCGGAACTACTGCTAACTAAACAGGCCGGCATTGTGGCTGTAGACCCGTTCCTACTGGAAGGAAACTCACCTCGTGAACTGGCTGCTGAGTGTATGGCTCTGGAAGCTATCTGTTGCTGCTCCGGTATCTCCCCGGCTACAATCCATAAACACACTCAATCAAATACTAATCGCTGTATTAGGGTAAAATGACTCTTTTACCCCTGGTCAAAGTCAACTCTCCCGGTCAAAGTCAACCTACAGCTGACCTGACTCGCCGAGTTGGGCCGCCAACTCGCTGAGTCCCTATTGTCACTTCTCAACCCTACTCGCTGATACTCGTCGAGTATGGCATCAACTCGACGAGTTCCCTTTCGATTCTAAAACTCAGGCTATCTGCATCCGACTCGCCGAGTCATATGAACAACTCGACGAGTTGTTCTTCAGCTAAGAAGATTGCCTTGGACTCGCCGAGTTGTATGAACAACTCGTCGAGTCCCTCCATTACTGAGTCTGACCTCCAACTCACTGAGTCCACTCTACTACTCACTGGTCCCCACTCAACATCACTCAAAAGGGGAAAAATTGTCACACCCCCAAACCAGAATGGCGGAAACATTCGGGGGTGGATGACTTCACGTAGTATCACGACAATTGAATATTGTAAAGAAAGTAACAAAACCATCATATATTTAATAAAAACGTATATTGTTGCGTTATACATATTTGCAAAAGAATATTACAATATGATGATATAAATATTTTAATGATAAACATCCTTAGCGTTCCTTCTTCAAAAGCTGGTGGTTACTTGTATTACTGATTCCCTGAGAAATACAAGTGGTTTCGAAAAAGTGTCAACAATTAAGTTGGTGAGTTCATAAGTGTTTCGTATTGAAAAGTATGTCCTTTTAGTAGTAAATCGATGAACGAGGTTTTCAGAAAATCCAATATTTTCTATAAATGGTTTGAAAGGTTTCCAGAGTTGGTGTGCGTTAGTATGTTCCATGCTTGAATAATAATGATAAACTTTGAGCTAAAAATGATGTGGAAAACTGAATGCATATAGGAATCTCGTAAATCAAACTTGTTTTTATACTTTTATGTGAGTTTTATAACCATACTATTGAAACTGACGGCCTGTAACAACATTCTTTAGGTGTTGTAGTGTTATGACATTTGTCACCCCATACCTGCCGGACTAACTATAGCTAATAGTTTAGGTGCGGGGTTGTCAATCCCGTATAGATCTATACAGAAGTATCACGCTCTCCCTCCAAGAGATTATGGTATATAATACAGGACTTGAAATGCATACATACAAGTACATTGAAGTTTGAATATCTCACATTACTTGGTATAAACAGATTAACGATAAGAAAGACTTTACTTCATTTGAAAGTATTTCATTTGTCAAGATGTATATGTAAAATGTATGCATAACTTGTTAACTATACTCATTATAATTTCTCAAAAAGTATGTTTCCATTTAGTAAGAATAACTTGGTAATATAATAGCCCTTTAAACATAAAGACGTTTGTATCAATACTCTATAAGATAGATATTATACTTATGTTTATAAAACGATACTTTGACTTGTAATGTACTTGTATTCCCCCCCCCCCCCCCCCTAAAACATGAAAACAATTGAAAAGTAGGGGTATGAACTCACTCGTTTGGTTTGAAGAGAGAGAGGCTAGAGTTGAGCAGAAGTTCAACCGCGTAAAGTTGCGTTTTCAAGCTCCTCGTGACTCTCGGCAACGTAGCAACTTCGTCGGAGGTTCGGGTGTGGAAATCGAGGTCGTCGGGACAGCTACTGGTGCTTGGAAGTGTGTGGGAGTAAATGGAAGTTTGAGAAGGTGTGCCTAAAACTCGTAGCTATTCCATCTATTTATAGTGCTGGAGAGGTGAGCACGCGGGGGGTAATCCTGGAGTACGCGGGGCGTACTCGCGTACGCTGCGCGTACCTCGTTACGTTGGGCGTAAGAATGCATCATGGCTTATGACTCCAGCCTAGCTAGTGTAGAGCACTCGAGCCGATGGGACTCGACACTGGGCCTATTACGCGGGGCGTAATCCAGTCTGTCATCTTCTAAATTCCGTAACTTTCGTGTACGAGCTCCGTTTTTCGCGTTCTTTATATCCACGCGTAGGGGAGATTATGCTCTACAACTTTCATTTAGACTCCGTCGGCTAGTTTTGACTTGATTTTTAATGATATATTTTTAATAGGCCGGGACTCCTAAAGTCCGTTAAAAATTCATAGTTTCTTTATTCGACGTCGGTTTTCGTTTGTCTTTTTATCATTTTACTCCTATTGTGGAGATCTTCAACTCTCATTTAGGTTGCGTTAGCTAAATAACACTCGATCTTCAATTTGAGTTTTTAGCCCTCTACTACTGTTACGAAACTTTGGAAATTCGTAACTTCTTCATACGAGGTCCAACTTGGGCGATCTTTTTATGTACGTTTACAGTTCAACGAACTCTACATCTTTTGTTTAGATACTTAAGGCAAAAATGCATTTTATTGAAATTTCACTTTTTACGTTAAATAGTGTTCTAACGGTGTGTCGTAAATATACGAGTGGTTATAATTTCTTCAATATAACCCGATTTTGAACGTTCTTTATGTTTTTGGAAACCTTGGCATGATATCTAATATTTGATGCATCCCAACTTAGATATTTGAACACTTTATTTTTGAGGTTAATTTAGTTGATTCCAAATAGTTTTCGTTGTATTTGACATTTGAGCGTTACACTGCTTTTGGAAAAATATAGGGTTGTCACATCATCCCCCTGTTAAGGGAATTTCATTCCGAAATTTAATCTAAGATAGAGTTTACAGGTTAGGAAAAAGATGCGGGTACTTTTGTTTCATCTGATCCTCGCGTTCCTAGGTGTATTCAGGTCCTCGCTTGGCGTTCCAGCGGACCTTTACAATAGATATGCAGCTTTGTTTAGTTCTTTTTACTTCCCGATCCATGATCTCTACTGGTTCCTCTACAAATTGGAGATTCTCATTTATTGCAAGTTCATCCAGAGGGATGACAAGGGTCTCATCGGACAAGCACTTCTTTAGGTTTGATACGTGAAAGGTAGGGTGTACGTTGTGGAGCTCCTGAGCTAATCTAAGTTTGTAAGCCACTGGACCGATCCTGGCAAGGATCTCGAATGGTCCGATGTATCTTGGGTTCAGTTTCACGCGCTTCCCGAAGCGTATTAATCCCTTCCTGGGCGAGACCTTTAGTAGGACTCGATCTCCAACCTGGAATTCCAAGGGTTTCCGTCTTTTATCTGCGTAACTCTTTTGTCTGTCCCTTGATGCTTTTAGACGTTCCCGAATCTGAACAATCTTCTCCGTAGTTTCCCTTATGATTTCTGGTCCACTGAGCGTGTTGTCTGTTACTTGTCCTTTTGCTAGTTGTGTGTCCCCCACTTCGGCCCAGCACAAAGGCAACCTACATTTGCGGCCATAGAGGGCTTCGAACGGGGCAGCCTTGATGCTTGTGTGGTAGCTATTGTTGTACGAGAACTCGACCAAAGGTAGATGCATGTCCCATGCCTTACCAAAATCGATTACGCAAGACCTCAACATATCTTCTAGGGTTTGTATGGTTCTCTCACTCTGGCCGTCGGTTTGTGGGTGATAAGCGGTACTCATGTCTAGCCTTGTCCCCAAAGCTTTTTGTAGCGACTGCCAGAACCTTGAGGTGAACCTATTATTTCAGTCCGAGATAATGGATATGGGCACACCATGTAGTCGTACAATTTCTCTGAGGTATGTCCTAGTTAGCTTCTCTAATTTATCCGTCTCTTTGATCGGTAGGAAGTGCGCTGATTTAGTTAACCTGTCGACAATCACCCAGATAGTGTCGAGTCCGTTTGCCGTTCTGGGTAGTTCGGTTATGAAATCCATGTTTATACATTCCCACTTCCATTCTGGTATTTCTGGTTGTTGCAACAATCCTGAGGGCTTTTGGTATTCTATCTTGACCTTGGTGCACGTCAGACATTTACTCATGTAAGTAGCAATTTCAGCCTTCATGTTCGGCCACCAATACAACTTCTTGAGGTCGAGATACATCTTATCGGAGCTAGGGTGTATGGAGTATCGTGTTTTATGGGCTTCGTTCATGACGACTTCTCTAAATCCGCCAAACTTCGGCGTCCAGATCCGATCCATGAAGTAATGAACTTCATCATTCTTGACCTCAAACTTCTTATCCATTCCCCTTAAGGCTTCCCCTGCCACATTTACTGATGTTAAGGCTTCTATCTGGGCTTCCTTGATTTGTGTGGACAGGTGCGAATGGATTGGCATGGTTAAAGACTTCACTCTGCGGCCCGAGTATTCCTTCCGGCTGAGTGCATCAGCCACCACGTTAGCCTTTCCGGGATGATATCGAATCTCGCATTCATAATCATTTAGTAGTTCTACCCACCGTCTTTGTCTCATGTTGAGTTCTTTCTGGTTGAGGATATGTTGGAGGCTTTTATGGTCGGTGAAGATCGTACATTTCGTGCCGTACAGATAGTGTCTCCATATCTTCAGAGCGAAGATGACTGCTCCTAGCTCAAGATCGTGCGTTGTGTAGTTTACTTCGTGCGTCTTTAGTTGCCTTGAGGCGTAGGCGATGACCTTCCCTCGTTGCATCAGGACACACCCAAGTCCTTGGTTTGATGCATCGCAGTAGACCACGAAGTCCTCCGTCCCTTCGGGCTCGCTTTAGCGTTTGAAACAAGGCGTCTTGTTTTTCTCCCCGGTCGAAGGTCACACTCTTCTGAGTTAGGGTGGTAAGTGGTTTGGCAATCTTCAAAAAGTTCTGTATGAACCTTCGGTAATACCCGACAAGTCCCAAAAATTATCGGATTTCTGTAGGGGTCCTTGGTGTCGTCCAACTTTCTATTGCCTTGATCTTAGAAGGATCCACGTGTATCCCCTCCTTGCTTACTACATGTCCTAGGAAATCCACTTTCCGAATCCAAAATTCACACTTGGAAAATTTTGCATAAAGCTTCTCTGCCCTCAACGTTTCCAAAACTTGGCGGAGGTGTTGGCAGTGTTCTTCTTGGCTTCTAGAATAGATGAGTATATCATCTATGAACACGATCACAAATTTATCCAGGAAGGGACGACATACTCGGTTCATCAAGTCCATGAACACCGCTGGAGCATTTGTCAATCCGAAGGGCATTACTACAAACTCGTAGTGACCATAACGTGTTCGGAAAGCCGTTTTGGGGATGTCTCCTTCCAGCACTCGCAGTTGCTGATAACCAGATCTTAGATCGAACTTTGAGAAGAAGCTTGCTCCCTGTAGTTGGTCGAACAGATCGTCTATGCGCGGTAGGGGATATCGGTTCTTGACCGTGAGTTTGTTCAACTCTCGATAATCGATGCACATGCGAAAGGATCCGTCCTTCTTTTTCATGAATAGGACTGGTGCTCCCCATGGTGAGAAGCTCGGTCTGATGAATCCTTTGCTCAGCAGCTCGTTTAATTGACTGGACAGTTCCTGCATCTCGATTGGGGCTAAACGGTAAGGCGATTTTGCTACTGGGGTAGCTCCGGGGATCAAGTCGATTCTGAACTCAACTTGGCGTTCTGGTGGAATTCCTGGAAGATCTTCTGGGAAAATATATGGGAAGTTGCAGACTTCCGGAATGTCTTTAATGTTCTTTGGTTCTTGTTTCTGGTCCACTACGTGGGCTAGAAAGGCATGGTATTCCTTACGAAGATATTTTTGTGCCTTAACACAGGAGATGATTTGTAAATTTGAACTAGGTTTGTCACCATAAATGACAAGGGTTTCGCCGTTTGGCAGATTGAGGCGAGCGGCCCTTTCATGACAAAGTATATCGGCATGGTGAAGGCTCAACCAGTCCATACCGATGATGACATCGAAACTTCTTATCGAAATGGGCATTAGGTCAATTTGAAATAAGTGTTCGTTTAAATTTAATGTGCACCCTACGTACATATCGCTTGTGCTTTCCGTTTTACCGTTAGCCATTTCTACAGTGAATATTTTATTGAGTGATTGGGGTCTTTGATTAAGTAAGTGTTTGAATTTATGACTCACAAAACTTCTCTCCGCACCGCAGTCAAAGAGTATGCATGCATAAATGTTGTTGAGGAGAAACGTACCCGTAACCACCGTTGGGTCGGCTATTGCTTCATTTTGGCCTATTGCCAACACTCTCCCAACACCGCCAACGTTCCTTGTCTTGGGGCAGTCCCTTTCGAAGTGCCCAGTTTCTCCACACCCATAACATGCCTGACTTAACCCAGTACCAGGAACTTGCGTGACTGGTCGTGCTGGTGCCTTACAGAAACGGGTTGTGTGCCCTTTCTTGTCACAGTTCTTACAGTGCATCTCACGGCAAATACCGTGGTGATGGTAGTTACACTTGCTGCACTTGGGCAGATTCCCCGCATATGGTTTTGTTGGCGCAGGGGTAGCAGGAGTTGTGGTGGGAGTAGTAGCAGCATGAACCGCAACCATTTGTTTCTTTGAAGGTTCTTGCGAAGTTTTCCCCTTTCTCTTGTTCCAGAATTTCTTCTTGTTGTTGTTGTTGGCATTGATCTCGTTGTTGCTGTTCCCTTTGGTTGGTTCAGCCATGATAGCCGTGACTCCTTGACAGACACCATGATCAACGAGAGATTGCGCCAGTTCCTTAGCGCTGTCGAAGGTCATGGGTTTGGAAGCTAACACACTTCCTCGAAGTTGGGGTGATAGTCCCCAGATGTATCTCTCGACCTTTTGGCTTTCTAGGATTAACATTCCTGGGCAAAGTGTTATTAAATCGCTGAACCTGTTGGTGTAACCTGCTATGTCCGAGCCCACCATCGAAAGGCTCCACAGTTCCTGTTCAAGCTTCTGAATCTCGCCTCTTGGGCAGTATTCTCGAAGGAGCATTCGTTTCAAGTATTCCCAACCCATGGAATTCGCCACCACTAGGGTTAGTGTCTTGACGTGGCCGTTCCACCATGTCAAGGCGCGTTCAGAAAAAGTAAAAGCAACAAACTTTACTTTGCTTTCTTCAGTGCATGCGCAGATTTCGAATACAGCTTCCGTTTTCTCTATCCATTGAGATAGAGCCAATACTCCCCCAGTCCCATAAAAGGGAATAGGTTTTCCGTTGGTGAAGTCTTTGTAAGTGCATACCCCTGAACGGCCTTGACCTTGGCCATTTGTAAAGCTGTTTGTTCCTCCCCCCAATCCGTTGTTGTTCATTTGAGCCATTGTTGCGGTTACAGCAGTCTGGAACATAACGGCATCCAGAATTGGAGGAGGTGGTGGAGGTGGTGTTGAAGTTGAGTTCTGCGTGTTGATCTACGAGGAGGCATGTTCTGGTAGAGAAAAATTAAGAATGAATACTATAAGTTTCTAATGTTTTGATAATCGTGTGTTAGTTGTATCTTGTAATTTGTTTTGACTTTAGTTTATGGTTTCAAGGTAGGCATAATAATTTTAGTTAAAACCCATAAATTCCGAGAGGTATACAAAGAAGTACTTCATATTCATATATATAGGTCACACCTGAGGTGTGTTACATTACGCTTCTTGTTTGGAAAATTTGACCTACCTAGAGGTCTCCGATTACAGATACAAAAGGAAATAAGGGAAGAAACTTTTATCCGAAATCCTATTTTATAACAAAATTGTTGGGGTTTGAACAAGCTCTACTTGCGGCGTGTTACACGTTTGGAGCTAGATTCGGCATCCGACTACTTGACCCCCATTAAGCGCCTCTCGAGATCTGCTTGTTGTTCCTTCATCTCTCTTATTTCTACTAGTGCCGTTATCATTTGATTCTGAGGCGTCCCTGTGTAGATTTGGGTATTCTCATGTAGTCCTTCCAGACGATGGATGTATGCGGCGTTACCCTGAGTAGCAGCATTGATCTCGCGAACTTTGGCTGCTTGCTTGTCCGTCTAGTAGTTCTGGGTAGCTATGGCGTTCACAATGACAGGAAGTGCTCGATCAGCTGAGCCTCCCCCACTGACATTGTAAAAATCTCGGCACATACCAAAGGGAGGGCGTACACCTTGCTGGCGGCTCCAGTAGTAGAGGTGGCTTCCCCACATGGGAATGGGTCCCGGTTGATACGGTCTGATTTCGGGAGGATGAGGGATGGGAGGGTCGATTACTTCTGGCTCGGAGTCCGTTCCACTAGAAATTTCCTCGACCTCTTCGTCAACTTCGAATTCCTCTCCGACTTCGACTTCGAATTCTTCTTCGATTCCCCCTTCGGGTTCTTCCTCGACCTCCTCTTCGATTTCCTCTAGGTCTTCTTCTATCCAGCCGCCGTTGCCTTGGTTTGGGTAGTAGGGATCTCCTGGTAAATGGAATCCGGCCATTTGTCTGTACTAGGATAGAGGTATGAGAATTTTATAAGAAAAAGAAATTTCTATTTAACGACTCCCTATGTTTAACTATATCCTTACGGAGCGCAAAATATTTTATTGTACGATTATTTTTAACAATACTCCTATAGTATTTGGCGAATCTAAAATAATTTGCATTTGGTAAGTTTTCGGCTTGTTGTCCACTATGACCATTCTTGACGTACGTTGGTCAAATCTAGGATAAATATAGTTGATCAAGCTATATTTATTCTCGACCTGATTACATACCCCGAGGCTCAATCGTAGTGTCGCAACTTGTCTTAATACTTTTTAGAAAACTTGTCATGATATGAGATTAATGCATGCGAGTAAAAATGTATATTTTTAAAAGGAAGTATATTGTTCGTGAAAACGTTTTGTCAGAGGGTTTTTTTTTGGTCCCCTTTGCATTTATAGTTTGTATATCTTATGTGGTTCGATATACTTAGTTCACTATAAACAATGCTCTGATACCAATCTGTCACACCCCCAAACCAGAATGGCGGAAACATTCGGGGGTGGATGACTTCACGTAGTATCACGACACTTGAATATTGTAAAGAAAGTAACACAACCATCATATATATAATAAAAACGTATATTGTTGCGTTATACATATTTGCAAAAGAATATTACAATCTGAGGATATAAATATTTTAATGATAAACGTCCTTAGTGTTCCTTCTTCAAAAGCTGGTGGTTACCTGTATTACTGATTCCCTGAGAAATACAAGTGGTTTCGAAAAAGTGTCAACAATTAAGTTGGTGAGTTCATAAGTGTTTCGTATTGAAAAGTATGTCCTTTTAGTAGTAAATCGATGAACGAGGTTTTCAGAAAATCCAATATTTTCTATAAATGGTTTGAAAGGTTTCCAGAGTTGGTGTGCGTTAGTATGTTCCATGCTTGAATAATAATGATAAACTTTGAGCTAAAAATGATGTGGAAAAACTGAATGCATATAGGAATCTCATAAATCAAACTTGTTTTTATACTTGTATGTGAGTTTTATAACCATACTATTGACACTGACGGCCTATAACAACATTCTTCAGGTGTTGTAGTGTTATGACATTTGTCACCCCAGACCTACCGGTCTAACTATAGTTAATAGTTTAGGTGCGGGGTTGTCAATCCCGTATAGATCTATACACGAGTATCACGCTCTCCCTCCAAGAGATTATGGTATATAATACAGGACTTGAAATGCATACATACGAGTACATTAACGTTTGAATATCTCACATTACTTGGTATAAACAGATTTACGATAAGAAAGACTTTACTTCATTTGAAAGTATTTCATTTGTCAAGATGTATATGTAAAATGTATGCATAACTTGTTAACTATACTCATTATAATTTCTCAAAAAGTATGTTTCCATTTAGTAAGAATAACTTGGTAATATAATAGCCCTTTAAACATAAAGACGTTTGTATCAATACTCTATAAGATAGATATTATACTTATGTTTATAAAACGATACTTTGACTTGTAATGTACTTGTATTCCCCCCCCCCCCCCTCTCAAACATGAAAAGAATTGAAAAGTAGGGGTATGAACTCACTCGTTTGGTTTGAAGAGAGAGAGGCTAGAGTTGAGCAGAACTTCGACCGCGTAAAGTTGCGTTTTCAAGCTCCTTGTGACTCTCGGCAACGTAGCAACTTCGTCGGAGGTTCGGGTGCGGAAATCGAGGTCGTCGGGATAGCTTTTGGTGCTTGGAAGTGTGTGGGAGTAAATGGAAGTTTGAGAAGGTGTGCCTAAAACTCGTAGCTTATTCCATCTATTTATAGTGCTGGAGAGGTGAGTGCGCGGGGGGTAATCCTGGAGTACGCGGGGCGTACTCGCATACGTTGCGCGTACCTCGTTACGCTGGGCGTAAGAATGCATCATGGCTTATGACTCCAGCCTAGCTAGTGTAGAGCACTCGAGCCGATGGGACTCGACACTGGGCCTATTACACGGGGCGTACTATTGGATTACGCGGGGCGTAATCCAGTCTGTCATCTTCTAAATTCTGTAACTTTCGCGTACGAGCTTCATTTTTCGCGTTCTTTATATCCACGCGTAGGGGAGATTATGCTCTACAACTTTCATTTAGACTCCGTCGGCTATTTTTGACTTTATTTTTAATGATATATTTTTAATAGGCCGGGACTCCTAAAGTCCGTTAAAAATTCATAGTTTCTTTATTCGACGTCGGTTTTCGTTTGTCTTTTTATCATTTTACTCCTATTGTGGAGATCTTCAACTCTCATTTAGGTTGCGTTAGCTAAATAACACTCGATCTTCAATTTGAGTTTTTAGCCCTCTACTACTGTTACGAAACTTTGGAAATTCGTAACTTCTTCATACGAGGTCCAAATTGGGCGATCTTTTTATGTACGTTTACAGTTCAACGAACTCTACATCTTTTGTTTAGATACTTAAGGCAAAAATGCATTTTATTGAAATTTCACTTTTTACGTTAAATAGCGTTTTAACGGTGTGTCGTAAATATACGAGTGGTTATAATTTCTTCAATATAACCCGGTTTTGAACGTTCTTTATGTTTTTGGAAACCTTGGCATGATATCTAATATTTGATGCATCCCAACTTAGTTATTTGAACACTTTATTTTTGAAGTTAATTTAGTTGATTCCAAATAGTTTTCGTTGTATTTAACATTTGAGCGTTACACTGCTTTTGGAAAAATATAGGGTTGTCACAAAAATCGGGGACTCGTGACTCGACTCGCCGAGTCGTTCTTCCGACTCGCTGAGTCGCATGCATGCAGCTACTCTAAACTCGATTCTGCTTGAATCCAGCGCATAAAACTTATAGATCTGGGCTCCCTAAGCTCGATTAACCCGTAAAGATTCTATCTTTACGTGCCCATATGCACCCATGAAGATTAAGAGGCTCAAAAGCATAATAAAGGCTAGATCTAGGGTTCTCAAGCAAAGAAACTTCGAAAAGGCACTAGATCAGGGCTCTAACACTCCTAAATGAATAGATCTAGGGATATCTCGACCCAACAAGGCATCCATACAACTATAAAGCTTGGAAAACACATTAAACTAGCCTTAGAGGTGTTCTAATTGAGGTTTTAAGCACAAAACAGGATAATTCCGAGACATACCTCAATGAACTCTGACTTTGGCCTTGGATCTTTGCTCTACACTTCCTCTTTTTGGTCCTTTCTTCTTTTTCTTCTTCAATCCTTCAAGAATCCACACAAAAACACTTAGATCATACAAGGGATGGTTTAGGGTTTCTCACAAGCTCTCTGAGGGTGAAGGAGGCAAGTTTGGGGGCACATAACATTGCTTAAATAGTGAGCAAACCCGGGGATTTAAGGTTTCTTCCTGGCAGGCGGACTCGCCGAATATGGACTCGCCGAGTCGCCGACTTACACGTGATCGAAATCCCGTCCCTACTCGACGAGTCGGGATATAGACTCGTTGATTCCCTCTTGAAAACTTCAAAATAAATACCATGGAAGCAACATACCAGAGACGGGTCGTTACAATCGGGCCCCGCCCGGCATCAACCCCTGCCTGGCATCGAGCCCTGCTCGGTATACAGATTTGTCTCTCTTAGGATCCGCCTGTCTCTAAGCCCCGCCCGCTATACACATACAAACATATAACATACTAACACATAAATAAAACACACTCTACTGTACTCCAGTACTAAGGCCTCGCCTAACTTGGGCCCCGCCCCTGGTCTGCTACTGATGAGCTGCGGAACCCCGTCCATACTCCTGTTGTTAGTGAGATACGGGCCCCCGCCCACACTCACCTCCCTACCAGGCACATACCAGTATCACAAAGACAACAAGTATAATCTAACATGCACATATAAATCTTCATCGGGCTTGCTCCGACATCAGACCCTAGTTCGGAACATACTACCATATAGACATACTTCGGGCTTGCCCGACATCGGACCTTGGTCCGGAACCTATCGTACCGACACATGCAAGAATCACAAAGACCTTTAGCGTACTAACATTCCTCGGGCCTCGCCCGTTCATCAGATCGTGATCCAGAACATATAACATACAATGCCTAGGGCTAACCCCCGGGTATTTCTACTAAACACAAACATCATGGGTTGGAATTGAGGCCTTAGAACCATGCACACAATGAGGAAACTCACATTGCACTTCTGAAGTCCTACTGATATCCCTCTGGCTGCTATCTAGCAATTCCCCGAACTACTGATCCTTCGGCTCACCGAGCTACCAATACCAAAATATCACTTAGTCCAAAAATCCTTCTTAGGGTAAAATGACCATTTTACCCCCTAGTCCAACTTGGTCCATATCTAAGGCCAAAACCATGCTCTAAAATGGCCCAACACTAGGTAGGCTTCCCAAACCCACTAATGGCCCAATTTGCTAAATTGGGCCCAATTCCTCTAATAAGCCTTACCCTAAGCCCAAACATCTTCTTGGCCCATATTGTTTGACTTCTGATGGCCCACTAAGGCCCAAAGAACCAAAATCCCCTGCATGGCCCAACCTAAGGCCCAAAACAAGCCAAGCCCATATCTGATGAGTACGTTGGGTGTATACCTATGTACGCTAACCGTACAAGCTAAATGGTGCGTACGCTGGGCGTACCTGCATGTACGCTCAGCGTACTCCCCTGTTAAGTCACTTTCCCATTAAGTGCTTAATACTCTAATCTAGAAGCTACAATCACATATCCAAGTCCTCTTCAACGTCTTAATCCATAAATTCACTGACTTGGTGACTTTCCATGGCCCTAATGAGCCCAAACTCCAAAATAGCATTCCATTCTCATAAAAATGATCTTAAATCATGCATGACCCCAATAAGACGTTCAAGATGGCAACTTTATGCCTTAGGGACTCATTAAGAACCGAGAGTGGCAAGTCTAAGTCTAGAAATCGGATTTGAACCATAAAGTTCTATACTTGGGACCAAAATGACTTCAAAACCACACTACACTAGATCTAAGCATACTTGAGGAAAGTTATGAACTTTATACCTCCAAAGAGTCCAAAATGATGATGCTATCCCGGATCTATGAGCTCAAGCTACCCAATTCCTTATTTGCCAACTTCTTATTTCTTCTTCCAAGCTTAAAACCACCAAGATGGGCTTCTCAAGATCAAAATCACACAAGAATGAAGGGATGAGACGTTCCAGGGTTTTTCTAAGGTTGGGGAGGCTGATAAAGGGCTAGGTTTTGAGTCCTAATGTTCCTTATATAGTGCTTGGCTCTAAAATTTAAGGTTTAAGATCTCTGAGCGTACGTTGGGCGTACATCTCGTACGATGGGCGTACGTCTCCAACACTTGCAATCACTTAACCTTTCTACGTTGGGCGTACCCCAGCTTATGCTGGGCGTACTCTTACGGTGGCCACCTTGCATGCATGGTCCTTTCTTGCCATCTTTCTCCATTAAGGACCAATATTGTCAATAACTTCAAAGTGCTATAACTCCTTCATTATAAGTCCGTTTCCAATGAACTTTATACCCATGAAAAGGTGGAGAGAAGCCCTACGCTCCTAATTACCCACCCAAGCCTTAAAACCTTTCGAATAAAACCCGAGACCCATAAAAGACAGAATCGCTTATGCCATGGGCCTTCGAAACCACAACCGAAGTACTTTTCAAAATGGGGTGTTAAAAACTCACTAGGCTATACTAGTTTATCATATACAAAAATGACGCACAATGTGCCCCTCCATCTCACACATCTCGCAAGTAGCTTCCTCTGCTCTCTGTTTCGATGTGACTGCCCTAGCTTTAGCTGTAACGATTTGTTGTCTCATGGCGGCCATCTCCTCCTCTAAGGAGTCTAGGAGGTCTATAATGTTCTCCTGCTCTGCTTGTAGGTTTATCATGGCATCTATATGGCGTTCTTGTTCCTCGTGGATGCGTCGAATTCACACCGTCGTGTTCCGGACTGCGCCACCGATCTCCATTACCTCGTGATGGAGAGCCTGAACTCAAGTATCCAAGCGGGCCACTCGTGGTACAATCAGTGGTAGTGCTCGATATATAGGGGTGTCGGGGCCCAGAGCATGGTGTAGTGGGTGCATGCCGAATGTGGATCATCAGCCGTCTTCTCTAGCCCATGCATGCAACTGGGTTGCCCATTGGGGGGGAGGGCATCCTGGACAGAGGCAGATATCAGCAACGAAGTTTGCCTTTGAATGGGCAATATTCTCTTACAAGGAATGTTCATCCAAAGAGGACCCCCATTGGGGTCTCTATATACCTGGAAGGAGGGAAGTGGAATGGGGTCATGCATGCTCCTAATAGGTTCATTAACGATCTCCCTAGCGCCTTCCTCCTAGTCCGATCCCACATCAGAATCATCCTCGTCGTAATCCATCTCTTGGTACTCTTCAGGATCCTCTTCTAGATCCTCCTCATGAACCTCTTTTGGCTCCTCATCGATCCATCCGTTGGCTTCCATGGCAGGGTAGTAGGGGTCTTCATGGTGAAATCTGATCATATCGTCTATTGAAGAATTAAGGTATAAGAGACACATAAAGAATCTAGGTGTATGGTACTATAGTATCATAAAATACTCCTATAGTATTTTTAAACGTTATGTTTGATTCTAGATTTTCTTTGTATGAGGTGTTGGTAAGTCTTAGACCTGTTGTTCACCACGACTATTCCCAAGCACATGTTAATCACATCGCGGATAAATATAGTTGATCAGGCTATATTTATCCAAGATCTAATTACATACCACCTAGGCCTACTCGTAGTGTTCAACCTATCTTATTACTTTTGTGATGTTCTTGTTATGACACTGTTCTAGTATGTAGCTATGTGCTTATACTTTACTAAAATATCATTATATTTTAAAAGTATACTTATGAAAAATGTTTTAGTCAGAGTGTTTTAACCTCATTGTATTTATAGTTGTATATATTACATGGTTTAGTATACTTAGTTCACTATATATAATGCTCTGATACCATTTGTAACATCCCCATATGGCACGTATCACAATATTGTCCACTTTGGGCTCTTGGTTCGAAAACTTCCCAAGGGGTCACCCATGCCTGGATTGCCCTCACCTGGGCACGCTTAACTTCAGATTTCTTATGGGATATATTGCCCTCACGAATTTAAAACGCGTTGTGATAGAGATGGTATCCACACCCCTTTTAAGGAATGCTTAGTTCTCCTTCCTAGTTGATGTGGGATCAAGTGCAGCTAACCTACCCGCCTTCACCCCCCATTATAGGTTTCGATGTCCCCGTCGAACACATCGACCCATGCCCTAGATCTGATACAAATCTGTCACACCCCCAAACCAGAATGGCAGAAATGTCTGAGGGTGGTTGACTTCATGTACAATATCATAACAAAATGAATAATAGTGATCAAAGCCATACAACCATCATATTTATAATTAAGAATATTACATTGTATCCAAAACATTGCTTGATTCGATACCAAATACATATGACAAAAGTAATTAACGTGATGCTGTAACACCCTATCCTCAAAACCTTTTGATTACCTGTTACTGATTTCCTAAGAATACAAGTAGTTTTGAAAAAAAAAAGTGTCAACAATTAAGTTGGTGAGTTCATAATAGTTTTGTATAGGAAAAATTTGTAACTTTTCCTTGTAAAATGATAGAGTGCGCTTTCAGAAAATCCAATATTTTCTTTAAAAACGAGTTGTAAGTCTTAAACACTAAGACCAAAATGCAAGTAGGTTGTACTGGAAAATAGTATCATGTAGTTTTATTATTATATAAAACCATTTGAATGTATGTTAGCCCCGTATACCAAATGTATTGTTAATACCCCATGTGAGTTATTATAACCATGCTAAAAGACATAGATGGCCTACTACGACGTTCTTCAGTCGTCAGAATGTTAGACATTTGTCACCCCAGACCTGCCGGTCTAGCTATAGCTAGCAGCTTAGGTGCGAGATTTTCAGTCCTGTATAGCTCTATAGACAAGTATCACGCTCTCTCATGGGATATTATGTTTATAATAAAAGTTTTGTAGGTACTCTAGTAGGTACGTGAAAACTATGACTCATAAAATTTTATCAACAGGTTTACGTATAGTGTAATGAAAACGCTTTTGTAAGTGGAAATATTACCTTTCCATAGTGATTACATAGTGTAAAATAATTATTTGTTCGCCCCAAAATGGTGAAATAGTGGTAGTAACCCATAAACTACACTCATTATAGTTTATCATAAATGTTTTGTTTTGTCCATATATATATATATATATATATATATATATATATATATATATATATATATATATATATATATATATATATATATATATATATATATATATATATAAGTTAACATGTTTAGATGTTTTAAAAGATTATATCATATAATTTACATCTAGCATAGGTATAAGAACATTTAGTATGATAAAGAGAATTTTCTAGTTTTTGGCCCTTTTTAACGACATTTGCCGGTGACTAATAAAATATAACTATGTATAACTTATTTTTACCTTTTTGTGGAGATCAAGTCAAACTAACCTTATACGTTTAAAACAACATATTTTAGGTCAAATCTCACAAAAATGGTATCATAACCTATTCATGACCATTTTTGCTAGAAAACCCATTTTTTACATAAAATGATAGTTTTTTGAGTTTTCTTTTTGTAAAACTAAATCTTTGATATTTTTTACTAGTTTCAAGACATATGTCCCAAATAACATATTTTGGTTTGTTTCACACAAAAATGGTGAAATAACTAGGTTATAACCATTTTTTCTAGAAAAACCATACTTTGTTCATAAAACCCTACTCTTCATAGTTTTTGTGGTTATAACTTATTCTTAAGAAACATATAGCATGTTTAAGTTTGTTTTTCTTAGTTTGGTATTTCAAACTAACATACCATATATAAATGTTCAAGTAACTAGTAATAAACTCATTTCAAGCAAATAATACTTTATATACAACATGGAGATATATCATGCATAAAAACTTGTGTTAGTATACCATTTTACTTGTACTCCCCCCTAAAACGTGAAAATCTCAAAAATATGGGGTATGAACTCACCTTGAGTGGATTTATTAGTGGATAAAGAGATGAAGATGAAGATCCTCAAGCTCAGAACACTTGAAGATGGTTGAAGAACATTTGAAGACGATATTATCCTATGGATTTGATCACATGTTAATGTGTGTAAATGTATCAAAACTAACATGTATTTGTGTGAAATCACTAGATTAACAAGGAAATGCTTACCAAAAATCTAAGGACCAACTTGAAGGAATTAATCCTTGGAGGATTTGAGCTTGTTCTTGAGAGAAAAATGAAGAATGATACCGATGGTGGGGGTTTGGGGGCCTCTCGGCCGCAACTTTTTATGGGGGGGGGGAGGAGGAGAAGGTGGGTGGGGAGGGTAGGGTGGGATGGGGTGTTGCATGGATGCATGTTGTGTAAAACTTGGATACATGTTGGGTAAGGATGGTGTTGGGAAAATGGGTGACATCTAGGTCTAGTCATCGGCTTTTACCAACACAAAAAGTCAACTCTTTATATTATATAAAGATGTTGGCATTTTTTATAAAAACAGTGTTAATTTTTATAAAAAGTGTGGTATAATGGTGTGTAACTACTTAATTTGAGGCATAAAAG
Organism: Lactuca sativa; assembly: GCF_002870075.4. NCBI lineage: Eukaryota > Viridiplantae > Streptophyta > Magnoliopsida > Asterales > Asteraceae > Lactuca > Lactuca sativa. The sequence continues at coordinate 57,704,222 of NC_056626.2, read as the reverse complement.
CTCAAATTATTATAAAAACCTCAATATCATATACGATATTAGCACATTGTTTTATGAATATTATTTTTGCCAAAATAATATATACTTGAATTATCGAATTTTACTGTAAATCCCGTGAATAAGCTTTTTATTCAATATTTGGTAAAAAGAGCGGTACTTTGTATTAATACTCGTAAGTTGTACATTAGGAACATTAGGAAACATAGCGTTTATCCTAAATTCCTAATACTAGTCGAATTGACTTGTTAACTTTGTTTGATCCAGAATTAACAGTTGTCATAGAATATAAAATTAGATCCGCTTTCGTTGATGCTTGATACATTTTGGAAGAGTTCCAATATATTCACACTAGTGAGTAGAGAGAAACTTCCATTTTTATAAAGTATATTTTTCAATTCCATACTTGGTTTGTTCATATTATTATTCATTGATGCTTGTTAACTTAAAAAATGTTGCAGAATATATGATTGGTTAGGACGTAGAAACTCATATATGTAGAATTCATAAAAAGTGTGGAATCCAACATCGGTATCAGATTTGGTAACTGATTCTACGTCTGACTAGCATGTTTCAATGTATCCATCTTTTAATAATGAGCAAGTAGCAATTCATCTGAAACAAAACAAAATTAAATATAGGTCAGTTTAGAGTGGGCTTGAGGCAGAGCTGTGTTATTGCTGCTTTTCTTGGTAAAAGTTAGAAACGTTCATATATCAAAGTTTTGGAAGTATCCTTTTTAGTATAATATTATTAATGTAACGTCCCAAATTTCAAACAAAAAAATTTCATTTAACAATAAAAGTATTTATTCAAATTACAACTTCAAATATCTAGATAAAACCATTTGATTAAAAAATATTTATCAGACTATCGTCAAAAGTTATTATAAGCGGAAATCTCCAATGTATGTGATGCAATCGAGCCGTGCCCCACCATTAATATAAGAAAACTGAAAACATTTAAACTATAAACCGTAAGCACAAGGCTTAGTGAGTTCCCCAAAATGGCACATAACCATACTAGCCCCGCCGCACAATATATAGGGCCCCGACCCATCCAATTATAACGGCACCCGCCCAATGTATCGGGTCCCACATAGCATAACAGGCCCCTCCCAACATAATAGGCCCCACCCAGAATAACAAGTAGGTCCGTCTAACATACAAATGATCCCCACCCAACACATAATGCAAGAATCACAAAGACAACTATCATCCTACACAGTATAGTGAGAAGACTCACCTGAACTACTCAATAGAAGCTCAACAACTACATCCGCAATATACAGTCAACCTAAGCTTCCTAAAACCAAACCAAGATGAGTCCTTAGCCAAATACTCAATTATCCCAAAGTTTGATAAATACTCAAACTGGTCAAAAAGTCAATGGTCAACGTCAACTCAGATGATCCCCTTGTCGTGGCAATTCCTCTGCCACATCATGGTTATGTCCAAAAAAAAAACAAACGCATTACAGCACGCCACCATGTCATGGACCTTCCTTGGCTACACCATGGATTTGGTTAGAAAGTTTTTTCTTCATTAAGAGCTTAATCCTTAAGGACCCAAAACTTATATCATCAGATTTGGTTCCTAATAGCTTCATAATGGATAAAGTTTCCAATTTTATCCATTAGGAATGTTCAAATAACTAAGATCTACTCTTTAAATCTCAAAAGGACCAATAATGCATCTTTCTCAACTTAACCCATTAAGTCTAAGTCTCCAACCTTTAGATCTGAATCAACATGATGTTTAGATGGATAAAACTTCCAACTTTATCCATAATAATGTCTCGAACTTTCAAGATCTAAACTTTAATATACCAAAATGATCTAAAGGAGCAAGATAACTTGCATGGCTAAAATGGAAGGAAAAGATCATAACTTTCCTAGTCCACGACGTCCAAGAAGCATTACAAACTAATCAAAAGGTGTTGGCATCCACTCAACACCAAGATCACTCATAAAATGGACCAAAGTGCCAAAAACCACAAATGAAGAGATCTAAAGAACTAAGGAGCAAGATATGAACTTTGGTAAATTACATCATTCGTCCCTCGTGCATATGTCAAAATGCATGTTTAGTCCTTATTTTCGAAAATTAACTCGGACCGTTCCTTCTTTGATTAAAAGTTGCACGTTTCATCCCTCATTAGTTTAAATCTGCACGTATCATCCTTTGCGAGACTTGAAAAGACTATATTGTCCTTGTTTATTTTCTTTTTGATTGTTTATTTTTTATTAATTACAATATATAGAAAATGAAGTGGACCCTCACCCTTAACTACCCTACCCCCATTTAGCTAGATACCTAAAATCCCCCTTCTTGTGTCTCTATATTCATCTGAAAACCTCCCCTGAGAACAAAATATGGCGATCGGAGGAAGTCAAAATTCGGCCGCCGGAGGTACTCATCGTCCCCTTCAAACCACCAGCGTCTTTCCCTTCAAACCATCGATCTCATCCACTGTAAGTAATCGTCACCATCTCCTCCAAGCCATCGTCTTTGCCTCACCTGTGTCTTACTAATATGGAGTTGGACGAACCACAACTCCCCTCTTTGTCTCTCCCCTTCCTTTTTCGATCTAAATACTCCCTCTTCGAACCTTCACCATCTCCAATCGATGTCGCCACCTAGGGTTTCGTCTCAGATCGTTAAACCTTCTTGATCATCAAACGTGATAAAATATCTTGAACTTCATCGAATTTACAAAGAAATCCGCCTTTTCAAGTAAAGAGAGGAGAGTGTGGGAAGAGGAATAGAGGACAAAGTTGAAGGTATAGAGGATGGCGTGTAGGTAGAAGGCGGATGAAGGACTTAGTTAGAATTGGTGGAGGAAGATTGGACTTTGGGAAAATGCATCAGAGAACCACCATTCGTAATTGTCAGCACTTGCAGTGGGTGGCGATAAAAAAACAGAGAAAGAGAAAGATTTGTCTCGCCAGAGAAAGGAGGAAGAGCGCCGAAGTTGGGTAGTTTTTGGTTGTGAGTGTAAATGAGAGAAAGGAAGCAGGAAACAGGGGAAAGGGGGATGGGGAAAGGGGTGGGATATTAATTTTTTGGTTTTTTTAATCTAAAGATTGATAATTAATTAATAGAAAAATAAAAAAAAAGAAATTAGTAAGGGTAAAATTGTCATTTCATGTCAATAGAGACTAAGCGTGCAAGAAAAAGCAAACTCAGGGACAGTTCGAGTTAATTATTAAATATATGGACTAAACGTGTATTTAGGCATATGCACGAGGGATGAATGGTGTAATTTACCCTATGAACTTTATAGTCACAATAGTCAGGAAATAGGGTGACTTTGATGCATCCAAACTTGAAACAACATTCCTTGAAGCCAAAAGAACATTCTTGATCTTCACGCTTCATCAAAATAACACTAAAAGCATCCAAAAGAGGAGATAGGGGAGTAGAGGAGCTCAAATATTGAAAAAGGAGCCTAGGGTTGCTCTCAAGGAGTTCTAGATGTGATGGAGGCTAAGAAAACACCATGAAACATCAATCCTTACCTTTAAATACGTTGAGAACCCTAAAAATCATGAGCTTAGGCTACACAACAGTCACCTCATGACAACCTGCTTATCACCTTGTGATAGCTCTAACACCGTGACAACATTCTTGTCACCTCGTGACAGCTCTCACCTTGTGAAAACATGCTTGTCACCTCACGACGACGGGTTTTCACCTAATTCCTCTCCAACTTCAAACTATCATAACTTCTTCGTTTTAACTTCATTTTCGGTGATCTTTATGTAAGGTCAAACCTTGAAATATGATAATATTTAAAACAGACCTCAGCATCAGCGCATATCTCAGTATCAGCATCAGTGTTTAAGCAGCTCAGCATGTTTAGTTTATTCAATGCATTGTAACAGATTTTGTATTTATCTTGTTTCCATAGTTAGCCTAATTAGTTAGCTGGCATATCCATAATTTGTAGGGATTGTCTAGAATAGCAGTATTTAATCGTTTGTATAGGTTTGTGAATGGTCATGCCTTTCACAAACCCTAATCGCTGCTTTGTGCACATGATAATCTCTTTGTGAGATTATCTTCTTAGTGAAAGTTTTTCTTCGTGAATTCCTCTTGTTCTTATTTACTGTCATTGTTTGATATATTGATTGATCTAAAGGCCTCTTTAATTGGTATCAGAGCAGGTTTCTCTTATCAAACAAATGGCTTCATCTTCTTCTTCGTCGAACTCATCAAATCATCCTTCCGCTAAAATTCCTCCTTTTGATGAAACAAACTTTGCTATGTGGAAAATAAAGGCTCTATATGCTTTAGAGTCAGTAGATGAAGACATGTTGGACATTGTCGAAAAGGGTCAATATGTCCCAATGTATCAGCCTCTGAAAAACAACGTTCCTGATGGTGCCATGAAGAAAACACCTAGAGAAAACTAGACGGCTGATGAAAAAAGAAAAAATGGTCAAGATGTTCGTGCTCGTGCCGCAATCAGCTACGCTCTGCCATACAACATTTTTGGGCTAGTTCAAAATTGCATCTCAGCAAAAGAGATGATGGATACTCTGACTGTATCTTTTGAAGGCACTGAAGAAGTCAGGGTTACTCAAATAAATGATCTTAACCGAAGGTATGAACATTTTTTTGCTAAGAAAGGTGAAACCTTGACTCAAACCTTTAACAGATTCAATACTCTTGTTAATGATCTTCGGAGATTAGATCAGTTGAAGCATAGAACTGTTCTAGTGCAAAAGTTTTTGGATTCTCTGGGTGCAGGTTAGGAGAACCATGTTGATGTGCTGAAAAATAGTGAGAAGATCACTTCTATGGACTTACAAAGTCTCTATGGAAATCTTCGATACTATGAAGAATCTAAGCTTCAAAGAAAGGAACTGATGAAAGATTCTCAACGTGAATCATCTGTAGCTTTGTTCTCAAACAAAAAGCTAGTGTCAAATTCAGACACTGAAAGTAATTCAGATACTGATTCCTCTAAAACTGACACTAATGATCTTGAAAAGGTTGTGGCTAGTGCAGCTTTGATTGTAAAGACCTTTCAGAAATCCGGCCGAAACTTCTCAAAGTTTCAGAAGAAGATGGGTGGAAAGTTTCAAAAAGATCAGAAGCTGATAAAAAGCATGGTACTGATAAGAAAGAGAAGGCTCAGTGCTTTAACTGTGGGAGCACTGATCATTTTGCAAAGGAGTGTAAACAAAAGAAACAAGGCTCGGATGAATACTGGAAGCAGAAGTACAACAAGCTGATTGAGAAGCTGAAAGCAGAGAACTTGGAACATAAAGTTCTTGTTGCTGAAGAAGAAAAATGGAAGACTGATGAGGAGTCATCAGATGATGAAGTCAAGTGTCTAATGGTAAAGATAGAAGACACGGATGTTTCTGAAGAAGGCAAAAGTACATTTGATGCTGATATGTCTGATGCTATTGAAAATTCCAGGAAGCACAACACTGACTCTTCTTCAATGTACCAGGTTAAAAACTTTGTTTCCTATTCAATGAATGAAAAAATCAAAATGTTTGAGTATTTGGGCGTCATTAATTCTAAGAAGAATCAAACAATAAGAGATTTGCAAAATCAAATTGATCTTCTTGAAACTGATATATCCATGAAAAATAACATTATTGAGTCCACTCAAGAAAATCTTAGAATCACTAGTTTGTCAAATTCATCTTTGTTTGCTGAAATTGACAATGTTAAAAATCTTTTGATCAAAGAACAAACTGTGCTTCATACTTGGGTAAAATCTCATAAGAATGCAAATTATATAATTTCTGCTCAAATTCCACATTCGTGTGAAAAAATTCTTGGAGGTAATTTTGCAGAAGCTGAAAAAGTTTTTAAATCACAAGAAAAGGAATCTGAGTTTTATTCAATGAATGAGATGAAAAACAACTTCAAAAATAAGTTTGTCAGTAACTCTTTTATTAATCAGAGTTTAATTGATGAATACTGTATTACTAATTCTGATGGTATTACTGAGTGTAATGTTGAAATTACCGGAATTGATCCAACCTCTTACCCTGCACATCTTGTAAAGACCAACTCCACTCACTGAGAATATTATTGCCTTTCTTATCTCAAATGGAGTGTTTCATGCTGTTCATGAACAACTTAAGCACTTTCCTGATTGCAATTCATCAGTGAATAAGTCCAAATCAGACACTAATAGCTCATCATCTAACACTGATCAAATTCTTTCTAACACTGAATTTAGTTGTGGCTTAATGATAAACAAAAGGATTTAAAGCTCTCTTGGTGAATCTTACATGTCGAAATGTGTTAAATCCAAAAATTTGCTCACCAAGAAGAACTTTGGTACTAGAGTTTGTTACAGATGTGGTGATACCTCTCACAAGATCAGTGAATGTTCATTTGATAAATCATCCTCAAGAGCTGATAATATTAAAGTTAGAAATGAAAAATGGACTCTTAAGTCAAATTCTTTAAATTGTCTTCCTAAGGAGTGTTATAATCTATTATCAAATAACTTTGTGAATGACCCATCCTCGAATGGGTCAGTGTGTTCTAACTAGTTTCTCAGCACTGCAGGGTCAGGAGCATCTTTGGTACTTAGATAGTGGTTGCTCAAGGCATATGACATGATCAAAGTCTCTCCTGGAAGATTATGTCAAGAAAACTGGTCCTGCAGTTACTTATGGAGACAATGGAAAGGGGTTCACTAAAGGATATGGAAATATCAAATGCAATAACGTGGTTTTTCAAAATGTTTCATTAGTCAATTGTGTGATGCTGACTATGAAGTTCACTTTACAAAGAAGGAAGGCAGAGTTGTCAACACTGACAAGAACATCGTACTTTCAGCAAGTAGAAAAGATGATATATATGTTCTTGACATGTTCTCGAGTGACAAGGCACTGATGCAATGCTTCTTTACAAAGTCTTAGACGAATCTTAGCTGGATTTGGCACAAAAGGTTCTCTCATCTGAACTTCAAGAACCTATCCAAAATATCCAATCAAGATCTAGTTAGAGGGCTCCCAAAATTCAGCGTTGTGAAAGACAAGATGTGCTCAACTTGTGAACAAGGAAAACAAACCAAGTCCTCTTTCAAACCCAAGTCATGTTCCAGTATATCAGTCCCTCTTCATTTACTCCACATGGACTTGTTTGGACCTATTCCTGTCCGTTCTCTAGGTGGAAATAAGTATACTCTAGTGGTTGTGGATGAGTTCACTCGATTTACATGGGTGGTTTTCCTGAAGAAGAAAAGTCATGTTGCACAGGAAATTATTTCACTGATTCGTAAAAATGAGACACTGACAGGTCTCAAAGTTAAGCAGCTAAGAAGTGATCATGGCACTGAGTTCCGAAATTCAACTCTTGAAGAATTTTGTGATCATAAAGGAATTGGGCAAAACTTCTCAGCTCCTCGTACTCCTCAACAAAATGGAGTTGCTGAACGAAGAAATAGAACACTGATTGAGGCAGGAAGGACCTTGATGATCCATGTTGGTCTTCCTATGTCGTTTTGGGCTGAAGCTGTCAATACAGCGTGCTTTACTCAGAATCGATCTCTAATTCACAGGATTCATAAGAAGACACCATATGAAATGCTGAAAGATCGAAAGCCAGATGTACCCTTTTTTCACGTATTCGGATGTATTTGTTATATTCTAAATCAGCGTGACCCAAGATCCAAGTTTGAACCTAAGGCTGATAAAGGTATTTTTGTTGGGTACTCATCTATTTCAAAGGCTTTTCGTGTTTTTCATGTGAACAGGCAATGCATTGAAGAATCCATTCATGTGAAGTTTGATGAGGAATCATACACTGATAAAAAAGTCACTCATTCCTCTTCTACTTTTCAAGAGCTTCTCTCTTGTCCATTTGACGAAGTCCCTCCTGCTGGAGATGAAGCTGATTCTTCTGACTCTATCGTTCCAGTTCTATGTTCCTTGAATCAAGATACTGCAGCCAGATCAGCAGATAACTCATTAGGTGCTGATGAAATTCTTGAAGTTGAAGACTCTCCTGCAACTGATAACTTGTCAGTGTCAAATTCTCCAGAATCAGCATCAGTCTCTGAACATCGATATCATCCTGTTGATCAAATTATAGGGAATATTCATGATGGTGTCCGTACCAGATCCCGTGTATCTAACAACATTTGCATGTATGTTAATTTCGTTTCAATGATCTTACCTGACAAGATACACACAGCTCTTCAAGATGTTGATTGGATCAAAGCCATGCAAGAAGAACTGAATGAGTTTGAAAGGCACAAAGTTTGGACTCTTGTCCCAAGACCATCAGGAAAGACTATCACTGGAACTCGCTGGGTCTATCGCAACAAGGTTGATAAGGATGGAATCATTACTCGCAACAAGGCAAGGCTTGTCGCTCAAGGATTTACTCAAATTGAATCCATCGACTACGGGGAAACCTTTGCTCCAGTTGCTCGCATTGAAGCAATCAGATTGTTTCTCGCATACCCATCCTACATGAATTTCATTGTCTATCAAATGGATGTGAAAACAGCCTTTCTTCATGGTGTGTTAGAAGAAGAAGTTTTTCTCAATCAGCCCCCAGGCTTTGTTGACAAAGATCACCCTGATTATGTGTACCGATTAGACAAAGCTGTTTATGGACTGAAGCAAGCACCCAGGGCTTGGTATGAGACGCTGACATCGTATCTTCTTGAAAATGGATATAGACGAGGAGCAATCGACAATACTCTCTTCATCAAAAACAAAGGCTCAGATTTGGTTCTTGTTCAAATTTATGTCGATGACATCATTTTTGGCTCTCCAAATGAGAAACTGAGCAAGGAATTTGCAGAGATCATGTCTCAAAGGTTCGAAATGAGCATGATGGGGAAGATGACCTTTTTCTTAGGTCTTGAAGTTCAGCAACAAAAGTCAGGTATTTCTATTTGCCAAAGTAAATATATTTCTGACTTGCTTGTTAATTATTCTCTCAGTGACTGCAAACCAGCCTCTACTCCAGTGTCCAAGACTGACAAGATACACACTGATCCAACTGGAACTGATGTAAATCACTCTCTGTATCGAGGAATGATTGGATCTCTTTTATATCTCACGGCAAGTCGTCCTGATATCATGTTTGGAACCATACTCTGTGCTCGATTCCAAGCTAATCCCAAGGAATCCCATCTCATGGCCGTCAAACGTATCTTTCGATACTTGAAAGGGACTCAAAGCCTAGCACTGTGGTATCCTCGCGACTCAGCATTTGAACTTTTTGGATACACTGACTCAGACTATGCAGGATGCAATTTAGACCAAAAAAAAGTACGTCTGGTGGATGTCACTTCCTTGGAAATCGTCTCATCAGCTGGTCTAGCAAGAAGCAAACATCAGTAGCCATCTCAACTGCAGAAGCTGAGTATGTTGCAGCTGGGAGATGTTGTGCTCAGCTCTTATGGATTCAAAATCAGCTTCTCGACTATGGGATCAAGTTCTCAAAGACTCCCATATATTATGATAACACCAGTGCCATTCAAATCACACAAAACCCTGTTCAGCACTCAAAGACGAAGCATATCGAAATCAGACATCATTTCATCAGAGATAATGTTGAAAAAGGAAAGGTTGTTCTTGAACATGTCAAGACTTCAGAGCAACTTGTTGATATCTTCACTAAGGCACTGGATTCTCAAACAACTGCTTACATTATTGGAGAACTTGGAATGATTACCTTGTAATTAATTTTGCTGTTTAAATTGTGTTAATGTTTGGTATTGTCTTATAAGCTGATGTACTTTGTGCTGATGATGACATGCTGGTGATATTTGCATACTGAGTACTTGGTTTGATCTCATATCTTTCTCTCTTCTTCAAGTCTTCTAAACTAAAGTTGAATGATTCACTGTACTAAACCATACACTGATAACAACTTGAAACTCTTTGCCGATGGTTAGATCAAAACACCAAGATCTATCACACGCAACTATCCCATCTTACACATCTTATACTGATTCTGTGATTTAGTGTGCCAAAACACACGCTGATGAGAGTCTAAAAATCTTTGCCGATGGTTAGACCACAACACCAAGGTTTATCACACGCAACAATCCTTTCTTTACCTTCTCATTCAGTGTCTAATGATTCAGTAAGATAAACCACTCACTGATAAAGTCACAACGCTCTGTGCCGATGGTTAGATAATGCAACTAGTATCTATCACACGCACCAATCTCCTTGCTAGCCTCAATTGAGCAAGCTGTACCTTGAATTGACGAAGATATACTTTCAGCATGTAATTTTGGTGACACTGATCTCAGCGCTTCCGCAAACACTGATTGACATTTCATCTTCAGTCAACGGCTCTTTTACCCAACGGCTACTTTTTATCTGACAGGTTGTTACGATACGCCGTTTTTTTTAGAAGATAATCATTACCTTTTTAAAAGCACCATTTAATTCCATATTTAAACCTCTTCTCTCCCTACTTCAAACTTTCCTTCCACAATCTAACCTTCTTTCACCTATACTCAAAAACCCTAAAACCCTAAAAACTCTCTAATGGCTGCCTCATTGTTCACCTTCTCTTCTACTTCACGAAGAGTAATCCCTGCCCCAAACTCTCCTCCTCTCCCAATATACATCAAAGCCACCAACGTTGTTTTCAACCCTGAGATTCCCGAGGTTCATCGAGGTCTTGGACTCGATGATTTTGCTAATTTCTTAGCCTCTTTCCGCCTTCGATACGCAATCAGTGACGTTCCATCAGAGTTCTTCCCTGAACAAGTCTGTGAGTTCTACTACACTGCAACTGTCAATGACGACAACAATGCCATTACCGGGACCATTGGCCGTGGAAGACATTCTGTCTTTATCACCGCAGAACTTCTCAGTGCTGCACTAAGGTTACCTATTTTTGAACCTTTCTCTGAACCTCCTTCTATTGAACGGTGTAGACGTTTGTTTGATCAACTGGGATATGATCACTCAAAGGCTAGTGCTCGATCGGCTCTTATTTGCGCCAATGTATGACCCCAGGATGGAAATTCTTCACCGGTGCTCTGTGCAAGTGTGTGGGTCACAAGTCTCGAAGTGGTGATCAATTGAGCAATTATGAGCAACAAGTCGTCTGTTCACTTCTTCTCAACAAAAGACTTGATTATGGGGCCCTATTCTTTGATCAACTTGTTCAGCTTCTTCGTGCAAATGTACGCGCTGATCATGTTCCTTTTCCACGCTGGATTGCTCTTGTGCTCGACAAATTTTTCGCTGCAGACTACTTCTCGCATTCTGGAAATCCCATCCAATGCCCTCGCATGTCTGTTCGCATGTATCAAGATGATCCCCTGGATACTGACATCGGAATCTCTGATAGGATGAGGGAATGGATTGCAAATCCATACACTGTTCCTTCTCTCACCGCTGACACTGATGAAGGAGGCGCTGATGGTAATCATGTAGATCAAGCCGTTCAAGAGGATGAACCACATGATGATGGTCATTTCTCTCCTCAACTTTCTCATCATATCGTCTCGGTTGCTGATGTTCCCTCAGCTCAAAATGATTCACTGAGTCAGGGGAAGCAACAATTTCAGGAGCAACCATCACAGGGGGAGCATCCCTCTCAGGGGGAGAATCCACCCCAAGGGGACCAATATTCTCTGGTAATGCCTCCTAGCTCTCCAGCAGCTCTAGCTACTTTAGTTGTTCAAATTCCGGCCTCAGCATTTACTGAACTTCTAACACTGACTCGGGACATGAGTCAGCGTCTTCTTCGCATTGAGGCTGATGTTCATCAGCTAAAGGAGGTTCTCCTGCATACTCCTCCCTCTAGTCCCCAATCTGATGATGCTCAAAAAGGGGGAGATACTGATGATGATGCTGATGCTGATGATGCTGATGCTGATGATAATGTTGATGATGAACCGAATGAGAGAGACACCGAACCTGTTGACAACACCATTGTTGAGCCTGAATCACCAAAGCCAATGCATGAGTATGACTCTACGGGGCATAATAGTCCAGCAGCTACTGAAAAGCTGGTTGAAGATAGTGAGCATGATGAACCAGATGATGAATGTCAAATACTGGATATGAACTTCATTGATCCTTTTATTCCAGTTCAAGAAGAAAGTTCAGATGATCCTGATAATGAATCTCAAAGTCCAGGCATGAAATCAGTCGATCCTGTTGTTGATCCCATTATTCCGGTCCAAGGAGAAGATTCGGACATTGCCAGTGAAGACTCTCATCCACTATCTCGAAAGCGTAAGGTAGCAGATACTGACTTGGCTCATTCTCAAACTGATACTTCTCTGCCTGGGAAGAAACCCAAGTCCATAGTCAGTATTTCAAATCTTGCGGCTGAATGGAACATGTCTCCTGATCAAGTTAAGCAAATTCTTGATGAAGCTAATCAAGCTCAGCTTCTAAAGAACATTGCTCAAGCTGATGAATCTCTTATTCAGCACAAACTTCAGGCCAAAGGATCTTTTGAAGCTCAGATGCAGAAATTCCTGGAGTTTCAGTCCAAATCTCAATCTTCTCAACCTTCTCCTAGCGGTAGTAAACCTAAGACTGACAGTGTTCTTGACAGGATCGATCAAAAGAGGTTTGAAGACGTTCTTAATTGACGAATGTGTGGTGATAAGATCATCAAAGTTAAAGCTTCCAAACCACGAAATGAGAAAATTCTTACGTTGCTGATCACTCGTCAAGGTCCTCAGCATTCATACACTGAAGTTGTCAAGTGGGATGAGCTGATCAAGTATGGATATTCTGAATGGATGGAACTACTCGAACTAGCATCCAAGCAAACCTCAGCTCACTCTTCGGAACTGACTTGTGCTCTTCATCTGCTGATCAAGAAAGTTCAGCGTTTGGATCTTGTTCCTAAAGAACGACCTCAGCATCAAAGCCAAAGGCTATCTGTTCCTAAAACTCGAAGAACCAAGTTTCAAGTTGATGGTGAAGATGTATTGGTTCTGGACTTTGGTGCTGGTGGAATAAACAATTCTCTTCCTATCAGTGTTGATCCGGTTCAGCATAAGTTTATCTCAGCTCCTGAACACGGGATGTTCTAAAAACAGAAAGATGTGTTTTCAGCGAACTGATGAGATTCCAAAGGCTCCAACCACTCATCTCGTTGGCTTAAGGCAAATGTGCATGAGTCATCAAGATCTCTCCGGAGAGTTTCCCATCCTTATTGCCATGGAGCTGCTGAACAGAAGACAGGAGTTGTTGGATAGTCCTTACTGGCCAGTAAAAATAGAAGCTGAAGCTGAGTATGAAGAGTTCCTGTCCAGAGGTGTTTTAATTTAGTTTGTTTTGAACATCATCATATTGGGGGAGATTGTAAGGTCAAACCTTGAAATATGATAATGTTTAAAACAGACCTCAGCATCAACGCATATCTCAGTATCAACATCAGCGTTTAAGCAGCTCAGCATGTTTAGTTTATTCAGTGCATTGTAACAGATTTTGTATTTATCTTGTTTCCATAGTTAGCCTAATTAGTTAGCTGGCATATCCCTGATTTGTAAGGATTGTCTAGAATAGCAGTATATAATCTTTTGTATAGGTTTGTGAATGGTCACGCCTTTCACAAACCCTAATTGTTGCTTTGTGCACACGATAATCTCTTTGTGAGATTATCTTCTTAGTGAAAGTTTTTCTTCGTGAATTCCTCATGTTCTTATTTACTGTCATTGTTTGATATATTGATTGATCTAAAGGCCTCTTCACTTTATATACACACAAAGACATTGATAAGCCCTACAACCCTATCTAATTACTTTTGAATTTATACTTGTCGAAATAAAACTATAATCTATGAAATGAGTCTGAAATACTATTTTTACGATTTTACCCTTTTGCTTCAAAGCAAAATTCGAGGGCTTTAATCACTTAACTAACATTATCAGCATCCATTAGTGTCTAAACTTTATTTTCTTGAAGCCAAGTCCTTTACAAGATCGAATTATGGTCCACAATCCTGAAATAAGAAACATCCTGAAACTAGATGCTACAATTAACGATGTAAAATAATACACCATTTATAAAATGTCCCTTTCCTTCTAATAATGTGGTCAATGTCTTTCTAGATTCAGTTTCCTAGCACTTGCAATCGCTCTTTAATAATGGTTGAACAAGTAAGTTTTCTAGTTGATTTCACCATCAATTGTTATATCAATTTTGTATATCATCTTATTTGTTTATGCAATTTTTCATAAATAGAGAAGGCGAGTTTGAAGAACCTAAAGTGTTTTCTAGTTTATAATAATACAAGTCAAGAAAAAGAGTTGTGGCCCACTACAATCTATTAAAGATTCAAAGGCGGTTTGTTGCTAAAAATGATTTGGTTACAACTTGTTTATTTTAGTAATATGTCATTTTGTTGTAGGATAACAATATACTTACTAAAATTGTTGCATGTACATAGCTATTAAGCTCAATCCTTTTTGTATCATTTGGTTACTCTTAGTAAATCTCTTGGTGGATTAGTATTGTATGATACTTTTGTTTAGTTCAACTTCTAATGATATTGTTTCTTTTAGGAAAGGATTTGCATTACCAAACTACTTCTAATATAAGTGGAGACTGTGTGATCTAATCTCTTTTGATTTTATCTAATCTTCCATTGGGGAAGTAATTTTAAAAAAGAACCTTAGTTTGAGAAAATTGCATTGGAGAAGTATTTAAGAACTATAGTTTAGTAAACCATTAACATTGCATAGGACAAGTAATCGTACATCTTGTTTAATGTATCATATTCATAGGTCTCATATTTTATATTTTACTTGTTAAACTAAGAGCCTAAGAACTTGCGGAATTGTGATCAATGCAGGCTTTTGTTTATGGTTATGGTTTAGAACCTTCCCATTCAGCTATCAATGAATATCAAGTGCCATTTTTATGGCTCTGGTTGTGGCAACCTGCAGACCATAAGCATCAGGTATGTAACCATTATTTTAATCTATTTATCTCATATTTGCATTCCATATTTTTACAATATATGACACATCTATGATTTTATCAAGTTGGGTAATTGTTTTCCTATATTTCTACCTAGTGATCAAATAAGGTTCGATGTGAGAAATAAGATAATACTTTCATTTATTTGTGTACTATATTTCCTGATTTCATTTTTTTCACTCACATTTACTCTTATTTTTTCTTATTAAGGTGTTGGACTTTAAAAGATTACTAAATCGTAGGGGACCACAAGTAGTGATGTTTCCGTGCAAGATGAAAAGACCAGAGTGAAGAATATTATACAAAGTACTTTTGCTAGTCTAAGTAAACAATGATCACTTTTGTTACTATAAACCATACTCAGCTAAGAAAAGGTTGGTTCTGCTTCAATGCATATATGGACTTCATAATAAAATTTGCCATGGTAGATACTATTGGTAAATATGGCATACCATATCACATGGTTGTGGGAACTTTAGGAATAAACTGTTTAAAGTATGTAATGAAGCTTTGTGTATTTTGTAAATTTGTAGTAGTGGCTAGAATGTTAAAATAATAAAACGTTACACTTGATGTTACAATGAAATATCTTGATTTTTAATGACATTATATTTATAATGGCAATGTTGGTTTGTTTATTGCTATTGAGATTGTAATTTTTATATTTAATTATTTGAAAAATGACATCATCATCATAACTGACTGATTAATGAAAATTGACTTTTATTGAAATCATTAGACCCGATTGCTTAATAAAAAAAAAACCGGAATCTATTTGGATAATAGGATCGGTTCCAAAACCAGTCACTTTTAGATTTTCACATAGGACTCGCCTTCATATAACCCGGTTGCAAAACCGGGTTCTATAAGTTATTTTAACCAGGTTTTGTAACCCTTTTTATAGTAGTCATTCCTATTATTATTATATCATTGACACAATTATGATGTTCATTTTGTGCATTGTCTATTTTTCTAATTCTTCTAGAATATATGAGTTGTAATAGTGATGTAACATGATAACATATTTTCTAAATATTGTTTGTTATCTTTTTTTATTCCCTATAAAATGGTTAGATCTAATGTATTGAGTAATGACGAGTGTTAGACTTAAATAGTTTATTTTTTTATTTTACCGTTTTGTAGAAACGTATAAAGAAAATAGTCAAGGCAAAAAAGAGGCGAACCCGAAACATTTCTGGATTTCACTTGGATCTAGCAAACTTTGAATATTTAGATGTATGAACAATTCACTCTATCCTTGAGTGATATGAACACCGGTAGGTTAAACATATGTTACTTTTTGTATAAGTTATAAGACTTCCATTTAGTTTTAACTTAATTACATATCTATATTTTTTATTTGTAAATATTATAGTAATATGTTTTGTTTATATGAAAGGGTTCGACGTTATGCAAAAACTTTACAAAATAATATGATTTTTTAACTTATATATTGTAATTAGTTAGTACCCAAATTAATATAGTATAAATTCTGAATATTAGATAATTCAGTAAGTTTTAACAAAATGACTTTTACTAATCCTCTTTTGTTTATTAAGATATAAAACTAATTGCCACAAATATGATGCATTTTATTTTATTTGATATATAAGGGTAAAACATATGTTATTTTATAAGAATTCAAGTAATACAATTTCAGAATAATAATTAATTTTTTACAATACTATTTGATAATGTTATCTAACAAATTTTTTGGTGTTATGAATTATAATAATAAATTAAAAAATAAAGAATCAAAGCCTGCATTTGGTTGCCAGACAACGTTATGACCACACCTTTAAAAATCGAAAATAGGTCTTAAAAATTTTGGGGGAAAATCGCAAGTGATTTATGAAATTTGCATCTTCGGCCATGTAGAACAATATGCGATTAGCATATATCGTTGGTGATGGAACATCTATGTATGAACCAGTGAAAAGGAAGAGAGGGTGACCGGATCCAAAAAGGAAAAACCCAACAAAAAAAATAATTCGTTTATTTATTTTATATTGCATGTCACTGCTTTTGATTTGAGTACAATTACAAAAATACCCACCTCTTACTAGTCATTTTGACCCTAACCATAGTTTGTGTGCCTATGAATAAAAAAACATTTGACATATCAATTGTGTCATTGCGGATTCCACCTCATTTCTAATATGCTACCTCATAGTATATTTAGTAGCAATATTTTACACCCCAACCATTTATCGTTTGTTGGTTTGATAATTAGGGAATACAAATATTTGTGAAAATAAAGTAACACCGACATGACGATTGGGCTATGGGTGGTGTCTTAATGACCGTATCAGTGTATCTGTATGCAACAATTTAATGGGTAAACAGCCCAAATTGTTTTTATTTGTGGGCTCCGATTCCACAACATGATCACCCATACAAGTTACAAGTATAGAAATGCCATATGAAGTCATAAACCCATCATATCCAATCCTATCTTCTCAAAATTTTGTGTTTTATGTATGGAATATGGAATATTGAATTTTTTTATTATTTTTATACAATGATGAGAAATTAACTGCAGCAAAATGAACGACTAATGTCGTGAGTACATATATTTTAGTCTGATGATGTTAAATCAATGTCATGTATCATGATGCACAAACGTAAGATTGCATTCACACACTCAGAACTTTTTCAATAGGTTGCGGATTTGGAGAAACGGTCAACACTAAATTAAAAACCAAAATTTTATTTCCATTTTTTGTAATTTTAAGATTTTGATTACTTTTTTGCACTCGGTATAAACCGATTAGGTGATTTTCATTTTATAGGTTTTTAATTTGTCACTCGAATATTTATTTCTACACATAAGTGTGATTCTCATTTCTCAAAAGTATGTAACTTTCTTAATAGTCTTCCCATTAATATAAACAAATCCCTTGCTTCCGTTTACCAGACCATGTATGCTTGTGCATGTAATATGTAAAAGAGTTTGTGTAATTCAAATGTATGTGTATGTATGATTATGTATGTAGGTTAACTTTTATACATTGTGAACTTTTGTACAAGTTTTATACATTATTAATTTTTATACAAGTTTCCTTTTTCTACTTAAAAACCCATATGTATTCGGGTATTCACTAGATTTTTCTTTTTGGAAAGGGGTATTTTTGTCATTCAACATTAAAGGTAAGTAAACGTTTTATTGCAGAAGCCTATTACATGTTGTATGTTGAATTTCTTCTATTACAGATCATTGTTTGATTCATAAAGGAAGCTTCATATCCTTTTTATATTTATGTGATTTTTTTGTTTGTGCCCTCATAAGGATTTTTATTTGTTTTGTTGTCACCATGTAATAGCAAGTTTACGAGGGGTGAGCAGAAGGAATCAAATGTCCAGGATGAAACGGAGAAAAAAGGCTCTTAGGCCTTAACGTGTAACATTTTAACGAATTAAGTTACATAAACTAATTTTTTATTAAAATGACGATAAACCTTATAGCAATAAACATAGCAAAATCAAAGTATTTTAATGACTAATAAAATATCCTAACAGCTAACCGACGATCCTTGAAGCTCTCCTAGCATTCTTGATTGCAAATTGGTTGATCAACTCTTCGTAGTCTATACTCTCTGATATTTCATTCTCGATAGATATCATCGCCAAACCGCTAAGTCTTTCTTGGGTCATTGGGGAGCGTAGGTAAGATTTCACAAATTTCAATTTGGAAAAACTCCTTTCTGCAGATGTGACCGTTACTGGAATAGTCAACAATATTCTATATGCAATGCTTGTATTTGGGAAATAATCAAGTTCTTTCAAAAACTTCAAAACATCTATAGGGTTGCTAAATTCATTGGTTTCCAATGTCTCAAATAATTTCAACTCCGTATAAAGTTCCTCAGCATCAATATCTGATCTTTCTTCAAACTTGAGTGCTTTTTCAAGACGATGACAATATAAATTAAGATCTTTATCTTCAATTCCCCTCAAACTTTGTGGAAATAAAAAACCAAATACTTTATCATACTCTTTGAATTGTTCAAATCTTGTCTCAAGAAAAGAAATAGCTTGATCAACAATGTATAAGAAATAATTGACTCTGAAATTCTCTTCAGGTGTAAATGAAACTTCTTCGCTACTTGAATTCTCATCAAACCTTTTTTTCCTTTCAATCAAACGCTTTTGTGGAAATATTGGATCAATACCCATTTCAATAGCAATCTCCTTAGCTTCAACAATCGCTTTTGAAAAACCAGTTTCTCTATAATCCTTGAAGTACCCAATCAATTTGTTTATTTCTGTAATAGCATTATCAAGATGCATATCCTTTGATTGTAACTTCTTACTCACAATATTCACATGGTTTAGTACTTCATACCAAACAACAGTTGATACCAAAAATTCAAAGTCACTAAGTTCTTTTTATGCTAGTGAAGTTGCTTCACTTGCAATTGCAGCATCATTATCTTTTTCTCCAACTTGAAGTAAAGCTTCACGTATATCCACAAGTTACAGTTTAATAGCCTTTACACTCTCAACCCGACTTTCCCAACGAGTTTGACACAATGACTTGAGACTCCAAGCTTTAACATTATCTTTCAAAATTTCCCACCTCTTAGTAGAATTTGCAAAGATAGTATAAATACGTTGGTTGAATCCAAAAAAGTTCTTTCCTTTAATACACTTGTTAGCCATATCACATAATGCTAGATTAAGAGAATGGCAACCACAAGGAGTGTAAAACGCTCTAGGATTTATATCTAAAAATCTCTTTTGCACTCCTTGGTGTTTTCCTTTAATGTGTGGCCCATTATCATAGCCTTGACCACACATATCATCAATTTGAAGACCAAGAGACTTTAACTCCTCAAGTGTAATATCAAATAATCCTTTTCCGGAGGTATCATCAACATTCAAAAAACCTAAAAATGACTCCTCGATAGTAACATAATTATATGATGACCCAAAAAATTTCCATTACCTGTTAAATACAATTAACAAATAAGAAGTGGAATCATTCATCATAATTAACAAAAAAAAAATTGGTGGAACTGGAGCAAAAAATACAATTTATAGTTATCTTTTTTATACAACTTTTCATTGGATCCACGAAATGCTAAATTATGTTTAGCAAGAAACTTCACTACTGCAATAATTCTTAAAATCACTTGTTTCCAGTAATCTCTTTCTTTCTTGAATTACTCATGTTGATCTTTATCAATTGTTTCGTTCAAGTTCAATCTTTTACGCATGTCAAACCACTTATTCCTATTTGTAAAATGATCCAATGAAATTTCGTGTTCTTTAACCCTAGTGGTAACATGGTGCCAATCTGCATAACCTTCACCATCCAATTTACCTTTTGAAATCCCTTTTCTAAACACTTTACAACAGAAACAAAATACCATGTCTAGCTCTTTCGAATATACTAGCCATTCTGTATCACACTTCTCCAAATTTGATAAAGTTCTTGTATACAAAGCTGCAGAAAATCATCTACCAAATTTATCGTAGGGACCATACATAATACTACTATCTCTTTTAGGACCTTTCTCAACCAAAATTTTAATCTCATCCGAATTAAGTTTTACCCACCTTCTTGGATCATATATATCAACAAGGTCTTTAATAGGCTCATGCTCTTCTGTTTCTTCTACTTCTACATGCTCTTGCTCTTCAATGTGCTCTTCAACATGCTTTTCAATGTGCTCTTCAACATGCTCTTCAATGTACTCTTCAACATGCTCTTTAATGTGCTCTTCAACAGGTTGTCTGTGGATAAACTTATCTAGAGCACCGACATCAACCTTTCTCTTTTCTTCATCTAGTTTTCTCTTTTTATGTTTTTGATAACCGGATGGTTGTTTTCATTACTACAAGTTCATAAGTTTCAACTTTCAACATTCAAGCAATTACAATAAACATAATTTGATAAACAATTTCACAATAAACATAAACTCATAATTTAAACTACTAAACTGGTTTCTATGAATCTTAGAAACTAATTCATTCATTCACTATTCTATTGACTATTAAACTGATTTTTATAGTAGATAAACTGATAATCAAATATTAAATTCATTCAGTGATTCAATATTCTATTAAACTCATAATCTATGAAAGTATGAATCATTCAAGTATGCAATTGACAACTATAAACTTGATAATCCTCAATTCTCATAAATCTTACCTGATTGGTTGATTAGCAGAGATAAAATCAGATAATTAACCCTTGATAATCCTCAATTTCTCATAAAAGATCGTCTACCCTTGCTGAATGAGTGAATGGCGCTGAGCCGCTAAGTTGTTGTCTTTGCCAATTGCTTTTTTTTTCCGATTGCTTTTTTTTGAACGAACGAACAATATAGTGCTGCAAATTGTCGATTGCTTTTTTTCTTTGTCGATTGATCATGAAGTGCTGCAAATTGCGGCTTCTGTTCGTGACTACTCCCTTGCCTTGTTCTATTGATTAATTTAGATTAATGGGCCCATTGCTTATACTACCAAAAAAATTGGGCCCCTTATGATTTTGGGCCTTGTTCGAATGCCCATGTTGCACATGGTCAAAGCCGGCACTGGGGGTGAGTAATCTACTGATTCTTTATGTGGCCATTGAGAAGGGTATGCAAAAAGTTTAAAAGGTTTAAACCAAGTAATTCAGTGAACTACTACAAAAAGCCTAAAAAGGTCCGGTTGTAAGCTTAATATAACCTAGTTTTCAATCGGCTTCCTTATAAGCGAGTCCTAAGTTAAAATCCTAATAGAGCCCGGTTGTAGAACTGGGTCATATTTCCATAATAAAAACCGGTTCCATCACAAAAAAACAGGGTTTCTCTTCTAACCCATTACGGTTTTTTTTCTAATATAAAGCCCGGTTCATATACAAGCAACCGGGTTCTATTATACAGCTATATTTTTTTGAAACGGATATCACAAACCTTATATAACCCAGTTTCATTGCAACGGGCTCATTTAACTGCTTTTTTATATTTCTTTTATTCAATCTATAGACCCATTACTAAATATGATACAGCCCAACATTACCCGAGCTAGATGACAGCCCAACGGACAGAACCAAAAGCAGCAACTCGGCCTAAGAGAGTTATTAAGAAGTCGGCTCGATTCCAAGAATAAAACATATGTCTTTTACCAAGTCAAGCCCCATCTTAGGATTACTTCTTCCTGTTATTTTGCACGCATTATCAGTTCCCACTTCATCATGTTCCTAAAGTTTAGTTGCACATTTCATGATTTTCTAGTTAGTATTTAAGAGTTGTAATTTTGTTTAATGATCATTCGGAAAATTGCTCCAAGTTCTATGTTCTTTCTCTTACTTCTTAGGAGGTTGACCCCCTCTAAACAGGTTACATCAATTGGTGCAACCACTCTTCCCTTAACCCACCTGTCACCCGAAGCCCTCAAAAAATGAAGAGCTGAAGGACTATGCTTTAAATGCCCTGAAAAGTTTCACCCTGATCATATTTGTTACCCACCTCAGTTTCTTCTTATTTCAGATAATGAAGAAACATTCATTGCCACCACCAACAATGACCACACAGACAACATCCTATGCCTTGACCAACCATCCGCAGATGACACGACCACCCAACCTCACTTCCTCTCCCTATCCGATGCTGCATTTTTTGGGTTGCAATCACACCAAACACTCCACATAACCGGCCATATTCATGGTCAACCTGTCACTACCCTCATCGATTGTGGCAGCACTCATAACATCATCTAACCAAGGATCGCCTCGCTTATCACCACCGAACCCAACAAAATCACACCTTTTACGGTTATGGTTGGAAACGGACAACATCTCGAGTGTAATGGGTTCTTTCCTGGTGTCTCCTTGGAACTCAACCACACAACATTTACAGTACCATTGTTTATTCTTCCTGTGGAAGGGGCTGACATCATATTAGGTGTCGCTTGGCTTAGCACCTTAGACCCAATCATTGCTGACTTCTCAATTCCACAAATATCATTCACCGTGAACAACCAGACTTGTACCCAATGTGGGGAACCCATATCAGCCCCCATATCTCCCAGCTCACTCCACACTTTCCTCCACCCAAACCCTGTCATCGACAATTTGCTTAAAGAATTCCAAACCCTCTTCGAACCACCTCATGGCCTCCCACCATCATGACCACATGACCACCACATTCCACTTCTACCCAATACCAACCCAATCAACATCAAACCTTACCGCTACCCCCATTACCAAAAGGAAATCATGACCCAGTTAATCATATATATGCTAAATGATGGGGTGATACAACCAAGCTAAAGTCCTTACTCCTCTCCAGTACTACTAGTGCGAAAAAAAAGATGGCACATGGAGATTTTATGTTGACTATCGCGGTCTAAATGCAGTCACAGTTCGAGATAGATTTCCCATTCCCACAGTTGATGAGCTTTTAGATGAACTACATGGTGCAACCATATTCTCTAAAATTGATTTACGGGCTGGCTATCACCGGTTTCTCCCACAGACATCCATAAAATAGCATTTCGCACGATCGATAGTCACTTCGAATTCAAAGTAATGCCTTTTGGGCTTACCAACGCCCCATCAATGTTCCAAGCCGCCATGAACGACCTCTTTCGATCGGTCCTCCGTAAGTTCGTCTTGGTTTTCTTCGACGATATACTTGTTTACAGCCCCAGGATATACTTGTTTACAGCCCCAGACTAGAGGAACATCTCAACCATCTTCGTTTCGTTTTTCATACTCTGGTAACCAATCAATACCATGCAAAAGCAGCCAAATGCCTTTTTGCTGTCAAAAAAATTCCATTTTTAGGTCAAGTTGTATCCGCTCAAGGAATAGAGGCAGACCCAGACAAGCTTGAAACCATTCAATCTTGGCCCACACCCACGTCCTTTACCACCATACGGGCTTTCCTCGGCCTAACAGGCTACTACCGACGATTTGTTCAATCCTATGCCCACATTGCTGGCCCAATAACCGACATCCTAAAGAAACCCACTTTTTTCTGGACCTAACAAGCCACCGGTGCATTCTCCTCCCTTAAAAAAGTGATGCAACACCTCCTAACCCTCGCCCTTCCAAACTTCAGCGAACCCTTTGACATCACCACCGACACATCAGGCATCGCCATTGGCGCAGTCCTTTCTCAACAATATAAACCCATCTCATTCTTTAGCAAAAAGTTGTGTGACCGGATGCAACAAAACTCCACGTACGTTCGAGAATTGTACGTCATCACAGATACGGTCAAAAAATGGAGGTAGTACCTACTAGGGCGCCGATTCCGGGTTTACACTGATCACCATAGCCTGAAGCACCTCCTCACACAAATAATTCAAACACCAGAACAAAACAAATGGTTGACCAAACTGATGGGTTACGACTTTGAGTTACATTACAAGCCAGGCAGAGAAAACAAAGTCGCTGATGCCCTTAGTCGACTGGAAGCACCTACATTCTTGGCTATCTCTGGCCCAACAGTACCATGGTTAAACGAGTTACGATCCTATTTTACCGACACCACCAAAGGAAAGAGATCGATGACTGAACTGGAGCAAAACCCATCATCACTCCCACATCACAAAGCTCAAAACAGCTTGGTTTACTTCCAAGGCCGTTTACTAATACCTAATATTCTACATGTTCGTTTTAATTTCTTCTTTTTCAGGAATTTCACACATCAACACTGGGCGGAGACTCGGGAATACAAGCCACCATATGTCGCCTAGCTACCTCCTTCTCATGGACAAACCTCAAGCAGGAAGTCACAGAGTTCATTCAGAGGTGCCCCACTTGCGAAACCACCAAATACCCGACACATAAGCCATACGATCTCCTCCAACCTCTTCCAATTCCAATGCAACCGTGGGATGCTATCTCAATGGATTTCATCACTCTCTTACCTCCATCCAACGGGAAGACAAACATATGGGTCATTGTCGACTGCTTATCTAAATTTGCTCACTTCATACCCCTGCCAACCAAGTTCACATCCACCACCCTCGCCACTACTTTCCTTCATGATATATGTCGTCTTCATGGGATCCCAAAATCCATCGTATCCGATCGAGACCCACTCTTCCTCAGTCAATTCTGGACACAACTCTTCAAACAACTAGGCACTAAACTCAAACACTCCAGTGCCTATCACCCGGAAATCGATGGCCAAACAGAAGTAGTTAACAGGTGTCTCGAGTCATACCTTTGAGCCTTCGTATGTGACAAACCATGTTCCTGGCAACACTACTTGTGCCTGGCTGAATTTTGGTACAACACTAGCTTCCATTCATCGATCAAAATGACACCCTTTAAAGCACTGTATATGAAAGAGGCCACAGCCATTCACGAATACACTCCAGGCTCAAACCAAACTGCTTCCATTGACGAGTCACTAGTGGAACATCAACGATTAATTGAACTGTTGAAATCATCACTCACTCAAGCTCGAGAACGGATGCTTAAACAAGCCGATAAGAAGCGCCAAGATAAGAAATTTGAAGTAGGTGATTTGGTCTATCTAAAATTATGCAACTACCGTTAGCATCCAGTGGTTTCCCGTGACAACAAAAAATTTTGCAAACGATTCTTTGGTCCTTACAAGATCTTGGAACGCATTGGCCCTGTCGCATACTGATTATAGTTGCCAAACACATCCCGTGTTCACCCAGTATTTCACGTCTCATTACTAAAACAAAGCCATGATCAACCGGTTTCAGAAGATTTTCCAGCCGACTGGGTCACAGATGCAGCAAATCAAACTTATTATCCATAAATTGTTCTCAAACACAAGCTGACATCTGACAACACTTCCAAACTACTAATCAAATGGGCCAACCAATATACTTCTGCAGCCCCATGGGAAGATGCTGAAGAAATAAGAATACGCTTCCCTGAATTCCACAGTGGACTCGAGGACGAGTCACTTTTCGACAGGGAGGGAGTTGATACAGCCCAACATTCCCCAAGCCAGATGACAGCCCAACGGACAGAACCAAAAGCAGCAACTCGGCCCAAGAGAGTTATTAAGAAACCGACTCGATTCCAAGAATAAAACATATGACTTTTACCAAGTCAAGCTCCATCTTAGGATTACTTTTTCCTGTTATTTTTCACGCATTATCAGTTCCCACTTCTCCATGTTCCTAAAGTTTAGCTGCACATTTCATGATTTTCTAGTTAGTATTTAAGAGTTGTAATTTTGTTTAATGATCATTTTGAAAATTGCTCCAAGTTCTGTGTTCTTTTTCTTACTTCTTGGGAGGTTGACCCCCTCTAAACAGGTTACATCAAAATACAATATGACATTCTATTTTTTTTTTTTTTTTTGCATTCAACAAGATGCTCTGTAGGTATAAATGAAAAATACTATAATTTGATAGAAACTACATTAAAGAAAAAACATGTCTGAGAATAAAAATCCATCATTTTGGTAATTTTTTACTACATAAAACTTCCATAAAAAAACTAAAGAAAGAGCATCCATGATCCAGTTGTAGAGGGATTGTCCCAGACATCAAACTGTACCAGCTCTATATTCTGAAAAAAAACAAACACAATAAATAATGAGATTTCCTATAATTACAAGACATTAATTTACCCAACTTCAAGAACATGGTATTTTACATCCTTATACCGTCTTGAAGCACTGCCAATATTGTTATCAAAAGATAAGAAGAGTGTTACCAACTTGGTGGATGCAAAGAAAGAATAACAACATTCAATCATTAAACCAAAAGTAGAATGTTGTGAAATTAATAACTAACCATATATGCTTTTTTAGATGACCATGTCATTTATATAATGATTCAAAAATTCCCTGGCCCACGTAGCTACGATCGAAACCAACATCTTTTCCTCAAAATAAGTGTCATCTTTCCAAAGAATATCGAGTTATATGATAAATAAAAATTAAACTATCAATTAACAAAACAGAAAGTTATTGCAAATTTACAATAGAACCAATGAAAATATATTTAAAAAGTACTTATTTTATTTGAGAATCTATATTGTTTGGTCAAGACAAAGTCAAACATCCATCTCATTAAATAATGTCCATTCTCTACAACACCAAGTTGTTGGTTGCACTAAAAATGTAATAGAAAGAAAACATTAACCTGACAAAGAAAACAACATCAATTTGTTTGGATGTAAATGATATAAACTACCTCAGCGAGAATCCATCCAATGGGAGTTGATATGTCTTTTTCATATCTTGTGGAAGCCCAAAAAAATAAAAATCAATAGTGTGGTGTTCAAATTTTTTACAAAATAATAATTTTTCGACTATACTAATAAATTTCTTACATATCCACATGCTTTTTGAGCAAGTCAACATGCTTTTCTACACGCTTCTTAAAAGAATCCAAAACGTACACAATGCAATTGCTGGGACAGGTCACCAAGAGAACCCGGTGCTTACTAGTAATTATTAAGAATGTTAGTATATATAAACAAATAAATAAAATAAAGATATTAGTTTATGGTACTTTTACAAATATGGTGCAATGAGAAACAATTCTCCATTATGAAGACGCATCGCATCAACAAGATAATTGACAACACCCTCAGGATTTTTTTGGCAAGCTTCCCTAGTATCTTATATGGGTTTAGGAAAGCACATTTATTCATACGTGTTCGAACCATTAAATATAGAATCCTACAAAAAAGTGTGTTGCAGTCAACTAAAATCATTGAAGCTACCTAATCATTATGGCAACACATAATAGTTTTTGAGGTACTTACATCTGCCAAGTTGTTATAATGGAAATATCTGTTGTTTGTTTTCTCAACAAGCAAAAATAATCTTCACATGTAACCGAAAAATGATATGTCCCAACTTGAAAAATCCCAAAATCAGCTACGATGTTAACCACTGGGTTGGTCTTCAAATGATCACGAAGAAACTCAATCGGTCTTGCTTTGTTGGTTGTTTTGACAAGCATGTTCTTTTTACCACCCCCTGCCGGTTGCTGGTATCAAACTTGTGGTCGCATTTTGTTGCTTTGTTCGTTGTTCCTATATTGATAAACCATTTGATTTATCTCACACAATTATACTTGATGTGTATATAATAGCTAAAAGGTAAATAAAATGAAGATGTACATGGATGAGAATAATTGCAATCTGTGGCCATTGAATTACAGTACCGACCACCTGGTGTAGCTTATTAACTTCTTGTGTCTTGACAGGAACATGAACATTTTAAAATCTTCATCAATTTTGTCTATTAAAACCTTCAAGTGATTTTCACGAAAAGGAAGTGAGTGGATTATTCGATTATCATACGGAAAGACCAGCCCTTTGGCACATTTTTGGTTCATTTCCCCAGGTCATATAACTCTGAGGAGAAATAAACCCGGTTGTAGCATTGGAACCGACTTGTTTATTTTAATCATTTAACCCGGTTCCACACTTTAAACCGTGTCATATTACTCTTCCTTTCATAAAACCCGGTTTCTACATAATATAACCCGGTTTTTTTAGAAACCAGGTCCTATGTGGCGGGTCCTATGCGTAGCTTTCTGTAGTAGTGACATATGTATGATTGTCACTAAAATATATTAGGCATAATGTTTATGTATGATTATGCTCCTCTAGTTCATCTTGATTATTTTTCTTCAACTTAGCTGTTAAGGAGAAACATATGAGAAATTTATGCCCCTGCCATTTGATGCGTTAGGCGGTCGTGCAAGCTGCCTCGATCTTGGGCCAACCATCTGTGAAGTTGTACATGATCATCTCATGCAATATTTACTTCGTTGAGAATCATGTACATAATGATGTTTAGATGTTTAGAAGAAGCTTCTTAGATGCGAAGAAACTATTGTTGATGGTATAGACAAACACTTTGTATATCTTAGGATGTTATAGCCAAAATGAGTTTCACTCCGTTACAAAAGTTATGGTTGTTCACTATTGAATTATCTATTTATATATTTTCCGAAAAATCATGAGCAACCGTATATTTGAGTTTTTGTTCGATAAAAAACATGACCTAGAAAAGTTAAACTAAAAAAAGTAAGTGAATTTTGTTATAATCCGGTATATGTACGTCAATTGTAAAAGTTTACGATCTTTCTTTTGCCGTTGATTGTTTTAAATTCTGACGCTTTAGATTAGTTTTTTTGGTTTCTTGAGTAACAATGATTCTCTCTCTCTCTCTCTCTCTCTCTCTCTCTCTCTCTATATATATATATATATATATATATATATATATATATATATATATATATATATATATATATATATATATATATATATATATATATATATATATATATATATATATATATATATATATATATATATATATATATATATATATATATATATATAAATCAGGTACCTTTTGTCTAAAGAATCAGTTTTCCTTTCAACTTATCTTGTTACTTTAAAAATCATTAGATTTCAATAGTGGTTTATTATTAAAATCAACAAAACTAATATTGATTCTCAAGCCAAGTATTGTGTTGTTGATACAGTCATTTATAAAACATATATTTTAAAGATCTCTTGTCATGTTTCATTTGGAATTCCTACAAGTGATTCTCATTGTCTTTAATCAAATTATCCTCACCCCACCCAAGGGCCATAGGAATCTCAAGTTTCAACAATGTCAACCGGAGAAAAAGACTCAGACTTTCTTGCCACAGAAATGTATTTGAGCCATGCTTATTCTCTATTTATTCAAAAGGTTTAGATTTAGGATTAGGATTAGATGAATGTGTTCGTTAATTGTCCTAAAATTAAAATAAAGTTTTATAATTGAACATCTGATGGTGTTGTATTTTGGTGTTAATCCTTTTCATTTGGTTTTCTGCTTTTATCTTGAGTTTTGAAGGTATGCAATAGTTACAGGATCAAACAAGGGAATAGGCTTAGAAGTATGCAAGCAACTGGCTTCCAAAGGGGTTCGAGTTGTGCTAACTGCTAGAGATGAAAACAAAGGCAAAAAAGCAATGGAAAGTCTTAAAGATCATGCTCCTTTTCAAAATGATAATATAGTTTTTCATCAACTTGATGTGTTGGATCCAACTAGCATCTTTTCTCTTGTTGAATTTATGAAAGCCAAATATGGGAAGCTTGATATTTTAGTATGATTTAATTTTAGTTCTTTTTTAACATAGAGTAGTTATCAAGTGCTTTTATAGAGAATTAAAAAAAAAAATCACAGGTGAATAATGCCGCAGTTTTAGGAGTGAGTGTAGACGCCCATGCATTAGAAGCCTCAATAAATGGCAAGGTATGTTTTTAGATGTTAAAGTATTTAACTATTTATTGATACAGTAAACTTTAATCTCTTGAATTTCTTCAAATCGGTATATTGAAATAAGTTGATTCCCATCAAGGCATCACCCCTTATGATTCTTGATTTCCATCATGGGTTGTGATCGTCGTTTATACATATCCTCATAATTCGATTTTTACAGGAGCCAGGACATATCAAATGGGAAGAAGTTTCAACACAACCTTATAATTTAGGAGAAGAATGCATTCAAACAAATTATTATGGAGCAAAGAGGATGCTTGAAGCTTTCATGCCTCTTCTCTTGTTGTCTGAATCTCCAAGAATTGTTAATGTTTCATCTAGTTCTGGAAAATTGAAGGTGAAAACCTAAATTATCTAATAATTTATCCTTGGTGCATCTTAACTTTAACATTGATTTCATAACACAAACTTGTCAAATAACGTTTTTACCATGAATATACTAAAAGATGGTTGAATATTAGGCATGAAGATCATATAAGTACTCCTAAAGTGCTAATAGTAAAAAAAAATTAAAAAAAGATATATAGACTTATTCATGTAACA
This sequence comes from Lactuca sativa, assembly GCF_002870075.4. NCBI lineage: Eukaryota > Viridiplantae > Streptophyta > Magnoliopsida > Asterales > Asteraceae > Lactuca > Lactuca sativa. The sequence goes on along the minus strand of NC_056626.2, from coordinate 57,673,532 downwards.
TAATTTTTGATCAATCTACTAAAATTATCTGTTGTTTTGCAGTTTGTAATCAACGAGTGGGCTAGTAACATCTTAAACGACATCAAAGTTCTCAGTGAAGAACGAATCGACAAGATTTTTGAAATTTTTCTTAAAGATTTAAAAGAGAATTCATTAGAAACAAAGATGTGGCCTACATTCTTATCGGCGTACACAATATCAAAAGCAGCCATCAACGCATACACAAGATTGTTGGCAAGGAAGCATCCAAGCATTATCATAAATTCTGTTTGCCCAGGATATGTGAAAACAAGTATAAATTACTTTTCAGGATACTTGAATGTTGAAGAGGGTGCACAAAGTATCACGAGGCTTGTGTTACTGCCCATGGATGGGCATTCTGGTCTTTTCTTTTATAGAGATGACATATCGTCATTTTAATTAGTTGAAAACGATGGCTTGTACTTTGTAGTTATTGAGGTCTCTATCATTTGTAATATATGTAACTTAAGTCTTATATCTTTATTTTGGATATTCATGATTCTAGTTCATATAATCGAAAATGTTTCTAGGATGACTAATTATAAGATGATTGAACATCGATCCACTTTCATCATAACGGATTGGATGCTTTATGGTTCTTGTAGGCCGATCCGGAATGGTTGAGGTTGGTCAAGGATTCCAGATCGTATCTCCAAACATCAAATAAAAAGAGATAAAAGGTTAATTTAGTGTAAAAGATAAAAATCAAATAAAAATAAAAGATCAATTAGTGTATATAAGAGCATCCACAATACCTACAACTAACACTTTTGTTGTTGACCTGCCACGAAGAATCACTATAGTGAACACCACCCCGGGTGTTTAGTGTTGGGTAGTGGTTGAAGATTTTGTGGTCAGTTGTGGTGGGAAGGACGAACCACCACATCCAATGGGCTTCTTTCTCTCTATATCTCTCTCTCTACAATAATATATATATATATATATATATATATATATATATATATATATATATATATAATTAAAAAAGAAAAAAACATCGTAAATGGTCCCTATGGTTTCTAAAAATCTGAAGTTTAGTCTCCGTGGTTTAAAAACGTCATAGATGGTCCCTGTGCTTTCAAAACTTTTGACAATTGGTCCTTATTGCTAACTCCGTTAAGTTATGTCCGTTAACTGAAGGGCATTTTCGTCATTTCACTGCCACAGGGACCATTTATGATGTTTTCTCTTTTTTTCTTAAAAAATAAAAAAATTAAAATTAATTATTTCACATATAAAAGCTCTCTCTCTCTCTCTCTCAAACATACGCACACAAACACAAAACCCCGATTTCTCATTTTTCATCTTCATCTTCTAAAATGATCAAAAATCAAATTAGAGATTTGTGTTTCAAAAATCAAATTACAACATGAATTCCTTCTCTTTCTCTTTCTCTCTCAAAGTCATCACAGTTTCTTCAAGTCAAGCAAGCAATTAGGTACTGTATTTGGGATTGCAATGGCTGGTTGGCGGCAGATGATGAGATACCGAAGTAGTAAACCAATTGCTTGTTTGGGTTCTTTGATATCTTTGTTTGGTTCTGATTAACCAGTTTTATTGTTAAGGTTTTACTTTCACTACTGATTTTCGTGGTTCGGTTAATGTTAGGGTTTATTGTAATCTGTAATTATAATTTAATTTACCATCAGCAAGAGTTGTATGACTGCAATTAGATGTTTTAGTGATCATAGATTGTGAATAAGAAATAGGTTTGCAGGGGTTTCTTTTCATTGTTGACTTTATTAAGCAGTGATAGGATCTAAAAAAGGGTAAATTATATACTGATTTAAAGAAAGACAGAGCATTATTCACTGTTGAACTGTTCATAGATGGTATTTTATAGCTTTCGAGTTTCCAAGCTTCTTGAACTAACCTTGTTGAAGTGAAGAAGAGGGGATGAGATTAAAGTAATGTTGTTGGTGGTTTTGCTTGTTTGGTTGAAGAAAAGGGGAGGAAATTTGTTAAGAAGACGAGAGAGAGAGAGAGAGAGAGAGAGCTTTTCCATATTTAATTTTTTCTTTTTAAAAAAAATATATAAGAAAACATCATAAATGGTCCATGTAGTGGTGAAATGACAAAAATGCCCTTCAGCTAACGGACATAACTTAACGGAGTTAGCAATAAGGACCAATCGTCAAAAGTTTTGAAAGCACATGGACCATCTATGACGTTTGTAAACTGCGGGGACTAAACTTCAGATTTTGAGAAACCACAGGGACCATTTATGATGTCTTTTCATTAAAAAATAATAGGGATGTAGTGATGGATATATCAACCAGTGGTTGTGTGTAATGATGAGGTGACACCCACTATTATAGTGATTAGTGGTGAGTATTATGGATGACCATTAATATATAACAAAAGCTTTCCACAACTCAACTTTTTACTTCATTTTACAAACAAATAACTTATCTATCTCGATTTTAACACTTTTTATTTTATTTATCAAGTTAATATAGTATATTTTTATTTTATAATGTATTAAAAATTGAATCTTGATGTACCTATTTGTCAATTGACTATCGACCGAACCATTATAGGAAGATCGATTGTAATCCACACTTTTATTGATATTTTTACTTGAATCGATGCTCTAAACATTTTAATATTGTCAAGGAAAAGGAGAGCCAAATAAGGAGATTAACACCACAACAACTAATCTAGAATAGGATTTTCGGCTTTATGTTTAATCCAAATAAAACTAGAGTAAGACCATGTTTTGTTTACGGTTGTTAGGATCTAAATTATTAAAAGTGTCTCAATTTTTAAATCTTGTTTCCTTGGAATCTCTGAATTACAGTGTTGAATGATTAAAATGAGTATTTTACCCTTCTATGTTAATTTTGTTGAATTTAATGTTTTTGTTTATAAAATAACTGAATCAACTTATTGAATAATTATAAAAAACAATATAAACACCATATCAGATCCAGATTAAACATAAATCAAACTTAAACACAAACATAAATCTAAATCAAACATTAATATTTTCAAATCCACTAAATCATACTAAAATCCAAATAAAATCCTACAAATTTAAGTTGAAGCATCTGAAAATAATCGAATTGCAATCTGATCATGCAAATTAGCCATGTATTTGTTGCCTTCTGAACTTCATTCCATGTCGCGTACGTTTATGCCATCACTCTCTCCTTTCTGCTTGACCAATGTTCTCATCAGGTGCCATAAATAATTCATTATGAATATTGTATTTCCTTATGAAATTATGGACTGCAAAACCAGCAACGACTATGTCTATTTGGACTAAAAAAGAATGTGGAGCCATTTGCTTAAGGATTAGGAATCTCGCCTTCAAAACACCATAAGCAAGCTCAATAACACTTATGAGTTGTATGTACACATGATTGGATCTTTCTTCCTTAGTTGACGCACGTCGTCGTCGATAATCGGATAACCAATACAATGTATTAAATCCACAAGTATTGGTGTATACAGCACCGCAAAGGTAATATTTATCTATACACATGAGTGACATAAGTATTATATATAGAAAATTTAAATCGTATTTCATAATCAATTTAAAAAGGATTACAATCTTGGTGGAGGGAACGGAAATCAGGAAGTTGGGTTAAATGCAACTTCTTTTAAAACCCGTGAATCATGTGTTATGCCCTCATTATCGGCCTATACGAATCTGAATATCATATCAAAATCACAAATTCCTAATATATTTTGAAAGCCTTTACATTTTCCTATTCTACTATAGCGATCTATTGATCAACAAGCACAACTGAATGTACAAAATTTCCATCTAACGCAAATATTGCTCCAAGAATTATTTCTTTTAGCTTTCGATGTCGTTTTGAGGAATTTACGGTTGCATTAGAATGAGTTGGCATTGCTTTTAGAACCTCATGAAAGCATCTATGAATAGCTTATGTGGAGTGCTAAAATCTTTGTTTGATCATCCTGAACCATTTGTTATGTCCTATAGTTGTCAAGAACATAACCATGCTTTCTTCAACGCTTATATGCCTATTTTGCAGCCAATTGTTTCGTTTAAAGAGTTTGCATAAAAGTACATACGATTCACGTGAAAGACGCGTCATCTCATGACATTGTGTAGAAGTTCCATGTAACATTTTTGTGTATATGCATTATTGCTCAAATCCCAATCATTATCATTTGCCCTTCCAGGACTATTAGATGCTAGATTCAACCCGTAGCAAGAAAGTAAAATGAGAAATACAGTTTCTTCCTCCAAATCCATAAGCAATCTATTAATTTGAAAACACATAATAATTATCTTAAAAACATATAACATGTGAAAGCTCATTCAAAACATCAAGCCCTTCAAATTATATGGTTCAAAACAATATCAAGTTATATCGAAAACATCTGGTCATTCAACTCATATAATTCAAACAACATCAAGTTCAATCCATTCAGAACATCTAGTTAAAAAAACCATCTAATCATTCATTATCTTTAACCAAACATTCCATAACGTGCTCTGGCGCTCCTGACCCAAGTCTCACAAATAGTTAGATCAATGATTAACCAAATTTGCCTCTTATCCACACCTTCACCAAAAATACAAAGAGTTGTAATGTATCTCGGATCAAATATTCATCATCCTAACTTCTACAAATTTCTATAAATGCACCCAAATCCAAAGAAACATGCTTATCCACAAAGATCTTAGCAGCATGAGAAATATATTTCGTAATTTAAACAAGTCTTGAACTCGATGCATCTTTACCCTTTTCTTTACTCTTTGTCGTATCAGTAGTCTTTCATTTTTTTATTGAGCGGAGGACTCCTCACTAACACCCACGAGTTCCTTTTAAGTGAAATCGATGTCCTCAAATTCATTCAAACTATAATGAGTTGAATCATGAGAAGGAAGGGGAATTGTAGAACTTGGACGCTAACCCTCAATGCATGTTGAATTCGCACCATCAAACATTTGAGTGCAAAGATTAGGGAAGGGTGGTGACGATCTTCTCAAAGATTCAACAAGTTTGTTCAACTACTTGAAAAAAAAATTATATTAGATTATTAAAACATAATAATAATTTTTATTTTTAAAAAAAATCTTGATTGTTATTCTTCTTCTGAAAGATTAATGGTGCTGGTTACGGGATTATAAACATTCCAAGTTTTATTTTTTTAACTTCAACCAAGTTGAAAACTTTTACTTTAAGTAGTCGTAACGATTCTTCATTTGTTTTTGGTCCACAACAAATTTATGCTCATTTGCTAACTTTCAGCTACAACCCACCAAAAGAGTGCTTTCAAGCTACTCCCTTCCCGACCATTGACCATAATTTCATACAAACATATTTCTAAGAAAGTTCTTTCTATAACTTCTACATTCCAAGTAATAATAGGTTTCTTTTGTGCCTTTTCTAGTATAAATGCAACAACAATTCAACACATATCAAAATTCGACACTAAAAAGAACAAATCAGAATGAGGAACACATTTTTAGCGATATATAAATATAATTCAACAAATTAAGACAAAATCAACAAGATCAGCAACATATTCGGCAAATGAACACATAATTCAGCTATACATAAACATGAAGTTTAGAAATTAACAAAAAAAAAATACCAAATCAGAACTAGGAACACATTTTTAGCAATACATAAACATAATTCATCAAATGAACCAAAAATCAGCAAGATCAGCAACAGATTTAAGCAAAAACCAAGAGAACAAACCGCAACAAACCAACAAAAAAAACAAATCAAAATCGATTATAGATTACAACAATATGGCTTCCCATCTCAACTTAGAACATCCACAATGGTGAGTTCAATGAGAGAGTTGAATGAGATGGCAAGTCCATGTGTCATTCAATGGATGAAACTCTACCATTGTAAGATGCCACCTTGGCATTCAATGAATTTAGACGGTGGCCATTGAGCTCTTCAATGGGAAAAAAGAAAGTTTTTAATTCTTAAATATTTACTATAAATTGCATTTTGTAACATTCTATTGAACTTTGTAGAGTTCAATGCATTGTAGAGAAAAAAATAATAGAGTTGTATGGATTGTAGAAAGATGATGTGGCAATCCATTGAACTCTATAGAGTTAAATGCATTGTGGATGCCCTTATTATGCTTCTTTTGTTTCAATATATCAGCAAAATCACAACTTATTGTTTTTAGTATATCAACAAAATCAACAAAAAAGGAAAAAAAAATACAAGACAAACACATACATGCAGTGGAGTTTGTTGGAGATGGTGATGGGGAGGGTGGCGACGACCGAAGATAGCGATAGTGGTGGTGATAGGGAAGGTGGCGACAGTCGGAGATGACGATGGGGAGAAGTGTCACCAGTTGTTCTCTAACTGTTGGTGGAGAAGGTTGAGAGCGAGAGAAACATATGCGAGAAAGATAGTTGGATGTGTTAGGGCTAGGGTGTGTCTTTTTTTCTTTTCAGATGGGCCTCAACATCAAATTCGATAAGTAGATATTTTCATTTTCAGACCATAAATTAAGTGGTAAACAAACACTCTAAGGGGGTGTTTGGATACGGAAAAAATAGGTTGCTTAGTGCTTATTGCTTAATCCCACCACAATACGCAAATTTAAGTGTTTGGATAGGAGTCTTTAAAAATCAGCATATTGCAGTAGGAATAAGCTAAATAAGTTGATTTTAATAAGCAAAGAGGGGAATGTTTATTGTTTATTGCTTATTGCTTATTGTTTATTGGTCATTTTACTCATATAAGCTGTTTTGTTTGCTAAACACTTAAAATGTTTATTGCTTATTCTCACCACACTAAGCTAATCCAAACACATTTTAAAAAAGTGTTTATTCCCACCGCAATAAGCAAATAAGCAATAAGCTGATAAGCTAAAAACTATTTATCCAAACACCCCCTAAATCTTACAGATTCAGAGCTACCCCTTATTAAGAGGTATTAAGTGGCAAACAAAGAGTGCCTTAATACCTCTTAATAAGATGTGGCTCTACATCTATAAGATTCAACGTGTTTGTTTACTACTTAATTTATGGTCTGAATCTGAAAATATCTACTTATAGAATTAGATGTTGAGGCCCATCTAAAAAGAAAAAAGACACACCCTAGCCCACTAACTCATCCAACTATCTTTCTTGTCTTTAATGTGGAGGTTTATTATATGTTTTAATCCAATAACATACTTTAACGAAACATCACTAGCTTCATCTATGCTCAACCTTTATGTAGGTTATTCAGTTTCTGAATGAAGTGAATTTCACCAATGAGAGAACTTTGTCGCCAAAGCTATAAACATGGAGCCATATATGATGCTTTCTCACAACTATGTAGCTCCTCAAAGAACACTCGCATATAACTAGGAACTAAAATCTATATAACTGACATCCTAGAGATAAGCGATTAAAGTGTTTTCATACACTAAGGAAGTAGGGATGATAGGGCCTAGACACAATCATTCATCACAGGGGTGGTTTGTTTCCCACAATCAAATTTAGCTACATTGACAAAGAACCTCAGTATCCTCGAATTCGACTTGATTTAGTTTTTTCAAGTGCTTTGATGTCACTCATTTTTAAAAACCGTGTAAATAAAAACTTATTCCCAAGTATATTCTTTTCGTGGCTAGATAAGAAACCATGATTTGTCCATAGCCCTTGAAAAATTTTAGTAATCTGATGATGTTTAAACCATTAGGAAAATTTATATACAAACAAAGTGATAGTGACTTTGGTGGCTTGGTGATGGTAATTTTCATTTTTGTTGGTATGTTATGGATGGTCCCTCTCCCTTATCCATTTATATAGTCATTGACAGTAGGAACGAAAGAATCAATGACGGTAAATGGCTCCAAAAATGTTAGAGGATGGTGAGATAACATTTTTTGATTTATTTCATCTATTCCATGACCAGAACATGGAGGATTAATGTTACACCACGATTTTGAATGGTAATTATAATGGTGGTGATTGGTATGTTCAAGGGTACTAGTAGGTTAGGTTGTGGCTATATGTGATATGCATCGATGATCATCAACATGTGCCTAAGATCTAATAGGAAAATTGATGTCTTTCTTGGTGGAAATAATGCTCCATCATTGAGTGACACTTAACTCATATATTTTTTTTCTTTGTTTTTGGATGAGATTTTAGAAGGGATGTCATGGTGTATTCTTTTAATGACATTGTCTTGGTGGAAGATACAAGGACAAATATGAATGTTACAAATATTTTGATTAATATGTTGGAAGGAAGAGGGTTAAATATTTACAAAAATAAGACAAGTTTTCTTTGGAACAATTCAACGAGGTGTGTGTGTGTGTGTGTGTATATATATATATATATATATAATCTATTTATTTACGAATTTTCTTGATATGGTTTTGATAAATGTTCTCTAAACGTCGTCAAGGATTTGCTAAAAGTCGTTCAGGGAGAATGATATCATGTATGCGAGCTTGGGACCCACTTGAGCGAATAGACTGGAGCGATATACGTAGAGTACTTAACTAAACCTTGGTACGTTTAGCAATAATGTTACTATTTTGTGTGTGTGTGTATAAAGTGAAATATCTAACCATAACAATAATTTAGGAGTCGAATGAACCAAGAACGAGAATGAGATAAGTTCAATCAGAGCTTGAGTCACCCTATTATGATCAACTTCTATGTTTTCAAGTAGGTGATGTTTACCTGGTGTAGTCCTTGATGTCTTCCATAACATGACGGGGGAAGTATAAGAACAAAGACGTGGAAGCATAATTGATTCACTCGTCTTTAAGCATATTAGGACCTCGACTGATGGTTGTTCCAATACGGGGATGATCATTGCAGTCATCCGTACACCTTGATGTTGTAAAGGAATTGCATCGCTGGATGAATCGAATAAAGAATTATATCGGTTTCTCCACGTTTCACGTAATACCTTAGCAGGGGGCATTCTTTGATTTAGACTCGATCGATGATTTCTCTTCTATACCGATCAACCTTTTATCGAGGTCAATGCATTTTTATGTCTACAATGAACGAGATAACAAATAAGTTAGTACTATTTTTATAGGTGTTGACGAAAACGGGTACTCGTAAGCATACGAGGTCGTGCAAATAATTTGGTCGTAAGTCCAAATATCGTACCCACATGGATTATCTATCTTAAAGGAAGATAAATCAGGTAATTATTGTTAAAAGTGAATTGGTTTAATAAAACTAGGGAAAACTAAATTTTGAAAAGCTAAAATAAAATAATTACCAAGCAACTAGTATTTCTAAAGCAAACTAAAGAAAAGTTAGTAACTTAATATTAAAATCAAAGTGACTGAAGAAGTAAATGCACAATTTGGGATTTCACATACAAGATAAAATTTGGGTTTAGTTGATATTTATGGGTCCATGATTCATTAGATGCAATTACTTAATTAACACAAATGTAGTGGTAATAAATTTGCCAACACAATTTAAAGTCATCAATTACCCCTTGGTTTTATGATTCAATTCAAATCTACTCATTCATATCTCTATGCAGTTAATGAATGTAAAAAAAAAAAAAAAGTTTAGTGGTTTTGTTAAAAACACACTAACAAACGTCTATGTTGATTTTAAGTGAGATCACGAGATTACACACTTATATTTAAATGATTTCTCAACCAAAGCTTCTCTCTAATTCAATAGTTGCAATTAATTACGAAATAAAATCCAAATTAATCTTTGACATTTATTACTAGGCATATAATAAATATTATAAATTAACCTAATTTCATTAAGCAATTTTTATATTAAAGACATATTTAAACATCAAACAATTACCACACATAGTACCATTTAAATTCAAGGCAATAGAATTACTATTTTCCAATAGTCAACTAAACCCACAAATAAAATTACTCCATAGCAATTAATTAAACAACAATAAGTCTTTAGAAGTTAGCGTGTTCAATCAAATAACAAAGAGTAACTTCAAAGAAATTTAATAACTAAAACAAAAAAAGAGTTAATCTTGGTAAAAGTTGTGTATTGTATATGTTAATAATACGATTACATCATATATATATATATATATATATATATATATATATATATATATGTTACATATTTACACTTTGTATCCTCTAACTACTGGCTATATAATAAACTGTCTAATATTCCCCTGCAAGCTAAGGTCGGGTAACGAGTTGTAGCTTGGAACATAAATCGGTAAATCTTTGAGACGGTAACGGCTTGGTGAAAATGTTTGCAATATGATCATGTGTAGAAATAAATTGAACATTAGGTTTTCCTTCAGCAACCTTTGCTCTAAAGTGAAAATCAACCTCCACATGCATTTTACGCGTATGAAAGACATGATTTGTTGATAAGTTGGTAGCACTCAAATTGTCACACCATAGAGGAATTGGTGTTTTGAAAACTCTAAGTTCTCGAAGAAGAGCTTCCAACCATGTGAGCTCAGCTACGGTGTCTGCTAAATCCTTGTACTTAGACTCAGTTGATTACCTAGAGACAGTCTGTTTTTTTTTCTAGCTGACCATGGAATGAGATTATTTTCAAGGTTGATGACATGTCCCCCGTGGATCGACGGTCATCAGGACAACCATCCCAGTCTGCATCCGAAAAAGAATTTATAAAATGAGCATCAGTGTAGGTGTCACACCCCCAAACCAGAACGACGGAAACGTTCTGGGGCGGAGGACATCATGTACAGTATCACAACAATTGTATAATAGTAATCAAAGCAAACACAACCATTACACTGATAAGATATAGTATTTACATCTGTACAATATATAGTTTGTATGACATCAAAAGTGTATAGCAAAAGTATAAAAGACGCGACTCTATAATCTCCGTCTTCTCAAAATCTGTGGGTGTACCTGTCTACCAGTTCCCTGGGAATACAAGTGGTTTTGAAAGTGTATCAACATTTAATTTGGTGAGTTCATAAGTATGTTTTTTAGATGGAAAGCTTGTTCTTGTTCTTTGAAAATGTTATAGTGTACTTCTAGAAAATCCAATATTTTCTTTAGTGAATAAAATGTAGTCTTAGATCTTAAGACCAAAATGTATGTAGTTACTATATTCTGAAATAGTGAACTATGCTTTGAAATAGTGAGATGTACTTTCTAATAGTAAACTGTAATCCATATTAGTAAACTGTAGTCTTATTAATAAATGAAACTATGTCATGAATGTTTCTTGAAATTGTATGTTGAACTAGTGTACTAGTGTACTCTGTACTAGAAAGTAGTGTGATGTAGTAGTGCTTGTAGTAGTGTTTGTATGAAAACCTTATCGTATGAGTGCCTGGAATCCACATGTTGTAATGTAAAGTAGTGTACTATAGTTTCATTATTTAAAATAAAACCATTTGAAGTAATGTTGATCCTATAAACAAATGTTTTAGTTTATACTATTGTGAGTTTCATATAACCATGCTTGATATGACTAGTGACCTCTACGACGTTCTTCAGGCGTCAGAATGGTATGACATTTGTCACCCCAGGCCTGCCGGCCTAGCTATTGCAAGCAACTCAGGTGCGGTATTGTCAGTCCCATATAGATCTATACACAAATTCACGCTCTCCCTCTAGGAGACTTTGGTTATAATTTATAGGACTTAGAACTGTACCCTGGTGGGTACCCCGAAGTAGTGCCTCACAACCATGTATTAACTAGTTCACGTGTAGTGTAGTAGTGTTCTCTTGTACTTGAAACTGTATGTATTACATCGTAGTAGGGTACCTTGTAATGTAAATAATTATACTTAAATAATTATTTAGTAATGTATCCTTGAATTAGTGTAATAGAATAGTGTTCCATAAACTATACCTATTATAATTTATATACTTGTTTCTGTATAGTGTTCTTTGAGCATGTAAAATAGTGTAGTGTCTCCCAAACTATAACTATTATAGTTTGAATGTATGTTCTTGTAATGTTTAGTGAACTTGGCAAAATAGTATAGTAGTTCATAAACTATACCAACTATAGTTTTAAATGTATACCATGTAATGAACTGGAGCATTTGCAGTATAATAGTGTGTATAAACCGTTAGTAAAAGATTTATGAAAAATACTCTTTTGCTCGACATGCTACAAAAGGGTTTAAAATATATAGAAATATATTTTGGTAAATGTGGTGATAAATCGGGTTGGAACATGTAACAATTAGCAAAAATATGAATGTTTGTACGATATTATATGTTGGTCGTAAACAATATAGGTGTTTTATTCAAAACGGCATAAGGATTTAGCATGTTTTGTTTAGAAAATGTGTCGTAAAAAAACCTGTTGGTTTTATGTTAAATTACGTTGATGACGGGTTATTTGCGACTTACAAAATCAGTCCACGAAATCTACCAATTAAAGTCATTTGAACACAAAATTTAAATTACCGTCTCGACACGACTCCAGTTGATGAGTAATTTAAATTTCCATCTACAAACTTGTATAAAAAAATAATAATAATAAAAATTTGAAATTAATCAAACCTAGTCGTTTATGAACAAATACAACAGGGAATAACTAACATTCTTATGAAACTATCAACTCGACATAACTATACAGCATGCATAATGATGTAGTAAGTTAGTAATCCAGTATATATATATATATATATATATATATATATATATATATATATATATATATATATATATATATAGAGAGAGAGAGAGAGAGAGAGAGAGAGCGCTAGGTTCATGTATTTAAAGTAATTATTGTGTTATTGTATGCTTAAATGTGGACCAATCAAAGTTAAATAATTAACTAAATAAATAAGGGTAATTTAGTAATTTTTTTAGTAACTTCCAAAAATAATCCCTATAATCATGGTATTGACTTTTAACCTAAATAAATAAACGTGTCTTCCTCGATACCCTATTCGCGGTCGTTCTTTGCTTCAAATCCATCTCCATTCCCTTGCTTCCTTCCATCGTCGATGCTGCTCCATCTCAGGTGAGGCAAGCTTTCGCCGTCGCTGCTCCACCTGTGGCGGTGAACCTTCTACCGGCGCTCCTCCTCTCCATCATCGATCCATCCCTGCTTCATCGATCATCGCCTGACCAGTCGACCACCGATGCTTCATCCACTTACTACGATACTCCACGACCACCATCGGTACTGCTCCACAACTGACATCGGCACTTCTCCATCTCCTGTCGCTGCCCACATCGCCACCCACAGGTAAACATAATTTGTTTTGTTAACACAAAAATTTTAAATTGGCTTGAATTCTTGTAGTTCACAAATGCTGATTTCTCTATTTCCCTTGGGATTTACTTTTGTTGGTCTGTGGTTTTCTGTTTGTACTTTTTGGAGTTCAGAATCTTAGATCGATAAAGTTGTATTCTTTTATCTTATTGTTTGAAATCTTTTATTTTTCAATGTATATTGACTGTTCAAAGTCTTGATTGATAAAGTTCTAATCTTTTTGTTTCTTGTATCCAGATCCTATCAAGAAAACTCGCCCACAGGTAAACATAATTTGTTTTGTTAACACAACAGTTGAGTTTTTAGTTGGGTTACTAAAATATTTGGGTTTCAAAACAATGGCTATGTTAAAGTACTCTCTTTAGTGTTGTGAACACTTTGGTCGTGATTAGTTGATGTTGTGAACACTTTGGGCGAATTCTATGAAATTTATGAATATTGTGTTGTAGGGATATTTTCGTCATTAGTATAAAAAACAAACAACACCTTAAATTGGGATTTCACTTGTACAGGTGGTTGAGAGCCGAAATCAACTAATTTCTGAACTTGGAGAGTTAGATGTTGCTGATGAAAATGAACGAGTTTCTATCTTGGAATGTCTAACAGTATCATTCTCATTAAATTGTTTTTTACTTTGGATATTTTTCCAATAGAATGCATACCGTAACTGAATCTTGAATTCCAATTCTATCAGAATGGAATCACGAATTCCAATTCTGTTGGAATGGAATATGGATATTTTCTCATTGATTTGTGCATTGGATTTGTTTCCACAGAAGCAGCTGATGCTTGAAAAATGGACCATGAAATTGAAAGTGATTCTTATCAACATTATTTTTTTAGAATGTATTAGTGTCTCGGTTAGATTTTGATGTTGTTTTTCCAAATTTGAAAGTTTTTTTTAGTTTTATTCTTTAACAATAAATGTAACTCATATTCTATAAGAATTAATGTAATGTTTGTTTTTATTCTTCAATTGATGGTTCAAAAATTTGTTATTCTCCAAGAAGTTTTTAAAGTTATGATCAAAAAATAGGTTCAAAAATATTTTTATTATTTTATGGTTCAAGAATATATTTTTATTTTTGATAAATATATTCTGGCAGAATATTCGAGAATTATCATCACTACAATCAGATTTTTAAAATTAATAGAATCTATTATCCCTTAAAATATGCAATTTTCCTTTTTTAAATTTATGTTAATTGACTAAAATACCCTTAAAATAAAATTAGATTGTATTTTCTAATTATGTTTAGGTTAATAATATGTATTATTCATTTTCTTAAAATAAGTAAAATTGATTGGCCTACATTTATGCATACAATAACACAATAAATACTTTGAATAGAATAACCTAAGCCTAATATATATATATATATATATATATATATATATATATATATATATATATATATAACATAATATCAATATATATTATGAATAGTTAAAATTTTAAGTGTGGTGTTAGTAAATAAATGCCAAAACACGAGTACATGAATAAATATATATAAAATATATATTGAAGATAAGGAATTTAACTATTCTATCAACTGGGAAAAACTCAAAGCCTATACCCCTATCTCTCATCAAATATATGCTATTCTAGATAAACAAATAAAGAAACTTGTAGGCAACTTGACTACATGACATCAGATAAGCTATACCACTTGCAAAGTATCACCTTCCATCTCATTCTTTAGATCACTAGACTAAAATAAAATTTATCCCAACTAAATAGTTACCACTCTACCTTTAACTAACTAAAGGCATTAAGTTGCAAGTGGTAAGTACATCGAAATTTCATTAAAGCTTGCCAAATAATTGTAACCATTTTACACCTCCTCTCTTCTATAAATATGGACCACCCGCCCTCACTCCCTTCCTTCATATTTTTTACTTTCAAAAACTCTCCTAAATATTACACTCAAAACTCAAGCTTTGGTAAAGCGGAAACCTCACTAGATTTCTTCAAAACAGCGAACGATACGCAGCAAGGGTGAGTATCTACGGTCCCATTTTACCTTTTAAATAATTTATGGGGGAGAATACACATGACCATGTGAATTAACAAAATTTATGAAAGTATCGTATATTCTCATAACTTCCAGAAAACCAATTACAATAGTTTATATAATGATTTAAAGATAACGATTAATTTGAAACAAAGATAAACATATATCTAATTTGTGAAGATAGCGACTCCAACTGAGAAGATAGCGATTCCAACACTCCCTCTCAAGTTGGAGTGTGCAGATTGCAAACATCCAACTTGCCACGTAAGTAACGAAATTGTTTTGCTCCAAGAGCTTTGGTAAAGGTATCAGATGGTTGTTCTTCCGTCTTTATCGCAACGATCTTGATTTCTCCACTCATAACTCGTTCCCAAAAAAATAGCAGTCCATTTCAACATGCTTCGTACGTTCATGATAGACTGGGTTGGCTGCAATATGTCGAGCAGCATTATTGTCGCACATCAAAATAGTTGTATCACTTTGCTTGGCACCCAGATCACCCAAGAGCCAACGCAGCCATATAATCTCACAAACAATGTTCACCATGGCTCTGTACTCAGCTTCAGCGGACGACCTAGCTACCACACTTTGCTTTTTTGTTCTCCATGAGACAGGAGAACCCCCAATATCAATGAAATAACCCGTCACGACCTTCTAGTGGAATGACAACTAAGCCAGCTAGCATCACAATAGGCAGTAAGAGTCATGTCTCCCTCTGACGAAAGAAATAACCCTTGTCCTGCAGTGGTCTTCAAATACCGAAGAACTGTAAAAGCAGCATCCATGTGGGATTATCTAGGTTTGCTTATATACTGACTCAGTTGATTAACACTGAAAGCAATATCAGGCCTAGTAACCGTAAGATAGAGTAAACGACCAACCAACCTTCTATACTTTGATTCGTCAACTTCTGGAGTATCATCCTCTTTCATCAGTCTAAGATTTTGTTCCATGGGAAAATCACTAGGTCGACAATCTTGAATGTGACAATCCTCAAGAATGTCTAAAGTGTATTTTCTTTGGCTGATCACAAAACCCTTTGAACACCTAGCAACCTCAATTCCCAAGAAATACTTGAGTGGGCCCAAATCTTTTATACTGAACTGACTTTGCAAGTTAATTTTCACTTGATTAATCTTATGAGCATCATTCCCCATAAGAAGGACATCATCAACATATATGAGAGCAATGACACGTAACATTCCATTTCTAAAAACAAACATGGAATGATCAACCTTTGATTGTTGAAAACCATCACTGATAAGAGCCTTGGTAAATTTTTGATACCAATTCCTTGAGGCTTGTTTCAAACCATAAACAGATTTTTGTAACATACAAACACGATCTTCTTCCTTTTTAGAAAATCCCTGTGGCAACTTCGTGTAGACTTCTTCTTCTAAGTCACCATGCGAAAAGGCGTTGTTGACATCAAGTTGGTAAATTTTCCATTGTTTCTTTGCTGCAATGGCTAAGGCACATCTTATGGTAACAAGTTTTGCCACTGGGCGCAAGTCTCGTGAAAATCAATACCTTCAATCTGGGTATACCCTTTTGCCACAAGGCGAGCTTTAAATCTTTCTATCTCTCCATTGGGTTTATAGTTAATCTTATAAACCCATTTTGAATCAATAGCATTCTTCTCTTTTGGAAGATGTGTTAAGACCCAAGTGTTGTTTGCTTCCAAGGCCTCAATTTCCTTCTTCATCGCTTCTCTCCATCTAGGATCCTTCATTGCCTGTGAAAAATACTTTGGTTCGTTGTTCATTGATATGGAAGTTAGAAAAGCATGGTGTGGTTTGAAGAACTTCTCATAGCTCACGTATTGTGAGATAGGAAAGGGCTTTCTGGAAACCACCTGTGTCTTCGCTGTAGGATCAAGAGAAGGAGGTAAATCAGTAACAAAGCCATCAGACTATTTTGACATCGTTCTGTGACGAGTACTTTGTCGTAATCCCTCGTTAAGATCAGTTGGTGGTTCATTTATTGGTGGAGTATTGTCAGCTTCGCCCCTATCATCTTGTGTTTATTCTGATTGAGAGCGATTGTTGTTGGTCTCATTGTTATTCTCCCTTGTTTCTTCACGAGTTTGAACCTGTGGAACCAAATTTTCAACAAAAACTTTTGCACCAGTCATGGCATCAACAAAAGTTTTATCGTTAGTACTTGCATTATTATTGTAATTTTCTCCAAAAGGGAAAATGTTTTCAACGAAGGTTACATCTCGTGTGTTATATATCCTATGACTCTTCAACTCATATAGCTTGTACCCCTTTTTTCCATTAGGATATCCAAGAAATATACATGCTCTCCCTCTTTCTTAGAACTTATCTGCTTTACCAACACTGTCATGGGCATAAGCTAAGCACCCAAAAACTCGAAATTGACTGTAAGTAGGTTCTTTTCCTAACAGTATTTCATGAGGAGTTTTGTTATTTAAAACTGGTGTTGGTAGTTTATTTATGACATATGCTGCCATGGAAACACACTCACCCCAAAACTCGATTGGAAGAGAAGCTTGAAACCGGAGAGCTCTAGCCATTTCAAGAAGATGTCGATGTTTTCTCTCGACAACTCCGTTCTGCTGTGGTGTATATGGGCATGATGTTTCAAGCAAGATTCCATGTTTCATGTAGAATTCCAACATGTGTTGAGATCTAAACTCAGATCCATTATCTGTTCGGATCCGTTTGACCCGTTTTCCAAATTGGGTTTCCACCATATTATAAAACATGACTAAAAAATATGCTGCTTCTGTTTTAGTTTTCATAAGATATACCCAAACACCACGACTGAAGTCATCAACAATAGACAAGAAATAATGTGCACCATCAATAGAAGCATGTCTATAACGACCCCAAATATCAACATGAATTAAGTCAAAACAGCTAGAAGTTTTAGCAAAGCTTATAGGAAACGGTAATCTACTTTGTTTTGCACGAATACATGAATCACAAAAATGACTACTAGTGTTTATATTTTCTAAATGTTGGATCTTCTTAAGGACTGCATCAGAAGCATGTCCTAATCTCTTATGCTATATTTCACTTTTAGTCCATACTGCCATGACCGCTTTGTTTTGTTTGAATGGTTCAAGGTAGTATAGGCCATCCTATTCTTTACCCATCCCAATCAGTTTCTTCGAAGGTAAGTCCTGTACAAAACATTTGTCCGGAAGGAAGGTTAAAGAGCAATTTAGATCTCGTGTGATCTTACTGACCGACAATAAATTGCAGTTAAAATCTGGCACACTTAAAACATCCTTAAGACTAAAACCTTTAGACAAGTGTATATCACCCACCCTTTTAACCTCCAATGTCTCACCATTAGGGATAGTCACGGACGTATAATCACTTTTGGTTTTAACATTTTCTAACCAATTTTCCCGATGTATAACATGATCACTAGCCCCATAATCTATAATCCAAGAATTATTAGCCTTAGTGATTTTACCTGTCATGTTGGCAGTAGGAGAAGTCTTTTTGTTGTTTTCTGCAACCTGATTGGTCCGAAAAGAAAGGAGATCTCGCAAAACTCTACCAAGAAAAGGAACAATTTTTCCATAGGTTTGGAAGGCTGCTGCATCACCACCAGCATGACGATTCATCCCAACAATTCTTTGTTGTTCATCTTGGCTTACCAGATGGTAGGCAATACTAAGAGCTGGTAACGGAGTGGAACTCAAAATTGTGTCTTGACAGCGTTATACTCATCATTTATTCCCATTAGGAAGTCGTATAATCTTTCTTTCTCTCGAAGCTTCATGAACTCTTTGTTGACGTCGCATTTGCAGCCTTTACAAACACAGGAGTGTGTGGGACTTATAGATTGTATTTCATCCCATACACTCCTAAGCTTTGTGTAGTATGCAGATATAGACATATCTCCTTGACGTATGGTGGTGACGGTTCTTCTCAGCTCATATGATCTGGGGGCATTTTCTTTTCCAAAGCATTCTCCAAGGTCCACCCAAATATCGCGTGCAGTGGCTGCATACTTGACACTTATCTTAATCTCCTTTTCCATTGAGCTTACCAGCCATCCTCGAACCATTGCGTTACATCTCCTCCAATTCATCAACTCGTCAGAATCTTCTTTTGGCATTGGCATTGTGCCATCAACAAAACCCATCTTGTTTTTGGCAAACAATGCATTTGTCATCTCGTTTTGCCAATCACTGTAATTTCCATCATGGAGTAAATTTTCTCCAACGAATTTTTGGCCTGGATGATCAGCAGGAGTGAGGAAGAATGGAGACGTGATATCAATGGGCGTCTTGGATGAAGACGCATCAGCAGGGCCTGTCATGGCTTAGGGTTTCCAGACCTGCTCTGATACCATGTGAATTAACAAAATTTATGAAAGTATTGTATATTCTCATAACTTCCAGAAAACCAATTACAATAGTTTATATAATGATTTAAAGATAACGATTAATTTGAAACAAAGATAAACATATATCTAATTTGTGAAGATAGTGACTCCAACTGAGAAGATAACGATTCCAACAGACCAATTATGTCGTTTAAACTCATTAACACTTATTTAAGTTTATTTACAATCTATGTTATATTTGGGTTTATATTCCATTTTATGCTAATATTAAATTTGAAACTGTTTTCTCAAACATGTCACAAAGACATACCATAATTCATTTCATGTTAGAATTTACATGAAATGATTTATAAAGATATACATGTATTATTATAAAAAATAGACATTTATAATATTCACTTTGTAAAACGAAGTCATATATATATATATATATATATATATATATATATATATATATATATATATATATATATATATATATATATATATATATATATATATATATATATATATTGTTACTATAAATTGACTTGATATATTCACGTGGGTGTTTTATAAATAAAAGTGAATATATTAACATATCACTATATATAATTATAATTATGCCCCGACATAAACTAGGCTTTAGCAAAACTATATAAATAACTTTAAATTTACGGTTATGTTTATACCCGATAATGAATTTTAAAAGGGGGTATTATTTGTTAATAATAATATCTACATTATCTTTCGTATGATCAAGTCATTACAGTGTCAGGGAAACGGTATTAACTTACCTTTAAAGTTGGTAAACATACGACATTATGTTTCTAAATATCGTAAATATTAGAACGGTAACAAAACTTGGGATTGTTTAGGGAGTCTCTTATTCATCAAACTAAGAAAATCAACTTAGTAAAGTCCTCTGTTATAACCGTTAATCCTTTGTGAGCGAAGAACGTTGTGTATAGATTTATACGGGTTGACACCCCCGTTTGTGTGGTTGCTAGCTACAACCTTCGTATGACGAGACAAATCAGACGATAACTTCTTGTTTTCTTTACCTTATTATTTTATCACGATGCCTATGAAGCGTCGTTGGGACAACAAGCACCTTTTTGTGCTTCATTGAGGCTTGAACAAGTCATAGCTCGATTATTTACTCCACAACATCCTGGATACATAAATAATAATACAAACTTCAGCAAGGTTGTATGTAGTACAAAGCGACGATTTGTTTATTTAAATAAAATAAATACTTTATATTGCAACTCATGAAAAGATGTTGGTCATCAGTTATGTATTATAAGTAAGTTAACATAAATAATTAGACCGATTTACAATTATACAATTTCATGATAATTACACTAGTAATATTTTTGGGTTAAACATCTTTTTGCAAATACTCCAAATTTTATCTGTATATTTTATATAAAATTCACTAAGTCAAAATCTGTGGAACTCACCAACAGATTTTGTTGACGTATTTTAAATGTGTATTCTCATGTAACTAAGAAGTTGGAGGTGAACCATCGATTTCAAGGAGATCGTAGTTCCTTTCATTATTATGAATTTGGTCTATTTTAATGTTTTGTATTTGAATAATTACTATATTGTAACAATGTTTACAAAAACAAAGTTCGTAATATAATAATTTATGAATGTTCAATATATGTGGTTGACTGTGGTTCCAATTGTAAACGTCGCAACCCCGACATTTCCGCCGTCGGTCGGGGTGTGACAGATTGGTATCAGAGCTAAAGACTATAGAGAACTAAGTATTTTTCCTAAAAATACAACTATAGTCTAGGGCTTACAGTTTGTTGGTTGTTTCAGGTACTTTAGGATCTAAGGGCAAGACCCCGAGAGGCTCAGGTTGAGGCTATGAAGAAAGAGCACCGGAAGAGTGAGTGTATAGTGGGTCAGGTGGCTTCCATCGATTATGATAGTCAGGGGTTATTGACTCTCCATCTGAGGGTGTGGGTTCCTTACTGGGGTGGTGCGCGAAAGTTTTTGATGGAGGAGGCGCTCAAATCGAGATTCTCTAATCATCCCGGGTTGACAAAGATGTATAGAGATATCCATCCCGATTATTGGTGGCCGTGTATGAAGAGGGATGTAGCTTGGTATGTGGAGAGGTGCTTGACTTCCAGGAAACTCAAGTCCGAACATCAGCGACCTCACGGAAAGATGCAACCATTAGACATTCCCATTTGGAAATCAGAAGAGATTACCATAGATTTCATTACGAAGTTACCTCAGACAGCACGTGGAGTGGATTCGATTTGGGTCATCGTGGATGGATTAACCAAGAGCGCACATTTTATTCCAATTCAGGAGAGTATCTCTGCAGAGAAGTTGGCCGACATATACATCAAGGAGGTTGTGGCACGACATGGGGTTCCGGTTTCAAACAGGGACGTTCGGTTTACTTCCAGGTCTGGAAGAGGTTTCACGAGGAGTTGGGTACTCGTCTGCACTTCAGCCCGACTTTCCACCTGCAGACTGACAGACAAAGTGAGTGAACTATCCAGATCTTAGAGGATATGCTATGGGCGTGTGTATTGGATTTCAGTGGGAGTTGGGATACGTATCTCCTTTTGGCATAGTTTTCGTATAACACCAATTATGACGCCAACATCGATCGACCTCCTTTTGAGATGCTCTGTGAGAGGAAATACCAGACCCTGATATGCTGGGGCGAGGCCGGTCAGCGAGTCATAGGGAGTACTGAAGTGGTACTCAAGACTACTAAGTTGATTCAACAGGTTCAGGGTAGACTTCAGACAACTCAGAGTCGGCAGAAGAGCTATACTGACAAGCACCGAACATATTTCGAGTTCCAAGTTGGGGACATGGTTCCTCCTAAAGGTGTCACCTTGGAGAGGTGTCATCCAATTCAGGAAGAGGGTCAAGTTGGGCCCCAGGTACATCGGTCCTTTCAGGATTTTAGCACTGGTGGGCTGGGTAGCTTATTTCTTGGATCTTCCCGAGGAGCTTAGTCAGATCCATAACACGTTTCACGTATCTCGGTTTCAGAAGTGTTTGGTGGATAATTTTGTGGTAGTTCCACTGGAGGATATTTAAGTGGATAATCGCCTAAATTATATCGAGAGACCGGTGGAGATCTTTGATGGGAAGATGAAAACCTTGAGGAACAAGGTTATTGAGTTGGTGAAAGTCCAGTGGCAGCACCACAAGGGTTCAGAATAAACGTGGGAGCCTAAGGATATGATGATGGAGCATTACCCATATCTATTTGTGGTAGCGGACTTCAAGGACGAAGTTTGATTTCAAGTAGGGGATAATTGTAACATTCACAATTTAGGGTTATGTTCCTTTTAATACATATGTGTAAATTATTTTCATTATTGGTCCCTATCTGAGTACGTTGAGCATACCGGCTCGAAGTATGGATGTAGAGGCACCCACGTACGTTGGGCATACATGGGAGTACGTTAGGCGTACGCTAAGCAGGGGAAAACACTAATTTTTAGGGTTTGTTCCCTATTTAAGCAACTTATGTTGCCTTGGGTGCATCTTATGGTCAACCTCCACTTATCCAAACCCTAAGAACAAAACTATAATCTTCATTGAGTGATTGTGAGCCTTTGTGTGATTTTTGTGGTGTTTTTGTACCCCTTGAAGGAAATGAAGCTTGGTGGTGAGGCTTTGGTGGACTTGGAGCTTGAAGATCCAGGATCTTCATCACCTTTGCAAGCTATTTGAGGTATGAAGATCCTAACTTGATGGTTCCTTATGCTAGATCTAGTTTAGGACTTTATTTGTGCACTTTTGGGTCCTTTAAGCCTTGTTTGGGAGTATGGGCTACTCTACCAACTTAAGGTGATAGATCTAGGATTTTCTGAGGTCCCTTGTATATAAAAATGATAACTTGAAGGGTTTATCTCAATCATGCAAGGTTAATGTTCTTCTTAATGGAGTTAACATGCTAGAATTGGACTGTGGGGTGTTTTTAGCCATGCAAAGGCTTAAAGTCTTCGACTTTATGGTTTAGGACCTTAATATGATGTTAGTTTGAGGGTTGGATGTTAAGATCTTAAGTGGTTAAGACTTTTGCCCAATAATTTGGAATCAGGCCAATACGCGAGGCAGACTCCTAAGTATGCTGAGCATACTAGGTGCGAGCCCTATCTCCGGATCAATCAGATATATAAGGCATATGCGCCTAGTACGTCGAGCGTATGCTAATAAGTAGGTCGATGGAGTTGTGGGCTTGGTTTATTTGGGCTTTGATTTGATTTGGCTTGGACCCTTAACTTCCTTGAATCATTTCTGGACTTTGGGCCTTCTTGGATTGGGCAATAATGGGCTTTGAATGTCATTTAGGAATTTAGCCTTTTGGAGCTATTAGGTTAGGCCTTATCTATTGGGCCAAGTGAGGAAGGGGTAAAATGGTCTTTTACCCAGGACTTTGGACTGATAAATGAGATTCATATCTTGGTTTATGGCCCAACTTACTAATTGGGTTTTTTATTAGTTAACGCGCAGATTTTCTGGATCGGTAGTCCGAGCTTTTATTTGTGATGTTCGGCAGCTTGAGGTGAGTTTCCTCATTGTGCTTAATGGTTCGAAGGCACCAATTCCAGCCCATGGTTTGTTACGGATAGGATGCTAGTTGTTTGCGAGACTCCTGCATGTGTTGTATGTGATATGTATACCGGGGGAGGCCCGATGTCAGGTGGGACCTGATGAATGTATTGTATGTTATTTGTCTTAGTGATTATTGCATGTTTTTATGTGTCTATATGTTACCGGGCGGGGCCCATCACATGATATTAAGGGCTCGATGTTAGGCGGGGCCCGATGGGTGTTGGGCAATGGCCTGTTGTATGTTAGATATGTATGGTATGTGGCATTTTGGGGAACTCGCTAAGCTTTGTGCTTACAGTTTTTAGTTTATGTTTAAGGTACTTCCGGATACAAGGGGAAAAGCTTGGGGTGATAGAATCGCATACACTATATTGTTCCACATTTTATTTGACTATGATGTATTTGGATGTTTTGGTCATACTCTAATTCTGTTATGGTTTATGAACACATTTTGAATGATGGTTTTATTATACCAAAAATTCAAATTTCTGGTCTTAATTTTTGGGACGTTTACAAAATCAATTTTTTGTAATGGCCCGATGGGTGTTGGGCAATGGCTCGTTGTATGTTAGATATGTATGGTATGTGGTGTTTTGGGAAACTCACTAAGCTTTGTGCTTACAGTTTTTAGTTTGTGTTTCAGGTACTTCCGGATCCAAGGGGAAGAGCTTGGGGTGATCGAATCACATACACTATATTGTTCCACATTTTATTTGACTATGATGTATTTGGATGTTTTGGTCATACTCTAATTCTGTTATGGTTTATGAACACATTTTGAATGATGGTTTTATTATACCAAAAATTCAAATTTCTGGTCTTAATTTTTGAGACGTTTACAAAATCGATTTTTTCAGACTGTAAAAATAGGGATGTCACGGTAACAAAGGTCAAAGAGTGTGTCTGTGTGCTTTGAGTTGCATGTATTTGTGAGGTTTTTGGTAAATTTAAGAAGATGGGAGGGATTTGGGGGATTCTAGCATCTATGAAGCCAATAATATCAGGTTTTGTTTGGTTGAAAGCTGTGAGCTCCAATGTTTAATCGTAGCCTGAGACGACTGAAGCAATGGTGAAAACCATTTTTATGGAGATGATTTGCAGGTCCCAAAATTTTGAAGATATATATATATATATATATATATATATATATATATATATATATATATATATATATATATATATATATATATATATATATATATATATATATATATATATATATATATATAGAGAGAGAGAGAGAGACATGAGTCTTTGGTGTCAATTTCTTGATGGTATATCCCATACGCCTTTGTTCTTTATAGAATTTTGATACCTGGCCTGCTAATTGATTGAGAAAAGAAAAGGTGGGTCTCGATTTATTTCTCTTTTTTGCTACCAGATTACCCAAACAATGAGACCCTTAAATAGAGAAAAAAGAATCAGCAGCAGACCGTAAACATATTCTTTATGGACGCTTTATTCTGTCTCTGCTTATGAAAGGTCAAGCAGAAAAAATTGGCATTACTATGCGAAGAGCTTGGCTTCGAGAAATCGAAGGAACATGTATCACACTTGTAAAATCTGAGAAATATCACACAATTATTCTAGCATAATGAGTATTCAAGAATCAGTACATGAAATTTTAATGAATGTGAAAGAAGTCATATTGAGAAATAATCTCTATGGAACTTGTGAGGCGTCTATTTGTGTCAGGGCCCTGGATATGTAACTGCTCAAGATATCATCTTACCGTCTTATGTAGAGAATCCTCGATAATAACAACATATAGCTAGCTTGACGGGACCCATTGAATTGGTTATTGGATAACAAATACAGAAGAATCGTGAATATCTTATAAAAGCGCCAAATACCTTTCAAGAGGGAAGTTATCCTATAGATCATGTATTCATGCATGTTCGAAATGCGATCATAATATTCAGTTATGAAAATTGTAACAAAGAGATACTATTTCTCGAAATATAAACAAATGGAAGTTTATGAAGCCTTCTGGAATTCGATTGATTTATTAATTCCTTTTTTACATACCAAAGAAGAAAAATTAAATTTAGAGAGAAATCAACACATGGTTCCTTTACCATTTTTTACCTTTTATGATAAATTAGGGGTGAGTCTTATTCTTTTGTTTTCATTTTTAATTAATAAATTATTAAAGAAAATATAAAAAAAATACAAAAAATAAATTAAAATGGCAAAATCATCATTTCATGTTTTCCAAGGATCAAGACCACGAGAATTTCTTAATTTTGGGAGCAAAACCATGAAATTTTTTTGATTTTGGACCTTTCATGCAAGTCGGAAACTTTTTGAAACCTATCCACAGATTTTTGCAAACCACAAGGATCAAATTTACATTTTTTATACTTGTCTGATTCCTATATTGTTGTCATTCTCAAAGCATGAAAGACCAAATTAAATCGACTTGAAATGGGCTTACAAAATGAACTTGAACATAGTTAGTTGTTGGACTTGTAAACTCTTGCAATTTGATCTTCAATTTAAAACAAACACTCACTGAATTTTGTTTGAAATTGATGAAAAATTATTTTAACTCTTCAGCGCATCTTTAACAAAACTTGTACATTTCAAACATGAAAAACACCAATGATCAAACTAGTGCATGTGAACCATATTTGTCAATTCATTATAAAGGTAAATTGCACTTCATAAAACGAATACCACCACACCGTCAATTCCTTATAAACTGTAGATGTCATAATAAGAAGTCAAATTCCTATCAAAACCAGTGGGGAACCCGTAAAATATAAGTTGCACTTGCAATAACAATTGAAATAAAAATCGCCAATTCAATTAGAAAACACATCATTTTATATTTTAATTTTCATAAAAGAAAACCAACTCCCACCAAACTCATTGAATAGGCGGAGGGAAACCCATGGGACTCGGGTTACATTTGTGATGACAAGTGGTGATGCAACCCGTCAATTCATATCAAGTAACTTGTAAAAAGCTATATTTGAATTTCGTGAGATGAAAACCAACTTCCACCAATATTCGTCGCATAGGCGGTGGATATCTAAGAAACTTAGGTGAACTTGTAAAAACAAGTTATAAAGTCGTCAATCCCTTAAGAACTTTGGACTTTGTAAATGGAAGTCCAACTCTCATCAACATATCGAATAGACGATGAGGAACTCACCAATACATATCAGTTCTAACTGAATGAGAATGAGAAACATAACTAGGAGATTTGAAATCCATTACAAAATTTAATGTAAATTCGCCTTTTTAAACTCAAAAATCATATAAAAATTTTAAAATTAAGGATAAAGATAAGATTTTTAAATCATTTAGTAAATGAAAAAGCGAACACTACAAAATAAGTTTTTATTAAATTAAACGTAATTGATTGGCAATCCTTTGTTTATACCGATTGCATCACAATTCACAAGTAGCGGCTATGACTTTTCGACATAGTATGGCTTGTATTTATTACACATCTTTTGCAAATGCCATTTTATTACGATAGCTTGTCATGTCTCACAATGATGTGTGTAACACTTATATGTACTATATATTTGTGTTAATTACTTTTTATAACATATGTGTGTAATGCTCAAGAATGACATTAATTTTTTTTATTAATTAAATTTAGGGATGAGCATATGGATCGGGGAACCTGCCGGAACCGGAACCCGATGGAACTGGTCGGACCGGGACCGAGACGTTATTTTTGTGAATTTTTGGAACCGAGAACCGGTAGGAACCGGAACCGATATAACCGGCAAAAACCGGAACCGTATGATGATATTTTTCAAGGATGGGTTCCAACATTTGAAGACACGATAAGAACCTGTAAAACCTGGAACCGGTAGAACCGCTGGGCCAGTTTGGTTCTTGATTTTGGCCGAAGCCGGTTCCCGGGTCCGGTCCGGTTTGGTCCTTTTGCTCATCCCTACTTAAATCAAAACGATTAAATAACATTGCAATCTATGACATTATATTGATTACAAACTTAATTTTATATCCGTAATATCATGAAATTATAACTAATACATTACTTTTTTACGACTAATAAAACATCTTTTAATTCTTGTAACATCTACAAGATGATTATATTTTGACATAAGCATGTCAATCTCCTTATCCATACCACCAATCCACTTGTATGCATCTTTTTAGTTTTTTTAATGGCATCGACCATTCTTCATTTTCTTCCATATTTGATAAGAGAATAGTTGCACATTTGTATCATACTTTTTTCGAAGTACTTTTTGTTGGCATCTTCGGCTAGTCTCATCGTTTTGAATATGTAATCGGACATTTTAGTTGGTAGCATTTTATTTGGGTCATCGACAAATGGATTTATATCGTAACAAATATAACGATCTTTTTATTCACAATGTCAAATATCAACTTTAACTTTAGATTAACTAGAATGTTAGGATTAGCATTTTATAAAGTATTCAAATAAGGTGATAGTTGGAAGTAATGTTGTTAATTGTATTTAGAAATAAGATGGGATATTGAAAGTAAAAAATTATATAATTAATTGTAATTGTACTAAAAAAATCATATTTTTTGTTTATTTGGTAGTAGCACCTAAAATGGTCATCAAACATTTTGCAATGGTACATATATCATCTATGAAATTAATTGATGGTTGTTTTTAATTTTAAACATGGGTTGGTTTAGGAGGTTTTGGGGTAAACCCGAACCTAAATTAAAAATTTTGATTTTTTGTTTTTGAACCCATTAGGTGTAGGTTTTGGTTTCTTGGGTCGGTTTTTCGATTTTAACCATGGGTTTCGGTTTTTGGGTTTCAACTTATGGGTTATTCGGTTTCAAGTCAATAAGTAGATAGACAGTAACTATTAATAATATATTAAATGTACCAACTAATGGTTAATCCCTGACTTATCTTCTAGTTCTAATTCTAACAAAGTAATATAACAATTATTAATAGTATATTAAATGTATTAAAAAAGTATAATGTATGAGTCGGCTTCGATTCCTTGGGTCGGTTTGTGGCTTGTTAACTTTGTTTTACATATCGAGCCGGTTACAAAGGACCAAACCGAATAACAAACCAAATTTTTCGGTTTTACAAAATTCAAACCCAAACCTGAAACGACGGTTTCGGTTTCGATGATAGAAATAATATTTGCTCGATGGAATTATAAATATTTATCAAAAGACTCTTTTTGCCAAACGGTATTAGATGTCTTGACATCAATGGTCGGATATAAATAGAATTACGAGTAGTCAAGTCAAATTTTAGATTAGCCTTTGCAAAAACTTTTAGTTGAAATTATAATAAGGGATAATGACTTAAAAGGGTAATATACTTTTTTATTTGTACACATTTGATCATTGAGTTTTTTTTTCGTCCACATTTGCCCCTTCAACTTTTTTAACTGTACATTTAGTCCTTATGTCCGGTTACTCCAAGTAAGCCGGAAAAAAATGACTTAATAGGGTAATATATTTATCACTTTGTACACATTTAGTCCTTATTTTTTTTTGCATATTCAGTCCTTAATATTTTTCTTGTTGCAAAATAAGTCCTTGTTTTTGTACGCATTCAATACTTATGAAAGGTTTCTTTAGGTTTTTCTCACGACATCCTACATAGGACAAGTGTTCAGGGTTGTTCATGTTTAGGGCAACTGCGACCTCGAGTACTTGGTGCTTAGGTCTTGTGTTTTGAACATCGAATTTCTTCATACGATCTTAGATTTTAACGATTTTTATATCAATCCATTCATATTTGAGTTTACGTCAATTTTCTTTTAAATTACTCACGTTAAAAATTAATATATTTTTACTTACGATATTATAAAAAAAAATGTTCGTACATATATTCATAAAAAACACATGTGTATAAAGATCGTAAGTAAAAATATATTACTTTTTAACTGGAGCGATATAAACAAAAGTTGCAGTAGACTTAAATATAAACACGTGGATATAAGGATCGTTAAAATCCGAGATTGTATGAAGAAGTTACAACGTTCAGAATACAAAACCTAAACCAAAATACAAAACCTAAACAACCAAACAGCTTAGATTAGTCATGTTAAAATCTGAGTCGCGGCAACCATAAGTATGAACAGCTTCAAAAACATCATTAATGATTGTCCCACGTAAGATGTCGTGAGAAAAACCTAAAGAAATCAATCATAAGTATTAAATGTGTATAATAACAACAAATATTTATTTTGCAACAAAAAAATATTAAAGACTAAATATACAAAAAAATATTAATGATTAAATGTATACAAAGTGATAAATATGTTATCATATTAAGTCATTTTTTTCGATTTACCTGAAGTAATAAATTAAAAGACAAATACGAAAGAAAAAAAATAATAACTAAACGTGTATAGTTAAATATAGGGATGAGCATATGGACCGGGGAACCGGCCGGAACCGGAACCGGCACCGACACCGGAACTAGAACCCGATGGAACCGGTCGGATCGGGACCGGGACGTTGTTTTTGTGGATTTTTGGAACCGGGAACCAGTAGGAATCGGAACCGGTAGAACCAGCAAAAACCAGAACCGTATGATGTTATTTTTCAAGGACGAGTTCCAACATTTGAAGACACGACAATAACCGGTAGAACCGCCGGGCCGGTTCGGTTCTTGATTTTGGCCGAAGTCGGTTACCGGGTCCGGTCCGGTTCGGGCCGGTTCGGTCCTTTTGCTCATCCCTAGTTAAATAAGTTAAAAGACAAATATGAAAGAAAAAAAAAAATAATAACTA
Source organism: Lactuca sativa (assembly GCF_002870075.4). Lineage (NCBI taxonomy): Eukaryota > Viridiplantae > Streptophyta > Magnoliopsida > Asterales > Asteraceae > Lactuca > Lactuca sativa. The sequence goes on along the minus strand of NC_056626.2, from coordinate 57,642,681 downwards.
AATACGTATAAATCAAAAATATATTCACCCTTTCGATCATCTTATAAATATTTCTGTTATTTTATTCTTAATAACTTTTCCGGAGACTTCTCATTGACCAAAATTGTAAATCAATTGAAGGTCATCATGATAAATCAATCGAAGGACAAATATGAAAGGTCATCATTCTCGTTCATAAACGATAGCCGCCGAGAAATTCAAGCAAAAAATGGCAGAATCTGCGGGAAACAGGTAACTGCTATTACAGTGATTGTTTATCGACCAAGTGTAGTTCTTAATTTTGATCTAATCCATCATTAGCATTTGTACCATCTGTTGACTGTTCATAATTAGAATCTTGATCTTCAAACTTCAAACCTAATCGGCTAACATTCTATAAATCAAATATGTCGTCAAACTTTTCTGTTTTTTTAGCTTTGCAGCTGTCCCACAAGATTTTTTTCTTCCTAATTTGATGTTCTTATTAATTTTTCTAGTAATTAGTTACTATTTTATTGTGTAGTAGATAAGATCTATTTGACAGTAAAACGTCAAATTTATATCTAATTAACGAAGTTCAGGTTCTCGGAAGTTAGAATCCTGAATTTTCGAAGTTTAAACCTACTTTTCGTTTCAAATCATAAAATTTATTAAGTCTCTCAGTTTTCGTTTAGGTTAAACTTGTTCAATAGTAATTTCGTTTAACTATTAAATCTTTCCTAATCAAAAAATCAATTTAGCAAAGAATTGATGGTAAATGTGGGTGTGGGTGTGTATGTAGATGTGCAGTGGTAACAGGGGCAAACAAAGGGATAGGATTTGAAATTTGCAAGCAATTGGCTTCAAATGGAGTGAAAGTTGTGTTGACTTCTAGAGATGAAAAAAGAGGGATCGATGCTCTTGACAAATTCAAAGGAACTCATCTTTCTGATCTTGTTATATTTCATCAGCTTGATGTTACAGATCCTGCAAGTGTAGCTTCCTTAGCTCAATTTGTGAAAAACCAATTTGGAAAGCTTGATATCTTGGTATTATTCAAAACCCTATTACCAAATATGTAGAAGCAATAAGATTTTACTTTTCATGTGAATTAAATCATGTACAGGTGAATAATTCTGGGATTGGTGGAGTTATGAGAGATGAAGAAGCTTTTAAAGCTTCAAGTACCAAGGTAAGTGGTTTAACATCTTTTGTTTCATAGTTTGTGTAAACCATTTTATCATCTGTAAATATAATAGTTTTATCAAAGAAAAAAAAACTGTAAGTTGGAATATTTTTATGATTAAATATTTTCTTGAATATAGGGAGCCGGAAGTCAAACTGATTTGATAAAGACACTCATCGAGTCTAATGAGTTGGCTGTAGAATGTCTGGAAACAAACTACTATGGAGCAAAAAGAATGGTTGAACATTTCATTCCACTTTTAGAATTATCAGATTCACCAAGGATTGTGAATGTCTCCTCCTCCATGGGAAAGTTAAAGGTAAAAGTTTTTTGGGAGCTTAAATTTATAGCGTACTTAAATAACATAATTTAAAAGAAAAACATGTGTGTCTCAGGATTTGAAGAATGAATGGGCTAAAGGGATACTGAGTGATGTTGAGAACTTAACAGAAGAGAAAATAGATGAAGTGCTTAATCAGTATCTGAATGATTTCAAAGAGGGATTGCTGGAAACCAAAGGGTGGCCTACTACATTGTCAGCATATATGATTTCAAAAATAGCCATGAATGGTTATACGAGAATATTGGCCAAAAAACACACAAGTTTTTGCATCAATTGTGTGTGTCCAGGTTATGTTAAGACAGATATTAACTATAATAATGGCATATTAAGTACTGAAGAAGGTGCTAAAACCCCGGTTAAGGTTGCATTGTTTCCGGATGATGGTCCTTCTGGATGCTTCTTTGATAGAAATGGTGTCACATCCTTCTAATGAAAAGGTAACCCTAGATATACATAAGGGTAAATTACAACTTTGGTCCTTGGGTATAGCTGGTTTTTTGCAATTTTAGTCCCAAAAGGTTTTCACTTGCAATTTTGGTCGGTGCTTCAAGTGTTTGTAATTTTTTTTTTGTGTGTGTTTTCCAAGCAAAATGACTATTTGTGGTCCCTGAATATAACTGTTTTTGGTCACAGAAATATTGTTGTTTTTATGTGGAATAGGACCAAAAATGTTAAAGGAAACTTTATGGGATCAGAACTGAAACAATTGGCCATGCTCAGGGACCACATATGTAGTATACTCCACACATATGTAATGTACTCCACACATATCATGAATTAAACTGTATTCTTATTCTACCATTGCTTGATGCTTGATAGTGATGAACAGTGGTTGTTTGCATCTATTCTTTTGGGTATATATACTACAATAAGGGTTGTTTGTTTGGATGGATCGGTTCAATCTGATCCACTCAAGTGGATCCAAATTGATTTTGGTTTTCAAAAAATGGATCCGAATAGTTCAAACTAAATTCAAGTCACATCCAATTAGAATTCAGTTGGATCGGTTTTAAAAAACGAAGCATTTTAAAATTATAATATTACCAAATTTTATAGAAGATGCAAAAACAAATTGTTTGGTTGTGATTTAAAATTTATAAACTACTAATAAGTAGTATTATTGTTTAATATATTGTAGATAAAAAGTCATACTAATAAGTAGTATTATTGTTTAATATATTGTAGATAAAAAGTCATACAGAGAAAATGTATATTAATGTTTTTTATTAGGAGACGTTTTTTGAACCTATTTGAAAAAATAAATTACACGTAATTGGAAAAAGCCTTAATATTTTTTTTATTATTGTTATGGTCATAACTTTCTCGCAGAATTAACACTCTAGCCCACTTAACGAGTTTCATTGTTAACTTTGTTAACTTTTTTGTAAAATCAATCATAAAATTGAGTTTAAAGTTCAAATTTGGTTTCTCAGGTTTGCAAAAAGTTACACCATATGGTTTTAAATTTTATATTTTCGTTTTTTGTATACTTTATTTATTTCTTTATTTAATTTTATATATAAATTTTTTATTTTCGTTTTTTTATATATACTTTATTTATTTTTATTTTTTAACTTTATTTTTCAACAATTTGATTTTTTTTACCTTTTTACCTTTTGTTTTCTGTTTTAGTTATTTATGGTTTTTCTAATGTTTTTATTTATTTTGATTCAAGTAAATGAACTTGAATTCAGTATAAAATACTATAACAAGTTTTTTTAGAGGCCGACTATTATTATTTCTTTTGTTCTTTCTTTTTGTCTATTATCAAATAGAAAAATAATATCTTGAATTTAAACTATTGATATCATATATAGCAATATGATTTAATTTGCAGGTTATATCACACGTTGAAACATTAATTCTCAATAAACAAGCTATTTTTTAAAATTTTCATTTTTTCGTAACATAAGTATAATAGTCTAAATTCTTCTATTTTCTTAAACATTCCACGTATTAACCGCGAAGTATAGGTCCAGAAATATGTACCCCATGCAAACCTGGTCCAATCATCTATATTATCAGCAAGCTTGTATACTACCGTGAGAATGCCCGTTTTAACGTCCCGTCCGTGGAGACCTTTCAACATAAAAATAAGCTGGATAAGCATTACAACATCTTCATCCTGAAGTGACAAATAATTCGGAGACATAATGTCGTCTTCTAAATCTTTCCACCACAAACGTGCATCAGAAATGTCTGGGAACAACCGAGCACGAAGATTGAATTTGACCGGCCTTTTTCGTCATAGAGTAAATCCAAGGACCAACTTTTAAACCACAAATGATAATATATTCAGTTTCACCAAAATTCAATTGCATCTCCTGTATATCAAAAAGAAACCTCATTTCAAATATTTGTTGAGACCTTACTTCGTGCACCATCATCAAATGCACAAGTGCAACATCATCAAATGCACAAGTAAGGGATCACCATGTGGGATATGCATTCCTAAGAATATTTCAAACGGCGAAACTTCAAATAATAGTCGTTGTGATTGTGTTAAGCGCGGAAAATAGTCTTTAATAATAGTACCCACCACGCCTTTTAAAGTTAAATCCGCTTTTTGATTGAGATCATCGTGCTACAAAACATAACATTTAATTTTATATAAAACGTTAGTAATTGAAAATAAATAGCAACATATTTTTTAAATATAACTAAATACCTCATATATATAAAGGAATGTAAAAGGGCATATTTTTTTTTTTTGGAAAAAACATTTTTAGGTCATTCCGCGAGCACGCGGAGTGACCTCTAGCCTCCGCGGAGACCCAATTTTGTTGACTTAGATCATTCCGCGGAGGGAATACATCACTCCACGGAGACTCCTCTGCGGACTGGCGTATATCTCTGCGAAAGGGATCTTCCCCAAAATCGAACCTGTGAATCTTTACATCCCAAATTTGAATTTGTATATATATATATATATATATATATATATATATATATATATATATATATATATATATATATATATATATATATATATATATTTCCATGTAATCAATTGGGTTTTCGTAACAATTGAATCACATATGACATTAATCAAAAGAAGGGAATGTGAGAAATACCCGGGAGCCGAATCCATCAGCTAAAATATCGGGGAAATTGCCCTCCATCGGTGCCGGAATTTAACTCGAATATACTACAATCGCCGGCAAATGACGTCGTCTGATGTCGTTGTCTCCGGAATCCTCGATAACTCACAGTCAACGCGGAGGATCGTTTTTGCCAAAGCGGAATCGGGGACCAATGAGGGGGACCAAAGAGGAGGATTGAATTTGTCAACAACATGAGGGTGAAATTACAAAACTACCCCTCTCCGCGGAGGATTCATGGTTTTGCGGAGGGTCCTCCTCGGAACACACGTCTATATCCGGAATTTATATTTTTCATGTCTATATTTTTTAATTTACCCCCATTTTATGCTTATTGGCGGTATTTTCCCAATAATGTTTCCTCTTCAAAAAAAAACGCCTACAATTTACGATGCCGGCTGAGAGCACATTGGATAATGATTGTCTATTGGCTAAAACATTAGTCGTTCTTCCGTAGGAAAGGGTAAAAACTCAAACCCTAGTGTTTTTTTTTCTTCGGTACAGAAACGGCGTATTATATGTATTGCTTCAATATTGGATATACAATTAATTATTGATATGTTAGAATCTATTTTTAATTTTAAAAGAAATTTTTTAGATTGTTTCAATATTTTATGAAAAAAATTTAATTCTTGTTTATTAGTATTTAGATTTGAAAAACTCATGATTATAATTCTATAAGATCATAAATTTATTTTTGTTTGAGAAACGATGGTGATAGTGGCGTTTAATATGTCTATTAAATTTTATGATGAGTATGGAAAATGATATGCATGAATATAATAACATTTATAATGATGCATGATGAATATTTTTTTTTGAATGAAACGGATGAATACTCATATTTATAATAAAGATGATAAGAACGAAACTTAGCTCTGATACCAAAATTAAAGACACAACGGAATAATAAAAAATTAGGATGAAATTATACCTGAATGATGCGTCGGGATGGATTGACGATGGATTGTTTATATTATAAGAATGATTATATGAATAATTTTGGGCATGTTTGGATAGAGCTCTGCTATTCAGAAATAGAACGACTATTTCAACAGAGGAAGAACTTTGAGATCAACTCAAGTCTTAGACACTCAAACTTCACTTGTTTATTCATACAAGCAAAGACCCTATTTATAGGCTCAAGAGAGTCGGTTACATAATTGAGTTGCAATCGTTTGATTGCAATACGACATATATATTTACAATATAGCCCCTAGACTATTGACGGTTACACACTTTATTTCATATCCTAGACACTACTTTATATCAAATTTTCTATCGACAATAATAATCATACAAAGAAAAATTACAAATAATTATAATGACAAATAATTACAATTCCTTCCACAATGAAAGGTTGTGTGTCTTCAATAATTTCTTCAATACATCATTGCTTTCGTCATTCCTCCCGCCACCGAAAGGACATATATTTTTGAATGATGTGTGCTTTGGTCATTGTTGACGTTAGTCTTCCATGAACGGTGTTTATTCCATATTCGAGTAAGGATGTTTTTAGTTGTTGTGCTATGATGGCTTCCATTCTCTTGTCAATGTGTTTGCTATATGATTGTTGGCACTTTTGATATACTTGAGGTATGGATGAAATTGATGTAATTGTAATTGCCAACGAATCAATCGTCCTCGACAATAATCTTCTTGTAATTTATATCGTCAAAAGTGCCAAGTAGATACTTAGAATCAATCGTCCTCTTTCAAAAAAATATCGTCAAAAGCCAAGTAGATACTTAGAATCTATGCGTAATTCAAATCTGGTTTGAAGTAGCTCGACTTTCCATTTTTTCAATGTTCTGAGACATGCTAGTGTTTCTCGTTCATGTATGCTATAATTTTGCTCCGTTTGGGAAAATGTTCCCAATATATACTTGCATAGTTTTTGCTCATATTTATTTGTTTTTAATACTTCAGATGATACATCCGTATCAGTGTATGCTTTTGGTGATATTTTCATATCGTTGTATACTTTATCATTGTTTACTTCGGATGGTATTTTCATACCAATGTATGCTTTATCATTGTATACTTTTGATGAGTTAGATATGAGGTTTCCCTCACTATCTAATCTCAATAATACTTTTCCACATATAATTGCTTTTAGGCATCCTGCCCAAGTGTCATGTGATGCATCTATCTCTACAATTAGAAAATCATCGATTTTTGCATTATATAAGGTGGGGAGAACTTGAATTTTTTGTTTTATACTTTGTACCAAAATAGTATTTGTATTGGTCCAAGACCAAGGTATTTTTTATGATATTTTCTTTTGTAAAACTTTTCTTTATTTTGCTAAGTATTTCAAAACCCTTGTTGTGCAATATAATTTAAACAACCAAGAAATCGTTGTATTTGGTTTCTATTTTCAAGTTTATCAGGAAACATATTTAATTTTTCTCGTATATTGTCTGTTAACGATAATTGACCATTTTCTCTAATTTTTAAACCGAGATATTCAACCGTAGATTGAAAAAGTTTTGATTTCTTTTTTGATAAAACTAAACCCTTTTCTTTAATTCTTTGTAAAACCTTGATGTATGCATCAATGTGTGTTTGTTCATTTCCTTTTCTAAAAACAATTATATCATCAATATATGCAAGACAAATATGATCTAAACCATTTAAAGTTCCATCCATGAATCGCTGATATATTGCTGGTGCCTATTTTAAACCGAATGGAAGGACATTCCATTCATAGTGCTTATGAGGAGGGCATGAAAAAGCGGTTAGTGGTTTTGTATTTTCATGAAAGTGTAATTGCCAATATCTAGATTTTGCATCAAATGTACTAAAATGTGTATTTCCTTTTATTTTTTTCTAAAATACTTTTCGTGGTAATTTATATGAGTCTCCTATAGTAGCATCGTTCATTTTTTTATAATTAACTACCATTCTTCATTTTCCCCGTTTTATTTCATTATTATTTTCTACATAGAATGCAGGTGCAGAATGGGGACGTGTGCTAGGTCGAACGATTCCTTTTTCTAGTAGTTCGGTGCATTCTTGTTTAAATTCAGAAACATCTTTTATACTATATGGAATTTTATTTGGAATATTAACTTCATCTTTTGGATTTTTTACTAATATTATTATTTTTTGATTATTTCTATTTTTTAAATGATCTAGCGGGTTTTCACTACATACTTCTTCAAGTTGTTTTTCAGCAATTTCTTTAGCGAACGTTAATAATATACGAAGTTGAAAACCAACTTTTTGTTTGATTATTTTAGTAAGATCAAAATGTTTGATAATTGAAGTTTTTATAATACCTTTTGTTGGGTGATTGAGACTTATATAATCATTTGTTCGTATAAATGGTTGATATAATTTAAGGAAATTATTTCCTATTACTAAATTTATTCCTGAATCATGTTGATATATAGTTGGAGTTTTAAATGGTGCCTTTTCAATTAATATATCTATGTCTCTTCCTACGAACCAAATTTTGTGAATTGATTTATCAGCAATTGTATTTTTTAATGGTTTTTCTATATTTTCCCAAATTTTTAATATCTTTCTTCTTCCGAAACATAAAGTAGCTCATATATCTATATATGAAACTAGTTATTGTTCTTGTATTTTAGTTGTAATAAAGGTATTGTTTGGATTAATATTTGTTTTCTTTACTCATTAGAGTTAGTTTATAAATTTTTATATTTGTGCAAAGTTTCCATATTACCAAGTTGTGTTTGTTAAAATAGTTGAAACATTGCGTATTGTTTTTAAATTATGATTTTGTGATTTTTTGTATTTCTTAATTCCTTCTTGTAATCGAGATATCTTTTTTAATTGATTATTATAGGGCTAATGCCATAAAAACCCTCAAATTTTCAAGAAATGTTCGGTTATATCCTAAGTCCATTTTTATGTTCACAAAAACCGCACATTTGTACAAAAATTGTCATAATTGCCGTATTTTCCGATTTTACCCTTCTATGACATTATGGGATGTTTGGTTCTATGAGTAGAGTGTGTTTGGGCAGCATCCACAAACACCTAGATCACTCCTTCTTCCTTGCAAATCTTTACCAACTCACGAACTGGAATTATGAGGGAGGGAATGGAGGTTATGTGATTAATAATGGCCAACCTAACTTTCCTGTCATAGGCCTTACCCCTTGCCAAACCCTTTCTAAACTCGAAGATTATTTCTTCATTGGACTGAATAGGGAAAAGAAGATGTACCACAATGACGGAGCCATCTGCACATAGGTCACTTAAGCCTCGATGGATTTCTTCATGGCTTGGAAAGCACAATGGATCATGACGATTGTGTCTCCTTTGTGGAAACGACCTTCCGTGAATGCCCATCCGACCTGCTGGAGAACAATGGTTGCGACGGTGGTGGCATTGTGTAACACCCAAAATCAGAAAGGCCAGGAAAGGAAAGAAAACCCTAAGTCAAAGGGGCAACTCGTTGAGTCCAGGGAGGAACTCGACGAGTCGGAGCGGGATCCGGGGGATCGATTAAGTAACCGACTCGGCGAGTCGGCAAAGAGGACTCGGCGAGTCTGATCTGAATAGGGAACCCCTAAATCCGGGACTTTGTGCACTATTTAAGCATCCCATTCTCTCCCTTAGGGTTCCTTATAGCCTTTCTTATCCAGAATACGAAACCCTAAGCCTCCATTGTTGCACATTCAAGCTTTCTTGCCATTTTGGGTGATTTGAAGGAAGAAGGAAGAAGGGAACCATTGGGGATTCAAGTATTGGCAGTAGATCCAGAGTTTGTGGAATTTTCCAGAGCATTTGAAGGTAATGAGTCGCTACCTTCACTCTTTTGCATATAGATCAACCTTTAACATGAGATTTGGGGCTTTTAGGGCAAGTTTAAGAACCATTTCGAGTTAGAAGCCCATATCTGAAGTTGCTACTTCAGATCTAAGTGTATCTTGGCCTAGAGAATCATAAAGCATCAGTCTATGGGTTGATTGTTAAGCTTCTTTGTCTTAAACCCTAGTTTATAGTGTTTTGTTCCTAGATCTCCTTAGCTACACGTAAAGTTTGCCACTTTACGTGAAGAATAGGCTTTAAAAGAGTGGATCTACAGTTTGGATTCCATGCATGACTCAAAAGCCTCTGAATATGTGAAGGACTGAATAGACCCGGCGAGTCCTTCGAGTGGACTCGGCGAGTAGTATGAAGATGGAGATGAACTCGACGAGTTGGATGAACAATTCGGCGAGTCTGTTGAAGATTACCTTGGACTCGGTGAGTCTGTTCTTAGACTCGGCGAGTCAAGTCGCGAAACCCCAAACCCTTCGAGTTAAGACTTGGATCAGTGAATTGAGTGGGGACTCAGTGAGTTGGACAGGATAGGACTCGGAAATCGGTAGACTCGGCGAGTCAGGGGCTGATTCGGCGAGTCGAGTCGTGAATGAAAGGATTCTGAGCGTATGAACTCGGCGAGTCAGTAGGAAGACTCGGCGAGTAGGTTTGACCTAGAAGCTTGGCTTTGACCAGAGTTGACTTAGTTTGACTTCTAGAGTTCAATTTGAAACTAAGTGTTATATTGATATTAGTAGCTTGAGGAGCTAGTGGGGCAGCGGTTCAGAGAGTTGTCGGACAGCAGCCAGAGGTTTATTAGCAAAGTTAAGCAGTGCGAGGTGAGTCTCCTCACTGTTTGTATGGGTCTACGGCCACAATGCCGACCCATGTAGTTTTGTATGATAGGAAGACCCGGGGGTTAGCCCTAGGCATTATGCATGAAAGACCCGGAGGCGGCTCCTGGCACACATTATGTTATAATGTATGATAGGAATACCTGGGGGTTAGCCCTAGGCAATATGTAAGGAAGACCAGGAGGTGGCTCCTGACGCACTATATGCTATTGTGTATGGAAGACCAGGAGGTGGCTCCTGGAACATTATATGCGGAGTAGCCTAGTAGAGTAGTATGTATAGTTGTCTTTGTGATACTTGCAAGAAAGACCAGGGGGTGGCCCTTGGCACTTGTCTGTAAGACCCAGGGAGTGGCCCCAGGCTTGACCAGGAAGACCACGTGCGGCCCATGGCATAACCACAAGACTATGTTTGGCAAGACTATGTTTGGCACATAGCACCTTACTTGATTATGGGTATGTTGGTTATGTATGGCTCTTGGCTATGTATGGCATGTATGGATCAGTTGGTTTGTATGGTATGTGGTATCTGGGGAACTCACTAAGCTTCGTGCTTACGATTTTCAATTTTGGTTTCAGGTATTTTGTTTTCAAGGAAAGGAGTCGGCTCGATCGCAGCGCATCACACTATGTTTTCCGTACATGAGATCTTTAGGATTACACTCTGATATGGTTTTATGATAATATGTTTTGATTACCGACACTTGGTTTGTCACGAGATATTATAATGAATGTTTTTATACTGATGGTTTTATGTAATAACTTATTTAAAAAAATGAAATTTTTGGCCTTGAATTTTGGGATGTTACACATTGTCAATGATTGATACTTCAGAGACGTCAATGGCATTGATAATGTCCTTGATTAGGGTTCGGGAGCGAAGTATTTGGGTATGTAGTTGGTTGAAGAAGAAATCGTCGTCTCCATGGTTTCTAATTTCACCAATTTTCTCTGTATCTTGTTGCTAGGGTTTCATGTGAATGGTCGCGTTGTTTATGTCAATAGAAGAAGTAATAAGGAGCTGTCGGAGCAGCCCCTCTGACCATCGTTATCAACAATGACAGGCACCAACTACCATCTTCCTCTTTTCTTCTTCGAAGCAGGCGATCACCATAGGTGCTTTCCCGATCTACCCCATCGCTGCTTCTTTTGCCCCTCGATTGGTAGTCGTCGACGAAAATAGAAGGACCATGAAGGGTCGCTGGAAGTTGCAGGTCTTAAAGGTCGCAGTTTGATGCAACCCAAGAGATTTATCACAGTTTGTTTTGACATCCCCTAACATGTTTCGATCTATAACCAAACATTCCCTAATGGCATATAAGGGTAAAATCGAAAAAAAGGGCAATTATGACAATGTTTGCTCAAATGTGCGGTTTTTATGGAAATAAAAATAGACTTTGGATATAACCGAACATTTCTTGAAAATATGAGGGTTTTATGGAATTAACCCATTATTATATTCTTCATTTTCTGATTGTAATCTTAACAAATAGTTTTCTTTATATGATAAAGTATTTTCTAAATGTTGAATGATATTAGAGATATTAGAATTTGTTTTCCAATGGTTTTTTAATATATTAGTCCAAAGCATGTTATCTTTTGAAGAATCAATTTGTACTTTTGAATTCATTTTAAATAATTATTAAAGCGTCTGAAAGAAAATTAATTGAATTGTTAATGTTTTTTATTACTATTTTAAAATGATTAATTTGAGTTCTTAATCTTCCAATTTTAATTAATTGATATGCAGTATAATTCTTGCTTTTAGAAATTAGTTCATGTACTTTAGATTCTTTTTCTTTTAAATTTTTTGTAGAATTTTCTAAATCTTTCCATAATTTTTTAAGTAAATTAACTTAATATTTATTATCGAAATTACAATATATTTGGATTTTATTGCTCATTATTTATTTTTACCATGTAAAAGGTGGTTTAATAGTGAGTGATTTTTGTTTAAGTGGTTCTTTTTTAAGTGGTTCTTCTTTAATAGTTTTTATTTTTAAATATTTTTCAAGTAATATTTTCTGTTGAGTTAAACTTAATAGTTCAGAAATTTGTTTTAATACAAGTAAACTTTCTATTTCTATAATATTATTTAACTTTTGACTAATTATATTTAATTTATCTCCTATTGATTTATCTTCTTTAGAACTAAGACCAATATTATATATTGTTCCTTGTGGTAAATTTTGTGGTATTTCTATAATCATTTCTTTATCTGGTATGCATGGTTTTGTATTTTGATATCAACCTTCAAGTGTTTTAAAATATTTTAAAGAATTACTAGATGATTCTGTCATATTCTTAAACTTAATGATCTAATCATTTCTTTAATATCTTCTAATTTTTCATTTTGATTTTCAGTAGATGTTGTAGGTTGACATTCCGAGATGGAGAATCTACCTGGTATAGTTGAAATTGGAGGTTCTATAATTGGATTTCTTTTTATTAACAGAGTAGTTATTATTGGTTGAAAACTAGTTTCATTAAATATTCTATTATTAGTTATATTTGGTGATTCAAGTGATAATAAAGGGGTAAATAATTTATCTATATAAACTCTATCTTCTATTTTAAATGTAATATTATGATGAGAATTTGTTAATGCATAATTTATTTGATATGTAATAGTAAACGGATGATTACCTTTTAACATAAAATTTTGTCTTAATAATTTATATCGTACAGTAATACTATTACTTAGATTTTTATCTTTAAGACTTAATCCTAGTTGAATATTAATATTATTTTTTTTCCAATTAAATTACCTTTTCCTTTTGCAATAATACTTTCTTGATTATTAATTATACGATCATTTCTGATTTCTAATTCTATTGGTGTATCTAAATCGCTAAAAGTACTTTTTAAAATTACTTGAATAGTTGATATATGAATATAAACAATTTTTATTCTATCTACTTCTTTAATATTAGATAATCTATTTCTAATTTGTTGTTTATTTATTATGAGTATAATAATATTTCCTTGAGTTGATTCTATAGGTATTGGTTTTTCTCCTATAATTTTTTCATAATATATAATATTTTTTCTATAAAAGAAATTTTTTAATAGGTTATTTCTAAAATTATGTTTTTCTGATAGTGTAAAATTTGATTTTTTATAACATCTTCATTAATATTATTTTTGTTAATTAAAGCATCAAAAGTGTATCCAGATTCATTTTCTTCGTTATTAATAATGATTGATGAATTTTCTATTTCTTGAGACATATTTAACATATTAGTTTTGTAATTTTATCTTCTAGATTTTTTATTTTTTATTGTTTCCAATTTATACTATTATTTATTATATGTATTGCTTCAATATTGGATATACAATTAATTATTGATATGTTAGAATCTATTTTTAATTTTAAAAGAAATTTTTTAGATTACTTCAATGTTTTACGAAAAAAATTTAATTCTTGTTTATTAGTATTTAGATTTGAAAAACTCATGATTATAATTCTATAAGAACATAAATTTATTTTTGTTTGAAAAATGATGGTGATAGTGGCGTTTAATATGTCTATTAAATTTTATGACGAGTATGACAAATGATATGCATGAATATAATAACATTTATAATGATGCATGATGCATATTTTTCTTTTGAATGAAACGGATGAATACTCTTATTTATAATAAAGATGATAAAAACGAAACTTAACTCGATACCAAAATTAAAGACACGACGAAATTAATAAAAAATTAGGATGAAATTATACCTGAATGATGCGTTAGGATGGATTGACGATGAATTGTTTAAATTATAAGAATGATTATATGAATAATCTTGGGTATGTTTGGATAGAGCTCTACTATTCAGAAATAGAACGACTATTTCAACAGAGGAAGAACTTTGAGATCAACTCAAGTCTTAGACACTCAAACTTCACTTGTTTATTCATACAGGCAAAGACCCTATTTATAGGCTCAATAGAGCCGGTTACATAATTGAGTTGCAATAGTTTGATTGCAATACGACATACATATTTACAATATAGCCCCTAGACTATTGAGGGTCACACATTTTATTTCATATCCTAGACACTACTTTATATCATTTTACCGACAATAATAATCATACAAAGACAAATTACTAATAATTATAATGACAAATAGTTACAATTCCTTCCACAATGAAAGGACACGTGTCTTCAATAATGTCTTATAATTTAAATAATCCATCCTCAATCCACACCAACCACACAGACGTATTCAGATTCCATCCTAATTTTTTAGGACAAATTACACGAATGGTCCCTATGGTTTGGTGTTTGTTACGCGCCTAGTCCCTAACTCCATTTTTAACCCTTCCAATCCTTAACAGTTTGGTTTAGTGCACGCCTGGTCCCTCATCTAACCTTCCATTTGATTTTGGAGTTAAAACCCCTACGTGCCTTGCACGTTGAGGGTTATTTCCGTCATTTTACTTATTCTTCATACCGCCAGTTTAAGAAATCGATGCGTTCAATTAAACGATCATACTCTACATTGTACAACACAATCGTATACCCAAAAAAACACACAACAATGTGCAAAATCCTTACATGAAAACCCTAGTAGCGACGATTGCAAGAACGAAGAATTGCAATGGTTTCTTGGCGCATTCGTGGTGAAATGGCTGAAATCGACGTTGATCAAAGTTATGGTATGTTTGATTGACTTTCGTTTGAATGATATTGACTGTTAAAGGTTTAATTTTGTTAGCTAAAAACGATTCTCTCCTCTACAGTTGGACATTCGACATTGTTTTCAATAAGAATGCACCATGGAGGTGAGTTTACAAGCTTTCCTGGAAGGAAGTATATTCGTGGGAAGCAAACATTTGTTGATTTACTGGACATTGATACCTTTTCCGTTCATTACATTGATGAGATGATGGAAGACCTAGGGTATGCTTCAATAGGTAAACCACTTTACTATCACTTTCAAAGGCCTTTAGGCGATTTAGATTTTGGGTTATTCGCTTTAGCTAGTGATGAAGATGTTCGTTATTTGGGGAGTTTTGTGGCTAAGCATAAGTTAATTGAGGTATATATAGAGCATGAAAAAACTACTTTGCACACCTATTTAATGTCCCCAACCCACAGTAAAGTTCGTATAATGGAGATTACTGAACCTCCATCTTGTTCAAAGAGACTGTTCCTGGAGTGGCATAGCACACCTGCTGTTGACTTGGAGGATGACATGGATCACATGGAGAAAGAATCGGGTAACGATCCTACACCCACTGGTCATCTGGAGAAGGATTTGGGTAATGATGCTACTCTCACTGATCATATGGAGAATGACTTGGTTAATGATGCTAATGACTTTGGTAAGTTTGGTGAGTTAGAGAGTGACAATGATGAAAGTGATTTTTTTGTGGACATTGAAAATGTATTGGATGATATTAATGTGGATATGCAAGACTTTGAAATGAATATCGACAAAGATGTGGAATGGGTTGGAGGGTCGTCTAACACTGTGGTTGATGAAGGCACACAGGATGAAGCTTTAGAGGTGATTGTAACACCCCCTCTGGCACGTATCACGATATTGTCCGCTTTGGGTCACTCGGCACGAGGACTTCCCAGGGGGTCACCCATCCTGGTACTACTCCCGCCCGAGCACGCTTAACTGCAGAGTTCTTATGGGATCTGTTGCCCTCATGGCTTTAAAACGCGTTGTGATAGGGAAGGTATCCACACCCCTTATAAGAAATGCTTAGTTCTCCTTCCCAGCTGATGTGGGATCAGATCTAACCCACTTTCACCCCCCATTATAGGGTTCGACGTCCCCGTCGAACACATCGACCCATGCCCCTAGCTCTGATACCATTTGTAACACCCCCTCTGGCACGTATCACAATATTGTCCGCTTTGGGTCACTCGGCACGAGGACTTCCCAAGGGGTCACCCATCCTGGTACTACTCCCGCCCGAGCACGCTTAACTGTAAAGTTCTTATGGGATCTGCTGCCCTCACGGCTTTAAAACGCGTTGTGATAGGGAAGGTATCCACACCCCTTATAAGAAATGCTTAGTTCTCCTTCCCAGCCGATGTGGGATCAGATCTAACCCACTTTGAATTGTAACGCCCGTAGATCAGGGCTAGTCAATTTAGAGACGATGAGCGTCAAAAAAGACTTTTTGATAGAAGATTATTTAGAATGAATAATCTTAACTAAGTTGTAGTATATGTTACAAGGATTCCGTACATATAAAGAACGCCGAAATCCGAGTTATAACGAAGAAGTTATGACCTGTCGGAGTTTCGCGATAGAACCGGCACGACACAGCGCGACGTAAAAAGTGAATTTACGTTAGAGCGATATTTAGCCTTAGAAATCTAAATGAAAGTTGTAGAATACGTTAAACCGTGAGCGTGCATAAAAAGAACGCCCAAATCTGACTTCGTATGAGGAAGTTATGATTTTTCGAAGTTTCGACTTAGCGGTATGCAGCCTGAAATACTCGATTTGAGATCGAGCGGTTTTTAGCCGAAACAATCTAAACGAGAATCGAAGATCTCGTTGTTGGTAACGAAGAGATGAAAAGTTAGGCGAGAACGGACGTCAAACGAAGAAGTTATGAATTTATAACGAAGTTTTCCTGTCCGGGCCTACTAAAAATAAATAATAAAAATAAAGTCAAAATTAGCCGACGAAGTCGAAACGAAAGTTGTAGAGCACAGTCTCACCTTCGCGTGGATATAAAGAACGTCGAAAACGGAGTTCGTATGAAGAAGATATGAATTTCCGAAGTTTATTAAATATTTAATATTTAAATTTAATTCTAAATATTGGCATTATCCGAAGAGGAGTCATCGGACTCATCCGAAGTACACCCAGCGTACTAGCGTACGCCCCGCGTACAGCGAAGCATGACACGCCTCGCACTCGAGTTCTTCGGATACGTAAGCAATGACGATTCTGAGGCAGTACGCCCCGCGTACTCCGAGGCTCCAGCCTCCTATAAATAAGATGCGAGGGCAGCCGACTCCTTTGCTATTTTTCTCTCTTCTCTCTCCCGTTTTGCATCGATTTGCGTGCCAGAAGTACCCCGAAGCCCCGGTATCATTCCAGAGTCCCGAAGCAAGATCTAAAGCCCCGAGAATCCCGAAGAGCGTGATTCCCGAGCCGAAGCTCTGCCCGCGAGAAGTTCGATTTTTGTGGAGATCTTCCAGATCTACCGAAGAATATTACTTCTATATGCCGTAGTGTTGTCCGATCATCTTCTGATCAAGTGAGTGTGTGGTTACTTTCTTCTGACGCATAAATACGAAGTATTTTATACGAAATATGTGTTATGTGTATATTTTGTTGTTATATGTGTGAATGTATATTCACTTTCTTCTACCGCATAGATATGAAGTATTTGCTATGAAGTACGTGCTAGGTGTTTATACAATGTTTATTTACTTGAGATAGATGTTGAAATAATGTTTTATACATGTTTTAAAAGATTTAAATTGTATATGTGTTTGCATCTACAAATATGTTGGGTAGAACATGGGTAGATGAAATAGTTGATGTGAGACGAAATAATAAGTATTTTTGAACTCAATGTGTTCATTAGGTATTTTTGAACTCTACGTGTTCACTTGGTGTTTGAACTCAATGTGTTCATTAGTTATTTCCGAACTCTATGTGTTCACTTGGTATTTTTGGACTCAATGTGTTCATTAAGTATTTTTGAACTAGATGTGTTCACTTGGCGTTGTTGAACTGAGTGTGTTCACTAAGTGTTTTAGAACTAAGTATTCACCAGATGTTTTGAATTAATTGTTCACTAGGAGTGTTAGAACTAGGTGTTTGTTAACTATGTTGAACTAAGTGTTTACCAATCGTAATTTGTGGACCTTGGCAGTGGTGGACTTTGTGTCAATTCCTTAGGTCAATCCTTAGGAATAAATGGATAAAGGATAGTTGATTCTTAGGGTAAATCCTTAAGAAATAAAGGAGATAATGGGAATGAGTATTTGGGTTGATTGTTTAATAATTCAATATAATAAATGTATTATCATGGGTTGAAAACCCTACATGCTCACCAGGCTCCCAAGCCTGACCTACTCAGTTTTCTTTGCATTACAGGTAATGACACAAGAGTATAAATGGGTGGACTTGACAAGAGATTTTGGATTATAGATCAGTAGTTATAAATAACTGTTGTAAGGTCTATTTTATATTGTTTATGGTTTTGGTCTGTATCAGAACATGACATCCCGAATATTGTTAATTAATGAAAACGCATCTCTTGATGAAATGCTTTGATAAACTTTATTTTATCATATTTTGTTTTGGGAACAAATTCCGCAACTCTTTTAAATCAAAAGGATTTACTCTGAAATTATTTTAAAAGCATAAATGAAAATCGGTCTTTTCTGGCCGTGATTTTGGGGATGTCACAGTGATTAACACTGACTTTTTAGCATCTGATTCATCATCAGATGAGGGGATTAATGGTCAAAGAAAGAAGTCAATAAGAGCAATTCAAAGGGCACATGAGAATGATGAAGCACTTGTTAGTGAACTCTATTAGACCAAAGTGTTGTACCATATATTTAATTGTTTATATTTATTATTTGTGGTGTACCCTTGTAATTATTTATCTATAAATAAAGCATAACCCCATGATCATTGTCATGGAGATTCATCTTTAATCTCATCATTTTCATGGTATCAAGAGCCTCTCTCCCTTCACCTCCCACCCCCTAAAATTCCGATTCTCCTTCTTCTTCCTCCTGTTTCGGTTTCCTGCCACCCTTCTCCTCCTTCCATCGGAAATCTGCCACCACCCCACTGCCCCTCCCATGGCGTCTTCTTCCACTGAAACCACCCTACCCATGAACACAATTCTTCACCTCATTACCATTCGCCTCTCTCCCTCAAACTATCTGCTGTGGGTCAACCAAATGACCCCTCTCCTTACTTATCAGAATCTTTTTGATCATATAGACGGCTCCTCTCAAGCCCCGCCATCCCACCTTGTGGTTGATGGCAAGCCTACTCTCAATCCGGCTCATGCGGAATGGATAGCTGCGGATCAACGGGATGTTATTTTGCTTCAAGCCTCTCTCACCGAGGAGGCCTTCTCAGAAATTGTTGGCCTCACCACCGCTCGTTCCATTTGGTTGGCACTTGAGGCTTCCTTTGGGAATTCCTCCATGGAACGTGTGCATAACCTTCGTGACACTCTTCGCCTCCTTACCAAGGGTTCCGCCTCGGTTTCATATTTTGGTAGGCGTTTCAAGACCATTTGTGATCAATTAGCCGCTATAGGCCACCCCGTTGACGACGAGGACAAAAATCATCATTTTTTGCGAGGACTTGGGGGATCATTTGAGGCCTTCTCCACTGCCATACGTGCCTCCGGGATGTCTCACTCCTTTCGTGACCTTCTTGCAAAGGCCGAGGGCCATGACATGTTCATTTCTTCGCTCCACGGTGGCTCCACCCCACCCGTCGCATTTTCTGCTGCTAGTGCCCCCGGCGCCTCCGCGGCTGCCACTGCCTCTCGTGGTCGTGGTCGTGGTGGTCGGTGTGGTGGTCGTGGCGGGCGTGGTCATGGCCGTCGTCCCCCTCATTGCCAACTTTGTCGGAATAATGGTCACTATGCAAGTCAATGTCCTCAACTCTCTTCTTTTGCATCTTCTCCTCCCGCAAATGATTCGGATTTGGTGAAGGCATTTTTAGCCAAATCTAATGTTTCAACTTCTGGCCCGGATTGGTATGTGGACTCTGGTGCTTCCGATCACATGGTTTCGTCCTCCGCCTCGGTTAATCAACCAGTGCCTTTTGGTGGTGATGGCTCGGTCCATTTTGGGAATGGTAATACCCTTTCTATCTCTTCTATTGGATCCTCTTCTCTTAATAATGGGATTTGTTTGCAGGATGTTTTGGTGGTTCCGCAACTCACCAAAAATTTATTATCGATTAGCAAATTGACATATGATAATAATGTGGATGTTCTTTTTTCAAAATTTTACTGTGATATTCAGGACCGGGAAACGCAACGGGTGCTAGCCCGAGGAAGGCGTGACCATGGATTATACGTTCTCTCCACCAAACCTCCTGCACGTGCTTGTTTTGATAGTCGAGGGTCCAAGGCGTCGTTTGAATTATGGCACTCTCGTTTGGGCCATGTGTCGTTTGACACCATTTTGTTATTAAATAAACTCGGATGTATTTTTGTTACATCTATTTTACCTAAGCTGGTTTTATGCTCTCCGTGCCAATTAGCGAAATCGCATCATTTTCCATTTAATAATAATAATACACGTGCTATTGGAGTTTTGAATTTGGTCCATTGCGATCTTTGGGGCCCATCTCCGGTTACCTCGGTTGATGGTTATCGCTATTATGTTACCTTTGTGGACGATTTTTCTCGTTTTACGTGGTTTTACCCACTTAAAACAAAGGCCAAATTTTGCATGGTGCTTGAGACTTTTATTGTATTTGTGGAGACACAATTTTCGTCCAAAATAAAAATATTTCAAAGTGATGGTGGTATGGAATTTTTAAATAATCGGGTTAAGGACATTTTTCGCGCCCGTGGTATTTTTCACCAAGTCTCATGTCCCTACACCCCTCAACAAAACGGGCGGGTTGAGCGCAAACATCGTCACATAGTCGAAACCGGCCTTGCCATGATGTTCCATGGCCACATTCCGGCCTCTTATTGGGTGCATTCTTTTAGCTTCGGCGGTATATATTATTAATCTTTTGCCTACCAAAGTGTTGGCCACCAAATCACCATTTGAAGTCTTGTTCAATCGAGTTCCGGCTTATGACACTTTTCACCCGTTGGGGTGTCGTGTTTATCCATATTTGCGCGACTATTCGCCCCACAAACTTTCACCCCGGAGCATCCCGTGCATATTTCTTGGTTATCACTCGCAATATAAAGGGTTTCAATGCCTTGATCCGGTGTCCTCTCGCATATTTATCACGCGCCATGCTCGGTTTGATGAGGTTAATTTCCCGCTTGGTGGCCCCACCGTTGCGACACCGCTTGCTTCTCTTCGCTTGCAAGAGTTTTTGTCGGATGTTCCGGTTGTTTCCGCACCTGCTCCGGCTCCGATCACTCCCCCCGCATCTGCTGGGGCTGCTCCCTCCGGCCCGTGTCCAGCCTGCCCTGAGCCTGATCCGCCTAGCATCGACCCGGCTGACCCGGTTGGCCCGGCCGCTGATCCGGCAGCTCCATCTCCTACTCCCGCGCCCCATTCTTCTGATTCGGACTCCTCGAGCAACTCTTCGTCTTCATCTTCTGATGACGAAGGGGCTGCTGACCCGAACACTCCGCCCCCTCCACCTACGTCACCCACGGCTCCATCGCACCCTATGATCACACGGGCCAAAGCGGGTATCTTTAAGCCTCGATACCGGGTTGATCTTGCGCATTTTGAGTCCCATGGCTTACTCTCTGCGGTTCTTTCTACACCCGAGCCGACAAATTATTCTATTGCTATTAAGGATCCTAAATGGCATTCGGCTATGAAGTCCGAAATGCTTGCTTTACAACAAAATCATACATGGTCCTTGGTTCCCCGTCCTAAGTCTTCCAATATCGTTGGTTGTCGTTGGCTATTTCGCACCAAATATCGGGCGGATGGATCCATTGAGCGCTACAAAGCACGCCTTGTGGCACAGGGGTTTAGTCAAGTTTCGGGTCTTGACTACTCTCATACCTTTAGTCCGGTGGTTAAAGCTGCAACTGTTCGAATTGTACTCACTCTTGCTATTATTAACGGTTGGTCTTTGCGGCAACTTGATGTCAATAACGCCTTTTTACATGGCACACTTGGTGACACTGTCTTTATGCAACAACTGCTTGGGTTTGTTGATACTCGGTATCCGGATCATGTTTGCAAGCTTAATAAGGCTATTTATGGCTTGAAACAGGCCCCTCGTGCCTGGTTTCATCGTCTTAGCACGTTTTTGGTCGCCCATGGTTTCTCTTGTAGTCGGGCTGATCCTTCCCTTTTTATATTTCGCAAGGGTAGTTGCCTCCTTTATTTGTTGGTATATGTGGATGATTTGATTCTCACCGGCTCTGACACCTCTGTTATCTCCTCTTTTGTCACTCAGCTTCATGCCGAATTTCGCATCAAAGATCTTGGTCGTTTGAGCTACTTCCTTGGTCTTGAGGCGTCCCATCTTCCCTCCGGCCTGTTTTTGAGTCAGGCTAAGTATGCTCATGACATTGTTTCACGTGCTGGTCTGCTCGATGCCAAACCTATGCCCACTCCGTTGGCTTCGTCTGTTTCCATGGTTCGGGATGGTGTTTTATTTGATGATCCCACTCATTATCGTTCTCTGGTTGGGGCACTTCAGTACCTCACTATTACCAGGCCAGATATTTCTTATGTTGTTAACCAAGTCAGCCAATACCTTGCTGCCCCTACCGTTGATCATTTTCAGGCAGTGAAGCGGCTCATTCGTTATGTCAAAGGCACCATTACTTATGGTCTCACCTTCTCCCGGCCTTCTCGCACAACCATTGTTGGCTACTCTGATGTTGACTGGGCTCGTTGCCTCGATACTCGCCGCTCCACGTATGGGTACTCGATATTCCTGGGGGGTAATCTCGTGTCTTGGAGTGCTAAAAAGCAACCTACGGTTTCCCGCTCCAGTTGCGAGTCTGAATATCGAGCCATGGCCAACACTGCTGTTGAACTTATGTGGGTCACTCATCTGCTTCGGGAGCTTCATGCTCTGCCGCCCGGTTCACCAACTCTCCTGTGTGATAATCAGAGTGCATTATTTCTTACTCAAAACCCGGTGGCTCATAAACGCGCTAAACATATTGATCTTGATTATCATTTTGTTCGTGAGCTTGTGGCTTCCGGCAAACTTGTCACCATGTTTGTTCCTACCAAGCTTCAGGTGGCAGACATATTCACAAAGAGTCTCTCTCGACACCAATTTGAAGAGTTTCGTCATATGCTTCGTCTCGGTCCACCACCTTAAGCTTGAGGGGAAGTATTAGACCAAAGTGTTGTGCCATATATTTAATTGTTTATATTTATTATTTGTGGTGTACCCTTGTAATTATTTATCTATAAATAAAGCATAACCCCATGATCATTGTCATGGAGAGTCATCTTTAATCTCATCATTTTCAAACCCTTCTATATTTTTCAAAAACTTGGTTAAGCAAAGGAGTTTAAGGATAAGGTAAAACTCCATGCCATAGAGACTAGAAGGGAGCTGGCCCTTGAAAAAAATGACAAGAATAGAGTGAGATGGGTTTGTAAGGGAACAATACCAAAGCTTGGGCCTAATGTAGAAGTCAACGATGAAAAAGAAATATGTCCTTGGGTCTTATTAGCTAGTAAATGGAAAAAAGATGTCAACTAGACAGTTAAAACGTACAACAAAGTCCATAAATGTCTTCAAACTAGAACAGTAAAAGCATGTACGTATAAATTCCTCTCTTCTAACATTGTTGAACAGGTTGAAAGTAACCCTACTATTCCAATTAGGGCTTTGCAAGAACAACTACAACGGAGGTTTAAGGTAGATCTTTCTAGGATGAAAACATTTAGGGCAAAATCTGAGGCTCTAAACCTTGTGCAAGGAGATTTCGTTACTCAGTATAGTTTACTCAGAGATTACATTGTTGAGTTGCAAACTCGTAACCCAGATACGACTGTTAGGGTTGATGTTGAAAGCGAAGGAAATCCAGACAGTGAAACGAGGACATTCAGATGCATTTACATATGCTTAGGAGCTTTAAAGAAAGGCTTCGCAGCTGGAAAGAGGGATTTTCTTGGCTTTGATGGTGCTTTCATGAAGGGTCCATTTCCAGGACAAATTCTTTCAACCGTGGTAAGTTTTAGTTATTGTTCTTTTACTTATTGTTATACATAAAAATAAGTAAAAATCTATTCATGATTGTTATTTATCATAAAATGCAGGGACTAGATGGTAATAATGGCACATATCCATTGGCATATGCGGTGGTTGAAACAGAGAACATCAGTTCATGGACTTGGTTTTTGAGTTGTCTTGGGGAGGATCTTGGCTTGAATACTAATTCTAATTTCACTTTTATAACAGACAGACAAAAGGTACTAAAATCATATATTTTTTTACTTTATTTCTAAATTGTTTACTAACAAAATCTATGTATGATTGTTAGGGTATTCTAAATGCAATTGCAACCTTGTTTCCTTGTGCTGAAAATCGTTACTGTGTTCGTCACATTCGGGATAACATGAGGAAGCAATGGAGGGGTAAACCTTTCGAAGACCTCTTATGGACATGTGCAACTGCAACACATGTACAACAGTTTAACAAAGGCATGGAAGAGCTAAAGAAATTAAACAAGGATTGTTATGAGTGGCTTAAGAAGATACCACCTCAGCACTGGTCTAGGTCCCATTTCACTGGTATAACATTTCACTCTAATAACATTCTTTATGTTTTCCTGGTTTGTATAGTTTTTCAGAATTGACTTTAAGTGATGTGATTGGATAGGGAGAGCACATTCTGATGTGATTCTTAATAACTTGTGTGAAACATTCAATGGAAAACTGAATGAGGGTCGTGATAAACCAATTATTACTTGCCTAGAGTTCATTAGGGAATATCTAATGAAGAAGATTGTGAATGTAGAAAAGGCCATTGGGAAATGTAC
Source organism: Lactuca sativa (assembly GCF_002870075.4). Taxonomy (NCBI): domain Eukaryota; kingdom Viridiplantae; phylum Streptophyta; class Magnoliopsida; order Asterales; family Asteraceae; genus Lactuca; species Lactuca sativa. The sequence continues at coordinate 57,617,830 of NC_056626.2, read as the reverse complement.
CGGTCCTTTGACACCTACAGCTATGCAGACTTTGAAAAATATAAAAAAAGGCAGAAGATTATAGATCTGTATTTTGTGGAAATGGTAAGTATCAGGTAAGTGGCCCTTGGATGGAACAATGCGCGGTGGATGTGGTTCAACAAACATGCTCCTGCAGGAAATGGGAACTCACTGGGATGCCATGCAAACATGTTGTTGCTACTATATGGGAGATGAGGAAGAATAGTAAGGATGTTGGAATACCAGAAACTTAGGTGCATGAGGTATATTGGCTAAAAACTTGGAAACAGATGTACTCATTCAAAATTGAGCCCATTAATGGGAGAAGCATGTGGGAAAAGTCTGTGTGTCCAACAACTTCGGTTCCTCCTAAACATCGTGTCACAATAGGTAGACCAAAGAAGAAACGCAGAAAATCAGCTTATGAAATTGATGACATGGTGAAGGGTAATAGTGCATCAAGAATCCTTCAGTCGGTTACTTGTTCAAAGTGCAACAACATTGGTCATAATGCAAGGAGTTGTAAGGGACAAAAAGCTAGTGCTCCTGGTGGTTCTGGTAAGGGAAAAGGAAAAGCTGGTTGAGGGAAAGGGACTTGATCTATTAGTGAAAGTTTGTTTTGTTGGTTAATCAGTTCTTTTGGTTAAACTGTGTCTTTTTGGTAAAACTGTGTCCTTATGGTTAATACTTTTGGGTAAATTATGTTTCTTTTGGTTAACCATTTTGTTGATGTATGAAACTATTAACCATTTTGTTGATGTATGAAACTATGTTATGGAAAGTATGGAAACTAAATTACCCTTTATTAAATCCCACTTGTGCTATTGGTTGTTTATGTCGATTGTTAGCATATGTTATTGGTTGTTTTTGTCAATTGTTAGTGTTTACTTTTCCAAATAAATTCCAGAAACACTTGATGAAAATACATGGCTCATAGAAGTCAAAATAAGCTCCAAAAACACTTAATCAAACACCTAAACCAAAATATTATCAAATTCACAAACACTTAATCAAAATACATTCCAGAAACACTTCAAAACACTTCAAATTCACATACAACAACCAACTAGATGGATCATAGAAGTCAAAATAAGTTCAAAAAAGACAAACATCATACATAGCATACTAGTTGGATCTTCTTAAGCACTACAACTTGTAAATAATGATTCCTATGAACACCCAACTTAAAATAATGATTATCTTCAGCAGCCGATTCTCAGCTTCAACTTTGTTCTTAGCCTTCAAAAGCCCTGGAATTATCCTAGTACATCGTCCACATCCTTCCTCATCAACCCATCCAATAAACTTACATTTAGGTCCCTGTCAAGTTCAAATCCAACAGATTTGCGGTCATTGTCACACAAAAGCTTGAGTTAGAATCAAAACGACCTTACCTTCTTTGGTGCAACCATAAAACTTTCTTCTGGGGTTGTCGTCGGTCCATGATGTCAGTATAACACTTGGTTGCCCGCAATTACATTTCATCATTGTTGATTTTTTGTCCATTAAAGAAACGAGAGATGAAATGAGAGAACAAACGTAGAGGAAGAAAAGGGGGATGAATAAGTAAAATGACGGAAATAACCCTCAACGTGCAAGACACGTGGGGGTTTTAACTCCAAAATCAAACGGAAGGTTAGATGAGGGACCACGCGTGCACTAAACCAAACTATTAAGGATTGGCAGGGTTAAAAAATGGAGTTAGGGACTAGACGCGTAACAAACACCAAACCATAGGGACCATTCGTGTAATTTGTCCAATTTTTTATTAATTTCGTTATCTCTTCGATTTGAGCACATTGGATGCTGATTGTCTATTGGCTTGTTAAAAAAGGAATAACACATTAGTCGTTCTTATGTACTTCTGTAGGAAAGGGTAAAAACTCAAACCCTAGTGCCTTTTTTTTTTCTTCGGTACGGGAAAGGCGAAGTGACGGAGAGAACGACTATAATCGAAATAATCGTCAAAATCAAAGGAATCGACATGAGCGAGTGGAACAGCCGACGAAGAACAACTCAGACCTCCATTAATTGTGTAAGTTTTGCGTTTTTTGGGGTTCCAATCGGGAAGGAATAACAAACCGAGTAGAATTTTTTTTGGGTTTCTTTGGATTACAATGTAAAAACTATTTCGTTTTTTAGGAATGTTTCTGTGTACGTGACTTGAATCTGGCTACTTTTTGTTGGATATGGTTTGGATTGTCTATCTATATTGGACAATTACGTGTTGAATCACAATTAGCAAAGCCATAATTTCCAGACATTTAATCTTGCCTATTCTATTCACAGGTTTTGTCATTTTCCCAGTTTTTTTATGTCAAATCGAATTTGCACATGATTTTGGTTGGTTGATGTAGCAAGTGAACATCAATGGAATGCTTTATTTTGCTTTTAGACCTTCATAACGCAAGGTTGACACCTTTCATTTTAAAAAAATGACATGGGTTATGTTACATGTTTGTCACTCGTCTTTTAATCTGTAGTTTTTTTTCTAACTTCATATATATATATATATTCAACATTTTTTTTTCTTTTTAAAATAGAGTTTTATCAAAGTTTCAATCATATGTTGTTATGTTTTTGCAGGTTATATTTTCTGAAGTCATTGAATTTCAAACCTATTTCATCAGATATATATCAGTTGACATGAAGCAGTTTTAAATCTATCTTTCAAGATTTTAGAGATTTCAATTCATTGAATAGTGTCTGCAGCAGTAACATATTCAACTCAAGGCTTGCAATGTGCATCTACAAGTCAACATTTGGAGAGTAGATTGGTTGCTTTGACTTTAGTCAAGCCAGAAAAGATCTCCTTGATATATTTATATTTACTACCCTTCTGACAACTTCAAGAGATAGAATGCTTTTCTCGAGTCCAAGGGCGATTTCGTCACTTTCGAACAGTTGGTGGATACTTTAAGACCACATTATCTCGTTTTCAGTAATTCTGAAAGTCCCACAGGTTGTTTCCTTTCTATTTGTTAGTTGGATTTGATAATGGTGATGACAACTTGTAATAAACTGGAGAATCTTGGTTAGTATGTTGATCAGGTCTTTGTAGTTTGACCAGTTGACTTTGTTCTCTCAGAGCAAGTTACTGTGGTTCACTTCTGTTATGTTCTTGTAAAGAGAGTTGCTTCAACTTTGTTAATGGTGGATGCATGAATCAACTGTGTGACATTTTCTCAAAGCTTCTTGGAGTTATAGATTCAGCAGAAATTGATGAATTAATTTCAGTTCAATAGTTGAATATTGCTTGTTCTTGGTGAAACAGATGGTTTGTTTATTGTCATACAAAGCTACTATTTAGTTCATCAAATTGTTGGTTTCTAAATTGGGATATACTAACACCTCCTTTTTCTTCTTAAGGCATGTTTTTATTAATCTTTTTTTTATCGTTATATTTCAAGATTTTAGTAATTTTGCCATACAGGAAAGTGGTTTTCTTCGTTCTATCATCTTCTATACACTGTTATGACATCTTTATTTGTTTATTAACCAGGGTTAATGTTTGTTGTGAGCTCTCAACTACGGTTGTTCTTGCGATCTGCTTCGAGGGTACAAGAGTCAATTCCTCTTCGTTATGCATCTCCAAAGGCTTTATTTTTGTAGTCCACGTGAAATTGGAGTAGTTTTGAAGACACATTTGAGAGTGGTTAGCATAATATGTAAGTTGAAAACATGTTCTTTTTGCTTGACATGTCCTAGTTACTATTTTTTCTCTTTTCACTTTTTTTTTTTAATTATTTTTTTTCTTCAGTTGAATGTGATAGATCGTCTGACTACATCATTCTGAAGAACATGTATTTGGGTTTATGGGAGCTCTGTTGTCTTTCTAGGTCTGATTGTGGATGTTAGGCTTTGTTGGCCATAGGACATTTTCCAGAGGTGAGCCCGTTATGAATACTAAATATTTATTAGGGTTTAGTCATTATTGCAAGGAATAACAATGTGCTTCCATTGATTTCTTTATTAGATGATCATACTTTCACTTCTTCCTATTAGAGCGTTGTACTTAGAAAAATCTACCTAATTATAGCAATGTCATCGTTGCTATAATTGGGTAGATTTTTGAAAGTATAATATCATAATAAGAAAAAAAAACTAAAAGTACAATGTTATAAATAGGTTGATTTTTTGAATTACAATGCCCCAATAAGAAATTTTTTCGAACCACAATGTTATAGTTGGGTAGAATTTTTAGAAGTTGAATTGTCCTAGTAAAAATAAGAAAAAATAAGTACAATGTTATAGTTGGGTGGATTTTTCCAAATTGTAATGTTCTAATAAGAAAAAAAAATAAGAGTACAATGCCATAATAGAAAGAAATGACATCATGCTATAATAAACAAATAAACGAAAGTACATTGCTATTTCTTGCCTAATTCATCAAATGTCCTTACTATATTTTTTTTAAGGTTGTTTCGGGTTCTGATTGTTGCGTTACATTCTGTCAAAGAATTGAACCGGTATTTGGCGGTAATTCCTCTTTTTCCCTTCTCAAACTACTCTTTACACTCATTCTCTAATTTATATTAAATATTAATATCTATGATCCCCAAGAATTTCACCGTTAAACATCATAGACCTCGACACCATATCATCATCATCCTTGGTCTCACGCCAAACAACTTCACATTTGATATTTCATCCTCACCTGGATCTAACATCCAATAGAAAAGACACCCCCAATAGACTTTACTTTTGGAACTAATCGATGGTGGTGTAGTTTGCCTAAAAAAAATGGAGCAATAGGTCTTTTACGATACTATAATAACTAATCAACACATTAGTGAGTCAAACTCCAAATCTAGATATTATAATTGTTAGTCACTCAAAGACCTAACTAACCATCATCATGTCATTGTCCATTGTGCGTTTTACAGGCTGTTGCCATGCCAAAATCTAGGAAAGACAAGCTGGTTGCACAAGCGATACGTAAACTCAAGATGCGTGCAAAATGGTAAATGATATTAGAGATTTTCTTGAGAAAAAGAGTAAATTACTAAAATCATCCCTATGGTTTGGCAAAATTGCACGTTTGGTCCCTAACCTTTTTTTTGCACTCGGATCGTCCCTATGGTTTGATTTTGTTACTAAAATCGTCCCTATGGTTTGGTCAAAATTGCATGTTTGGTCCCTAACTTTATGTATGTAAGGGACGAAAAACGCAACAAAATCAAACCACAGGGACGATCCGAGTGCAAAAAAAAAGTTAGGGACCAAACGTGCAATTTTGACCAAACCATAGGGACGATTTCAGTAATTTACTCTGAGAAAAATGACTTCATGTAGGTAAAGTAAAACCATTTTGTTATTTTCTTTTTTCTTTTTTATGGCTAATTATTATTTGTTATTGAAGTTTGAAATTTCGATGATGGAGTTGATAACCGTTGGGGATCTAAAAAAGCTTGTTGATGGTGGAGTGAAGTGTGGATTTGAGTTTGTAAAAGTGATTACGACCGAAGGGATTGATTGGACAAATATTACCTGTGGATTTTATATGGTTGATGCTGACTATGGTAACTTTATGGAGATAGACTGAAAAATTGTTAAGTGATAAGTTATATATCTTTATTAGTACAAGGATGATTTATTATGTGCTTAGTCCAAACTAAAACTTATTTGAGTTTTGATTCTTGAATCAAGGTTTCTTATGGATTTTTACCATGTTTTGGTGAAACCTATTGAGTTTTGATTCTTGAATTTGTTTGTGACTATATGTGTTTATTTTGGACTAAACACATAACAAATCATCTGTGTACTAATAAATATATATAACTTACTACTTAACAATTCTTTAGTTGTATATCATCTCCATGCACTTACCATAGTCAGCATCAACCATCTAAAATTCATATGTAGTATTTGTCAAATCAATCTTGGTCCTAATGTTTTTTACAAACTCAAATGCACGCTTCACTTAACCATCAACAAGTTTGTTTAGATTCCCAGTAGTAATCAATTCCATCATCGGAATTTTAAACTTCAGTAGCAAATAATAATTAGCCATAGAGAAAAAAGAAAATAAAAAACGGCTTTATTTTATCTCTATGAATTCACGTTTCTCAAGAAAATCTCTAATGTGATTTGCCATTTTTGATCGCATCTTGAGTTTATGTATCACTTTTGAAACCACAGATTGTCTTTCCTAGAATAAAAAATTTAAGGTAATGACATTGAATACCTGAATTTTCTATAGATACACATCACAAACCCACACTAGTGAACATGCCAAATAGTGATAAATACGACAATACAACAAAATTTTACAACTAAAGGTGTATGATAATCAAGTAAAGAGAGTATAAGTTTACATACATACAAGAAACTCTAGTATTAAGACAAATTATATCATGTATGTCTTGGGCTGTTGATTTTTGTATGGCACTAGCATGTAAAAAGCACAATGATATGATGGTTAAGTCTTTGAGTGACAAACAATCACAATATATGGATTTGGAGTTCGAATAATATGTTGATTAGTTATTATTGTTACTATCTATTCTCATGCTAATTACAAAACCACTTTTTTCAAATATCACTGCAACATAAAGTAACATAATTCCTTGTAGCTTGTAGAAGTTAATTTAGTTGCTACCTTGCTATGGAGGTAGTTGCAGTTTTAAAAGCAAACAAGACAGACACGTGTCGTGATATCATTTTCATACTAATATCATTCATCTTCTTAGCAGTTACTGAAACGATGGTAACGACGAACATGAACAAAACAAATTCTACTATTAGTGCCTTAGTAACCTTGTGACTCATCGTGATTCAAGTACAAATCTGGTGCTTCTGGTAGTACGGACCCATACTACCTTTCACACATATTCATACTAATCATAAGAATTGTCTCGCAGTCCCCAAGTTACTACTCCTAAAAATCATAAAAAACAATTTAACACATATAGATGTGTCCAAGTAATCATATACAACAACTTTCCTAGACTCCACTAAGATTTCTTCCATGCGTATCTTCAGTCGTAATTCCACTTTCCAATCCTTGGTATAAATTCTTTCTCGTGTAGTGTTCGGTCTACAAGGCACACAATACCATAATTTATTCTTGACCAACCCATTATGTTGAAATCAAATTTCTTATAGTCACACAGTGAAAAATGTAACATAACTAGAAATTTTATAACTTTTGAAAATGATTACAACATTTTATTCATACTTCATTCCTCTTACGTTGGGCTACACATCCTATTACTATCTATGTGGGATGACTACTTTATGTCTTGAACTTTGGAGAAGTGGCTTCCTTCTCTTGTTTTAGTCATGCGTCATTTGCTTCATCTTTCTCTCTTTGTCTAGGATCATCTGGAATTGCTCGTGCCTTTGGTTTTGGCGGCACATTCTACCTTGCAGCTTCTTTCTTCTTCGGGCAGTCCTTCATGACATTCCCTTCTTCCCTACACTCGAAACACACCCTTCCATCGTACCTACACTCATCAGAATAGTGACCAAGTCTTCCACACCTGTAGCTGTAGCAGGTCACTTATCCTTTGCATTGCCTAGCATGCTTCTTCTTGCATTTATTGCACCAGTTTGCCTCATTATTACCCCCCAGATCTCTTGTCGTTGGGGTCTGACCTTGAGGTTTTACTTTTCTTATCGGACCTTGAGACTCCTTCACCTTTCGTTTTCTCGCCAACTTCAGTTTTGTTGGTAGCTCTCCTTTTGATAATCTCTTTTATTGATCTTGCTACCCAGATGGCTGCCTCAAAAGTATGCACATGCTTAACCGACACATAATACTCCCATGGTATTCCCTTGGAGTACCTATCAATCTTGGATAATTCATCGGGGACCACACGCAAGGCAAATTCCATTTTGTCAGTGAAGGCGTTGGTATATTCATCAATGGACATGCTTCCCTTCTTTAATGTTAGGGGTTGATTCTCTAACTCCAACATATTTTTTGCTGAGCAGAACATGCGCTTGAAGTGGGTAAGAATTCTTCCCATGTGAGTTGTAGCGGCTTGTTAGGACTTAATGTCTTTCCCAACGTATTCCACCAACGGATCGATGCACCCTTGCATTGCCTTACATCGTTGGTGGTCTACAGTTTTCCCGTGCAACCGCAGGTTATGAAGGCCCACTCCACTTTTGAAATCCAATCCATGACTCCTACTAGATCCTATTTCCCACTAAATGATGACGGATTGCAAGTTATGAAGTCCTTATACTTGCAATAGCCTCTTGGTTCATTATTCCTTCGAATATCTGATTCTTCCAGAAGAGGGAGTGGTCCTTGATGACTTTTCGAGTCATCGTTCCCTTACTAAACTGTTGTTGGACGAGAGGGAACTGGTCCATTATTGACTCGTTTAATGACTATTGGTTCGTTGATCACTGGAGCTTCGCCTCTAGCATTTGCTAGCCCTTGAGTTAGGAGATCTATAAACTTGCGCCTTTGTTGGTCCAACATGTTATGCATCATCAATCGAACCTCATCCACTGGGAGATGAGCAGCTCTTGCTACGGCGTTCTAATGTGCTGGACCTCCATCGTTCTTGATGACTCTATCGCTCCTCGTGATCGTCATGATGTTCTATGCTCGTGAGTCGAAGGTACCAATGTCGGCCCACTAGTTTATGTATCATGGTATATAGGATGTTGTTATGCGATAGTGATCTATCGACCTGCCTGTTAGTCTGATGACTGGCTATATGATTATCTGTTTGCTGAATATATGATTATATGTTATATGTCGGCATTAGAGTGGTTGGGTTGAGACTGTACTGCTTTGTGCGGTCGGTCAACAAACCTGGGGCAATCCAACCGGGAGATTGTAGGTCAGGGTAATCCAACTGGGAGGTTATGGACCCAACATAAGAGAAAATAGATGAAGTGCTTAATGAGTATCTGAATGATTTGAAAGAGGGATTGTTGGAATCCAAAGGATGGCTTTCTATATTGCCGACATATATACTTTCAAGGGTGTATTATGTATTATTCTTGTTCTAAATAAATGTTGGGGGCTTACTATGTATTATTGCCCTTCTAAATAAATTTCTGCCATCCTTCAAGTGGTGCGATTCCAAGTGGTGTGATTTCTGGTAGTACAAAGTGAGATTTTACATGTATGTAATTTAGGGTTTTTTTTACATCATAATTTAGGGTTGTTGACTTCGTTGAAGAGAAAAATTGATGGGTTTCTGAGTTCATTTTCTTCACTAATTTTAAAATTTATCAAGTTTTGAGCTCATTTTTCTTCACTTATTTTAGGATTGATCACGTTTAAAGTTCTGAATTTTCTTCATTAATGTTAGTCACTGGGTTCATATTATTAGTTTCTTATGAGGTTTTTGTTTTCAAAATTAGCAGAATGTATCAAATTGGTTCCTCACAATTGACATTAACTATGATGGAGCGTTTGTGCCAAACCCCTAACCTATAATGTTGGAGTTATTGAAACTCTAACTAATATTGATTTTGCATCTATGAGTTTACTGAATTTCTTGTTATTCTTAGAAAGTTGACTCCTAGTAAATGCAAAAATGTTTATTTTTTTTAATACCGAAGTTACCTTTTAACTCATGGGTTATGAATAGGGGTGAGCAAAAACTGCACCGGAACTAAAATTAACCGCAAAAACCGCAACCGAAAAACCGCAACCGCAATAAAAACCGATGGTGAGGTTTTCTGTTTTTCAAAAACAGCAAATTCGCGATGCGGTGCGGTTATTAGGTTCAAAAAACCGCAAAAAAACCGCACCGCACCGCATATATTATATACAATTTTTTTTATCAATTATTAGTTTGTTAAATATTAAAAATAAGACAGGTTTCATGAATTGAAGACGTATACATTACTAGAAGACAAAAATGTTGGTTTTTTCTTATGTTTCACTTTGAAAAAGGATGAAATTAGACAATTTTAAGATATTTATTGTTAATTACTATTGATTTGACGTTTTTAAGATATTAGTTGTTTGTGGTTTAAGTTAAATAGTTAATTGTATTATACCTTATGGTTTTTTTTTTTATTACAAGTAATATCTTTGAACTCTTAAAACTATTTGAGCTCTAAACTGTGGTTAAAGACCACACAAAATAACTGCACCAAATCCATGCGGTTAATAACCGCAACACATAAAAAACAAAACTGCACCGCAAAAATAACCGCCTAACCGCACCGCAAAAATAACCGCACCATGCGGTTTTGAAATTGGATTAACCGCATTTGCAGTTAGTGGTGAGGTTTTGGCTAATAACTGCACCGAATCGCACCACGCTCACCCCTAGTTATGAATATTAAATTCCGAAGAAGATTATGTGTCTTCTATTGAGAAAGGTTATGAAAATGGTAATAGAATTGCTATATATCTTGATCGTTATTCCAAAAATCTGAATGGCTAAGTTGATGAAGAAATAACAGATGATGCTCGTGAAGTAGTTTATTCAGAAAGATATTACCATATAAACTCAAAAACCGAATCAAAACCAAATTAACTGATATAACCGAACCATTTTAACAAAACTATCATTAAAACAGTGATGCAATTTTCTAATTTTGATTAACTGAATACATATGGATTGTTTATGATTTTTTTTATAAAACTGAACCGAACCAATAATATTAATAAATGTTTTTTAATATAATATAATATCAAATATATGGTATGTATTTATATTAAGAATTGAAATTTTAATAGATAATTATTTGGAATTAGATATGATAAGTAATATTCTATCAATACAATTATATATACATAATCATTCACTTTTTATAGCAATGGACTTTATGTTTTTCAAATTTTATAGAAAAATGTTAACCGATATTTAACATTAACCATAACCATTAACCGACTAAACTGTTAACCAAAAACCTATATTAACCATTATTCAATGGCTATCGAAATACATTAACCAAGTGTAATGGTTATGATTTGGTTTTGAGCAATAACAGAACCAAACCTCCACACACACCTCTAAAGATTATGATGTTTTGTCTGATTCGGTCTCAGATGATGCCTTTTGAAGAACATATTTGTTTGGAAAAAGTGTCGACAGAAGTTAAAGAAGAGGACTCTGATTCTGATGAAGAAAAGTAATACAAAATTAGTCTTCATTGAACTAGTTTCAATCCTAAAACTAGCTTAAATAAGTCATAAACTAGTTTTTATTAAATATTTAGAAGGTTTTTTTTTTTACATATGATATATTGTTTACATTTGCTATATCTATAAAATGTGTCTCACAACTTAGGTCCCGTTTGATAGTTTCTGTTCGAAAAAGTGTTGTTTGAGAAAGTGCTGTATGGAAGAGTTTTCTAACTGGGAAAGAAGCTATGTTGTTTGATTGTATATCTGATTGACTGTGCCGAATGATGAAAAATAACAATACTATCCTGCTGTTCTATACTGTGGTGGATGAAGTTGCTGAATAATTATAAAAACATACAAATTGTCATCCAAAATCAAAATAACACAATAATCATTTAAAAATTCAAATAGAATATTGATTAAGTTGATTTTAGTTTATTGTTTTTCAAGTTGATGTTACGTTGTTATTCTTTCTAGCCATTTTTTTTATAACTCAACATGTGTTTCTTGACCCGGTTTGTCCGATAGTGGTTGGATGGATGAAATTTTTTAAAATATATTAGGTTGATGGTGTTGTCCAAAAAAAAATGAATTAATCCAATAAAAATGAATTATAAAATTTAACTAAAAAAATTTAATAATCCAATAAAGTAATATTTATTAGTATATAAATGTTATATATTTATAAATAATATTTATTAATATATAATAATCCAATAAAAAAGAATTAATCCATAAAAAGAAATAAAAAAGAATTATTTAAAAGAAATTAATAACCGAATAAACACTCTAAATAATCAAACATCCAAAATTTATATAAATATGAGTAATTTAAATCTAAAAGAGGTTAGGTAATAATTTTTGCAAGATTTATAAAATTGTACACAAAATACCTGAGACCCAATCAATGATATCTAATGGGAGAAGAGGAGAGGTTAACTAAAGCTGCAAATTGGCATATATCTCTTGTATTGTCTTGTTTTGTACTCCTCAAAATGGAAACCTGCAAAAGTTTCATTTTTTTTAAAGATTTTTTATTAAAAGTTTCATCAAAAGAGTTCCATACCTTTGGGTGGTCCATGGAATTACCAAAATACCCTATTCCAAAAGACAAACTAGTAAACCCAGCAGCTATTTCAACAGCTTTCAGCTCTCGTGATGATCCAGGACCCTAACAAAATTAATTCAAAATTATCAACGTTTAATACATAAAAATTAATAACAAATTTATACTCACCACCAAAGGAGCCTCAGCTTGCACAAGCAAAAATCCAGCACTTGTATCACTATTGTCTTCAATTACAGACTCTAAAACCTTTGAGCATGCGGCTACTGGTCCAGCATGTGATCTTCAATAAATAATATACATAATCACTATTTTAATATTTTTTTAAAATATAAAATATATATGAGTAAATCATACAGTAATGGAGATATGCAGCATTGGTGAGCAGCAAAAAGTTTCATTAGGCATTCACCAGCACCACTAACACAACAACCAACATTTGAAGATGCCCAACAGCCACAACCGTATGTCGCTGCTAATCCTACACGCCCACTCACCTAATTTTGAATTTTTTTTTAAATATTAAAAAAAATGGTAAAATATGGTTATTAATGAAGATGTAAATAAATATTACTTTTAGTGCAATGCCACCACTAGAAGCTCCGGAAGCTATGTTTCCTTGTTTATCAATACATATAACTCCTACTGTATCCATGATGTTGTCTTCTCCTTTATCTGATTGTGGAATAAATACAGAATTCATTAATTTTTGAATTTGATAGAATGGTAAAACAAAGGAATGGAACGAGTCATTCAAATGTGGTTTTTAAAACAAATATTTTTTTATTAAGATAAACTTTAGATATAATTAGAAAATGCTCATGATTTTTTCATTTTATTGTAGTGCTTCATTCCATTCCCTCTTTGATTACTGGTTGCCAAACACTACTTAGTTCACTCGAGTTTAAATGAATTAATATTCTTGGAAAAAAAAATTGTTTATCAGTCATACCCGATGAATTGTCAATCTGTTGATGACTAGATGATGATTTCACCAAAGTAATTTCAGCTTTGGCATCATCAAGCATTGCTTTATATTTCTTCCACTGTTCTTTTGCCTTTCTTGTTATAAGCCACTATAAAAGGATATAACAAAGGCCAGTTAAGCAGAAAATATGTGGTCACGATGATATTTAGGTATTAAATTAGGAAAAACTGTGATAATAACTTAATCCTAGTAAAATTTAATATATTACCTCATTGGCCTTTTCAATGGTTTCAAAAATATTAATCCCCTTGGAATTTGCCCAAACACGGGCACCCTCACCAACCAAAAACCTGAGTAAATTAAATATTAATAATAAGTTTTTATGTAACATGTAAAGTTCCAGTGATAAATTGGATGCAAAAGAAGTTTGATTACATGGGAGGAATTCGACCCAACAGTGATGAACCCAAGATTTGCTCCTTCACCAGCAAAGCTGCAATCTTAATGGGATTTCTTACACCTGGTAATCATTTGCTTCAAAGAAAGGTAGAATATATAATATATTAGAATAAAAAGCCTCAAATAATATAAGCAAACCCAAGAAATAGATGAAATGAAAGTCTTTAGAGATAATGAAATATATATTATATGGATATACCTGGCACTGCTCCAACAGCACCAAATGCTCCAGAGCTACCATCCATGATACTTGCATCACATTCAACATCACCATCTTCTGTCAAATTTGACCCTCTTCCAGCATTTGTGCATGGATCATTCTGCACTTCATCATTCAAGAAATGAGGTTTACACAATTTTTTAAGATTGTTGTAACACAAAGCAAAAGGAATTTTATGCTCTGACAGAGAGTCTAATCATACTATGAGCAAAAGTAGAGTTGGAAAAGGAGAAGGCTGATCATATGTATACACAGCAAAAGTAGTCTAATCATACCTCCAAGGTCTCAATGGCTGCTGACACAGCATCTGCACATCCTCCAGAGCCCTATAACAAAGCAAATGAGCATGAAAACTATACAAAAAACAATCAACTAATGAATTATCTTTTAAATAGATATCTGCAGCTGTTTCAACGATTCTAAGTTAAGCTTCAAATCATCAAGCCAAATTCTCTTTCCTATTTAGTAGCCAACATTATCAACAGTAACAGTAAGTTAACAAGCTTCATAATCACATACATTCCCTCCCTTCCATGGAAATTAGACTTCCTGTTGATTTTCAATGATATGGAAACCTAATACGTTTGAGAAACAAATGGATTCAAATTCGTTGTAATTTAACACATATTATTCGCCTATGCATAAAGTTCAATAAAGTGAAAAATCATTCTCGGAAACTTTAAAACCATATGAACTTTAAAGGTGAAAAGTAACTATAGATTCAAAACTCTGAAGCTCCTATTCGTGAACGAGGGAATAAACATCATTGAAAACTCAAAAGCCGATATACTAATAACAAAATTAAACATATGCAAAGCTACAAACGTTTATCGAGATATGTATATAGAGACAGAGGAGAGACCGTTCGTAGAACAGATGCGGCGGCGAGACAGGCAGTTTTCATTGCAGATCGGAGAGCCTTTTCGTTAACCGGTGAGTGGTAACCAGCGCCGACGTGGACGGCGACGAAGAATCTCTGGTTGATATGATCAGAAACTTCGCCGGCCATCACTTTACCGGTTTCGAAATACGTCCGTTAACGTCAAATGGGACTGTGAAAAGGAGGTTAGTGGGCCGTAGTCAGCCGTGGTGCAAAACTACATGAATGAGAAGTGTTCACTTTGCACCTCAATGTTTACAACTTTGTTAATTCCTACCCCCAAATATAACTATCGATTTTTTTTTAGGATTATACTTTTAACTTGTGTAAATTGTCAATTCTTATTTTAATAAATAAATAGTTTTAATCTTTTTTTTTTTTCATACAACTTTTCATTAATATTATGTCATATGTCATGTAAATATATTACGCAACTCATTTCAAAATTCAAATTTACATTTTCTAATTATATATTAAATTTGAAGTTATAATAACTTTAAAATTTTGATATATCTTTTAATTAATAATTTATTAAATGACTTATTTAAATTAATTGATTAAGAATTATAAATTTTTATTATAAAAATATAACTATTTTTTAACCATGGTTGCCACGGGTTATAAACTAGTGATACGTAAATTTATATCTTCTTAGTTTTTGTTTGCATCTTATTATTGTATGTATTAATCTAAACCTTAATCTAGGGGGTGTGAGGTAAAGTTAAAAAAATGAAATCTCGATTATTTTTTGCACTGATGTTAATTGTCTTTAATTAGTTTTTGTTTTCTACCAATGAAAAATTAATTATACACCTTGTTAATTAATTATATGTCGACTACCATTCCAACATGCATACAAATATTTATACATCAAAACAAAGTATGTGATTATCGTTTTATTGAAGGAATAGGTCAAAACTTGAGAAAAAACCACCTTGTTTCTCTCCATGAGTATCGGATTATTGCCTCAAAATTATTAGGATCTCCACTCAGGTGTCATTATTTCACTAAATCAATCCTAACTCGGCCTCTAATCCATCACAAAAAACAGAAAATTAAGATGAAATATATTGTCAAATACAAACAAGGAATTCTTTTTCCTTTGATCTTCAATTAATTAAATATTTGACAACCCAATTTTGTTGGGTGCCTTTCCTCTTGTTGGGATTTTTTTTATTTTTTTCAGAAAAAAATTGAGAAGAAAATAAGAAGGAAAAAAGATGTCTTTCACAGGAACTTTGGATAAATGCAAAACTTGCGATAAGACTGTTTATTTTGTTGATTTATTGACTGCCGATGGAGTTACTTATCATAAAGCGTGCTTTAGATGCACCCATTGCAAAGGCACTCTCTCGGTTTGTTTCCTAAATCTTCTTTTCTTTCTTTCTTTCTTTCTGGTTTTGTTGCTTTTCTTTGCCTCAATGTGATAAGAATCGCTTGTTTTTTGCCCATTTAATTGCACAAACGATTGACTATTTTGGTTTTTCTTTTTAACCTCAAGGAAACGTTTGATTTTGGTAGGTTTCTGATAAAATTTAGTGTTAGAATTCATCATTACAGACATATTCCAAGAATTCATCAAGTTGTTTTATATAGTATTATTTACAATCATCTTTGATATAAATTTTATTGCAGATGAGCAACTACTCCTCAATGGATGGAGTTCTTTACTGCAGGCATCATTTCGAACAACTCTTCAAGGAATCTGGAAATTTCAGCAAGAATTTTCATGCAAGTAAGATTTAATGTAATATAATTTCGTGTTAATTGTTTTCCCATTTACTATGAGAATTTTTGTTATCAATTTCGTATCCAAATTCTACAGCAAAAGAAAAAGAAAAAGCGCCTCCGAGCAAAGTCTCGTCTATATTCACCGGTACGCAAGATAAATGTAGACAATGTAGCAAGACTGTGTATCCTCTCGAAAAGGTTCGTACACTGCTTCTTATAAATTACTATAAATTAGTTGTTGATATGATGTAGAAACTACTTTCGAAAAATAATGTATGTAATTACATTGATAATTACAAAAGCTGACATGATGCAATAAAATATACTTTTTTTGTTTAAGCACAAGATTGGATGCACTTATTTCTAATCATATTCGATTTTTTTACGAGCATTATAGATCACAATGGAAGGAGAACCATACCACAAATCATGCTTCAAATGTGCTCATGGAGGGTGTCCTCTTACACACTCATCATATGCTGCCCTTGATGGTATTCTTTATTGCAAACATCATTTTGCTCAACTCTTCATGGAGAAAGGAAATTACACTCATGTCCTCGAGGCTGCAAATAGAAGGAGCAATGCAAAGCCGGAGGATGTAGTTGAGCCAGCCGGGGAGGAGGAAGGTGAAGGAGGAGGAGGGGATGATGAGGATGGCCAAGCGGAACCACCAGCTGAGGAGGAGAAACCACCGGAAGAGGACTAATCCTAAACATATATATTCAAATACTTTATATATACATACATACATATCTTGGTTTCTTTGTTAATGTAATCTTTTGAAGACCCCTTTTTTCTATTTCATTTTGTTGGACCATTGAATAGTCAGTGGTTTGACTTTTGAAATTATCCTCTATATTTTATTTTCAGTTGGTGACTATAATGTATAACCTTTTACAATTCAAATATAAATCAAGTAACTCTCTTGAGGGTATGTCATAAGTAGTTGTTACGTAAATCTTCTGTAATAAAATATGTTAGTGGCACATTGAGCAACACGTTAAAATGAGTAGCGGGTTGGATTACGTTAATCAGTCTAGCATGTTTTCAACTATTTTTATTATTTCATAAATTATTTAATAATATATAAATGTGTTATAAAAAAATTTCTTCTAATGATCCAGCTTTTTAAATAAGACAATTTACTTATGTGTAAACATGAAGGTAGGAGACTGTGGACGACTTTTAGATCATTTTTGACCTGTTGGACTCCCTTCTATGTTAATTGTTTTTTGAATTTTACTTATTTCACAACATAATATAATTCATTTTTACTTACATATTCAAATATCGTCTCTACATGCTTAATACTTGTATAGTAATGATACTACTAGAACCTAAAGCAATTTTACGACCGAGTACAACAAGGTTTGGTCATTTGTTGAAGTTGTGAGTCTTCCAAAATTCATCTTCCCACATTTCAACTTGTTTTATTGCTCTTGTGTTGTTGTCAATGATAGATTTAATGGTGGAGGGATCATAGGGTGGAGGCATAGTACATGGAGTTGTATCTGAAGGGTAGCGCACGAGGGATTCTTCCATGAACTCCCTCCACTTTCCATCTGCAAAGCATGCCATCGATTCTGAACATAGCTCCATTGCATTTGGAGGGATAATAGGTTTGAACTTCAAGAGCTTAGCGTATTCCGTCAATAAATGTAACATATAGTCATAAACATATTCCATCTTCACATCCTCTTGAATGAACTGGCTCGATGCCTTACCTATCTCTTGTGCCTAGCAGGGTCGTACAATTAAAACACATAGCACATACCCTTAGGTTATGTTTGTTACATAGGATATGATTGAACGAAATTGGACAAGCTCAATTGGATTACTTTCAAAGTTAAGAATGAAATGATATTTACGTCTTTTGCAAAAACAATAGAGTAGTAGTTAGTCCTTGTTCCTCCATTTTGTGTGGGACAAATGTAACTTTCATCTCATTGATGATGTATTCATGTTATTCTCATTTTTAGTTCAATGCAAACGAAACAAAGTACAAATACAAGATTGCCATGTCACGTCAGGGTCATGTCATGTGTTGTCCTACATAACAAACAAGACTTCAATAAAAAAAATGTTTGTGAAATGTGAACTTACCTTGGAAGTGTGATTGTTGCCCCATTCGACACCAAATTTAAGAGATCTACATTTATTAGTTTCCCGAATAGGCCAAAAATGCTCTAGGGGTGTCATCCCTCTTGAAAAGAATGTGTAGTAATGCGGGTTTATGTATAATGTTGGCGAGTCACACGCCAATATGTATTTCTCGCTAACCGACCATGCCCATCCTTCAACATATATCTTATACCTATTCATGAAATCGTGTTGAATAATATTTTGTCAATAATTTCAAGGGAGTGTAATAAAATATGATGTTATAGTACACAAATAAATGAAAATGTATTTTTATGTTTTTCTACATTTAATCCTATCTTGTATTCACAATTATTCTCTACCTGTAAGTACATTGATCTTCAATATTCGACTGCTTGTATCCATTTGCAGATTCATTGGTCCAATTCTATCCAAGTGTTAAACCACCAATAAAATTATATAAGTTTATCATCCAAAGAGTTATCAGAAAATTTACTCACATCTTAACATTTAAAAATATATTATAAGTTCAAAACTGAAGGTTAATGTACCTGAAAAAATAAACGGGTATTCCAGTCAACATGGGAAGTTTGGTTGACATTGCACTTGACAAGATCACTCCTAACAGGGGACACCCCAGGGTTACCCTTCCAATACGCGTAGGGTACCCTTTCCTTCCATTTGACCCTCTTGTTTCCTTCTTTAATGTCCTTCAATGTAATTTCCCATGGCTTTTGGTTTGTCTCAGGCCTATTACAATACAAATGTACAATCACATTATTCATTTATTCATTTGTTTTTTGGATTTAAAATTTGAATTAGATTCATTAGTTTGTTTCATTTAGATTGATGATTTAATTCTTTTTGTTATAAGATGAGAAAAATGTAAACATTTCAACTAAAGTTCCCAAAATGGAAGGAGTGGTTATTACTTATTAGACAGAGAAAACAATTTATATATTTTGATGGTTTTGTTATATATAAGAAAAAAAATAATAATTATATACCTTAAAATCATATGAGATTTAACTATGAACACCTTCATGTTAAAATATCATCCAAATAAAAAACAAAAAAAGAGAGACGAGTTAATGGAGAGAATAATTACCATCCCCAAAAGGACCAATCGGGTGAAACGATATCCAAGCTCCACGGATCAGAACAATACTTGAACAATGGAGGAGGCCCAGGATTGGGTCTCCTAAAATATTGTTTTGCATTAAACACCGGCCGATCATCACAATCAAATATAAGTTCAAGGTCAGGAACCCTACCAGGGTACCTTCTTAACAATTGTTGAAACCCCCATAGCGTGAACAAATCTCGAGTTTGAATTGATTTTCTAAATCTTTCTACATATGCTTTTCCATCAAGGATTACTAGTCTGAAATGTGCATTCCACTTTGCTCTCTCCACCATGTCTCTTGTGATCCCTGTCCCTCTCCAATGTCGTAGATCTTCGTGGATCCAACGAAAGTAATCCGGACATGTCTTGTTCGACGAACGGTCTAGATTTTTATGGGTTGTTGGATAGTTTTTTGGACATGTTGGTGTTTGATTCCATGTACGACAATCAAGAGGGAAGTCATGTTCTTCTTTCGTTATTTTAGTTTGCAGGATTGATCGACCTGAAAACATAGACTATATACATGTACAAGTTAGATCAACACATTAAACTACCAAAGTCCAAATACATTATTTGCATAAAAGATATCACTATATGTGATATGTGATCAACAATTAGCTGCCAAAAAGGACTTATATAAATGATATGTTTAAGGGGTTTAAAGTTTGGTTGTTACCATGTGTTCATTGTGTTGACTGGCAAAATTTTAACTATGGTTTAATTTTCCATTTAATATATCTTAGTGTAGGGGATGATGACTACTTTTGCATTTACAGAGCAGTCAATTTTACTATATAGGTTTAAAAATAATTTTATTTTCATTAAAAAGTTAATTAAGAGACCTATATGTGTGACCACAACACAATCAACAAGTATATAATAAAGCAAACAAAGGTCAGAATAATGAGCCACAAAATACAAACTGATACAACATGATTCCGACAACGACCAGGTTTTGGTCTTAGCCTGTATATAAGCTCTTCATATTGCTAATTAAGTTGTTGAATATGTTATTTGTCTATATATATATGCGCAATGTATCACGTTTTTAGATAGAGTGTTTTTCTTTTTCCTTTTTTTTTTTTTGGGTGTGTGTGTGGGTGGGGGGGGGGGGGGGGGGGGGGGATGTTTGTAGCCATATGGAGTCAAATGTGGAAATAAGCAATAATTATAATTAAGTGAAAATTTGGATGAAAATGTAACCAAAACATATCACGAGACATTGTTTAGTTTTTAATATTTACAAAGTATTTTAAAAATCACGTGAGATACACGTCAATGTAGGAAGAAGCATGTGAAACTAGGGATGAGCAAAAGGATCGAACTGGTTGGAACCGGCTTCTGCCAAAATCAAGAACCGAACCGGCCCGACGGTTCTACCGGTTCTTGTCGTGTCTTCAAATGTTTAAACCGGTCCTTGAAAAATAGCATCATACGGTTCCGGTTTTTGCCGGTTCTACCGGTTTTTGCCGGTTATATCGGTTCCGGTTCCTACCGGTTTCCGGTTCCAAAAATCCACATAAATAACATCTCGGTCCCGGCCTGACCGGTTCCATCGGGTTCCGGTTCCGGCCGGTTCCCCGGTCCATATGTTCATCCCTATGTGAAACGTAAAAGTGGAAACCAACCGAACGATAAATGTTGATATATCTTTTTTTTATTTGGAAACATAAAAATCACTTAAATATCTATATACTCACTGAAAATAAAATTAAAAAAAAAAATCATTTTTTCAGCCTTAAAAAAAATCATTTTTTTTCAGCCAATATATAGATATATATGAGATTTTAATATTTCTAAAGTTAAAAAAAATAGATATCTCAAAGTATTTTTGTTTCTATATATTTCTATTGACCCTTTCCTTGCCAAATATCTAAAAGGTAACTACAACCAGTATTAAGGTGGTCTAATGATGATCATTAGTGATTTAAACATTCCAAAATTGGATTAATTCAACCCTGGGATGAACTTCTATTTAAAAAAAAAAAAAAAAAAACTATTGTATGCATGTTCATTATCTTACAAGCAAAAATACAAATATATATCTTCTTATTGAAGGTAGTCGAGTTTAATGGATACTTACAAGGTCCAACCAAAATGCAGCTATGAAGAGGACAAAAATAAAAGCAAATGCCACGACCATAAGCCAATGTTTATGCGTTGCTTTAACATGGTTGTGATGAATGAATGCTGGCCTTAACCAATATATCTTCTTACACTTCTCTTTATACAAGTTCTCCATATTTTTTAAGTTCTTGAAAATGGTTTCACTCATTCTATCTTATATGGAGTATGCACAATATATTACATTTCAGTGGAGCCGGGGTGGGAGATGATCCATGTTTGAGACCATGAAGTTACATGTGAAAACACGCATTGGCCATGAATCTAATTGTGAGGACTTTGTGATCTAAGTAAGTTTAATCATGTGGAAAAAGATTAAGTTTATAATGATTTCCACAAGGATAAAAAAACGTGGCCAAGACATTGAAATATCGTGAGACCTTCTTACACTTGTACCTCATGCAGTCCAACTAATACCATAGAAATCATAATCATTTGTCTTTTTGATAAATTGCAAAGCTAATTTTTTTTTTTTTTTTGCCTATGTCCCTTATTTCTATTGTTTTTTTTATAGAGAAAGTTTCTTGGAAAATGATTGCAAACGATGCAATTTGTTCCCTGTCTTTCGTTTAGGTTTGTTAAGGTTATCTCCCTATACTAATAAAAGAGTAGTTCTTTTGTCATGTGTCACCATGTTAGACATTGTAATTAATATCATAACACTTGTCAATCTATTGATACTTGTAATTAATATCATGACAATTGTCAATCTATTAATTATCCATTTCAAATTTAAAATTTCAAAATTTAAATAACATTTTAATTACATTAAATTAATAATATTAGAATAAAAATAAAATAAAATTTATACCAATTATAATAAAATAAAATTTATACAAATTATAAGATGATATATTTTACTTATTTATTTGAATCAACGATTATAATTTTATATATAACTAAAAAAATATCTTTTAATTAATAAGTTATTTAAAATTATTAATTAATAGTTTTGAGTTTTTACTTAAAAAGTTTAATTAATTTTCTGACCGTGGTTTCCACGGATTATAAACTAGTATACTATATACAAAGATAGCATCCCAAAATTGATATTTCTACGAGTTTAATATATCTTGCAAAATCTAGGTTTAAATTGTAGATTGTGTTTTAGTATTTGTTGATATTGATTTATCTGCACGCATTTATCTCCTCTTCCATTTAGCTATCTTTCTATAGTCTTTTGTCCTTATCTTTATTTGGATTATTTTATTGTTATGTGTATCTAGATGTAACACTCAATTTAGGTATGAGTTAATGTTTTGTATGGTTAAAGTTTTAATTTGGACTTTGAGAATTTTTCTTTCCCGCGACACGGTGGTTGGAATACCATGGCATGGTATTGCACGTGTACACGACTCGGTGGTCATTTAATGGTTGCGACACAACACCTCATTGTGCATAAAACCTTCTATTTCAGAAAGTTTCAAGCTTGGACTTAACGCATTGTGTAAACCCTATAAATCCATTAGTGAGCCTTGAAACCTTCTAGAAAGTTTCAGGCTTGGACTTAAGGGATTAAGGACTTAAAGAAAAAGTTGTTCTGCTAGACAAACCGTGACGCGGTCAAGGGCTGACCATGACACGGTGGAAAAGGGAGTCTGAAGACTATTTTTTCGGGACTAGACCACGGCGGGGACAAGAGTTTGCTACCACACAATGAACCGTTAACTTTTTGATCAGTTTGACTTTTTGTCAAATGTTAGTAAAAGTATGTTTAGATCATTGATTAAGGGCAAAATGGTCTTTTCCCCCCTAAGAAGAAGATTAGAAAGGGAAAGACTCGTTAGGGAGGAAAGTTAGATATTATACCTTAATTATTGAATTAGGGTTAAATATTATGTAGTGGTTCAAGGCAGTATCGGTACCGCTTAACTCACCATGTGGATTACCTTATTAGTCATTCGGGTGAGTCCTTATGAACTTATTTATCATATAAACATTGTGTTTTATTAGAAGGATGTACGAGCATGATAGACCTCTAAGAGGGAAGTGGTCAATATTAGGTCAACTAGAGATATACATCTTGGAAGGCATCTAGCCTGTAGGGGTTAGTTATGCTAGCATGTTATTGTATGTGTGCAGTTATATGTGTTTACTATTTGATGTTTATGTGAAATGTATATGATCTATATATGGTTGAGTGTTATGATTACTCACTAAGCCCTAGGCTTACAGTTGCTACTTTGTGTTTTAGCTGCAGATCCTTCAGATTTGAAGGGCAAGGAGCTGACTTGTTTAGGATATTTGGACACTCTCAGGGGAATGACATCCATTTATGTTTATCTTTTGTGTTTTGTTTTCAAAACAAGAACCTAGCTTCCACATTTGACGATGCTTTTTTGATACTATGATTTATGTTGTTTTGGATGGAACCTTGATTTTTGGAAATGTCATACTTCGAGTTTGAAAATTTTTAAAGTAGGTTTTTGGGATGTTACAAGTTGGTATCAAAGCAATGGTTTGAGAGAATTAAACATACTTCCTAGTGTGTTTAGACTCGAAACACTACGGATTTTCACAAAATTAATGTTTTTATAAGTAAAATTAAGTAAACGGACCAATTTTAAAAATATAAGTGAAGGGAAATGCCATATGCCTCGAATAAGAGTGCAGATCGTCCAATCATCCGAGCTCCACGGTTAGTCAATATGTTTCAGTGATACGATATATGATGAAATTGACTTACTTGCTTATGTGATGATTATATGCAATCAATATATGCTTATATGTTATGATCTAATTGTCCATATAGATAATTAGTGATTTGTATCTCACGATTACGCATGATTAGAATTATATAGGCTTAGAACTCTTGATTTGGCTTTACTTCTTGTTCCATGTTTGGTTGTAGACTTAGGGTAGAATCAATCTTTCGAATTCATATCTAGTCTACAAATTATATGTTGTCATGTTGGATGGTAGATTTCGGTAGGGAAAGGGTGGCATAGTTTATGAATATGCATGTAAGTAATAATTACCAAACACTTAGTTAAGTAGGGAAACTTCGAGTGATCTTTAGGGGAAATTACTCATAGGTATGAATGATGGTATGGGACCATACCATCTGAAGCACAAGATGGATAGTTAGATCTAGAGGAATTGTGAATGAGCCCAAAGTACTAGTGGGATGTGATATAGGATGGAATACCATCTTAATTGATATACTAGCATGTGATCTTTCTTGATGTTAATCATACATTTTTGTGTTCAGTTATGGTTACCACTAGGGGTAGGTCGGTAGGCAAACCAGGGGACCCTGTAGTGAATGAGGCTTCAGACTTCAGGGATGCGATTGCTAGCGAGGTCAGGGAGGAACTTCAACAACTACTCCATGGATTGTTCACTCAAATCAGGACCGAATTGTTGGAGAGTGTGACACAAAGGATTGTTGCGGCTACTCATGGATCAAGTGCAGGACAATCTCGAGGAGAAAGCTATCGAGACTTCTTTTCATGCCATCCACAAAAGTTTGAGGGAGAGAAGGATCTCGCTGCTATTATGAGGTGGATTACGGATATTGAGGTTACTTTCCATACCAGTTACTTCCTTGAGGAGGCCAAGGTTCGCTATGCTACAAGCCTTCTGAGAGATACGACCAAGGATTGGGTGAAGTTATCGGTAACACTCGTTAATTTTCCTGTTGAGATTGTGGTTATGATCTGGCATGAGTTCTCGACATTGTTCGTGGAGGAGTTTGTTCCAATTGTGGGGGTCTAACAACTCACTGAGGAGTTCATCGTCGTGAGACAAACTACAAAATCTGCAAATGAGATCACCACACCGTTTTATGAGAAGTCGGTTTCCTATCTAGATTATGTGGCTATTGAGGCCATGAAGATGTCTAAGTATTGTTCTATTTTGAGGGATGAGATCCGAGAGTGTATGTCCATTTCCAGGTGCCAAACTCACTATGAGATGATTCGGGTAGCTCGTCTTCGTGAGATTGAGTTGGAGATGCATACGAAGCTAAAGAGGTCAACCCCTAATCAGATGACCAGCCAGCCATAGAAGAAGTTCAAGATGTTTAGGGGGAAAGGGGTGATAAGAGGACTTATCCAAAGTGCAACAAGTGTGGAAAGAGTCATGTTGGCAGGTGTAAGTTTGGGCAAACAGTATGTTACAAGTGTGGGAAACCTGCACATTTCAGCAAGGATTACAAGGGACCCTCGAAGCTATGCTTCAGATGCAACCAGTTTGGGCACATCAGGTCATAATTTTTGAATTGGACCGGTTAGCGAGTCATGGCTTTTACTCTTACCAACCCGAGGATCACTGATAGCGGGAATAAAGATCTTGAAGACTCAAGTGTCCGTGGGTGGGCATTTCTGATGGGTTTTACATGTATTGACGTAGATAAATCCTTAACTCTTAAGGGTGCATGTAACCTAAAGATCTATGTCATAACACTATTGATGTAACATTCAATTGAACAACAAAACGCACTAACACAAGGTATAATCGAAATTTCCTATAGAATGGTTTAAGATAACATACCTTTGTTGTTATTGTAGCAAATAACAAAGAACACATTCTTATTGATCCTTTGGAAGCAAACACCACAATTGTCATGCCTCTAATGGAATCACACCTAACACAAGCAAGAGGATGAGAAGAGAAGGGAGAAGATTTCGTCCAAAGCTTCTCAAGAGAAGGAGTGTTAGCCGAAAAAATAAAGGAATAGGTGCTTTATATAGATGAGGTAGCTTGGTGCCAAAGTTAGGGTTTAAGGAGGAAACCCTAAATCCCTTTGCTTGGTGACCAATCAGCCCATTCCCCTCATTCAAGGGGATTGGACGAAAACTCCTTGGGCTTGCCCAAGTTATCTTCGTCCACCTCAGCCAATGAGGTCCTTAGGCTTCTTTCCTCAAATTTCAATAAGTTACCAAGCAGTCCCTGCACTTTTAATTAATCCAATTAATCCCAAAATTGATTCCAATTAATTTCTGATTAATTATTAATTAAAGACAAAATTTCAAAAATGGTCCCTGTGGTATGCATTTTTTTGGGGTTTTAGTCTAAACCACGACTTTTTTGGATTGGTGGTCCTTTTGAGCTAGTTATGTTGCGTTTTGGTCCCTCTGAATTGTGAAATGACTTTAATACCCTTGGTATATTTATTTTCCATTTTTCTTTCATTTATTTTAAATCTAATACTGATTTATTTATTTTAATAATTAAAAAAATAAAAAGGGTCTCTCTCTCTCTCTCTCTCTCTCTCTCTTAATCATCACCTTCGTCTCACCATCCCCCACAATTCACCTCACTAACAGGTAATGCTTCAATGGTGTCTTCACCCCCAAAACCCACTCTGATTCTCGATGTCAATTTTTGTTTTGCCATTCTTCAATGATGAAATCAAGTCTTCGAAGAATCTGATTAAACATATCCATCTTTGTCGTCATCTGAAACCCATCTCAGATATGTTCATTTCAAGCCCTAGGTGAAGAAATCAACTCTGTAAGACTCACAATCGATGGATTCAGTAAGTCTCAGATATGTTTATATCAAGCCCTGTGCATCTTAATTGTCAAAATTAGGTTTTCAGAAAGTGAGACAACAGTAAATAGTGAGCAAATAGAGGAGAAAAGGGATAAGGAGCTCCGACAAGCTCCTCCTTGGTCTATTTGTTCGTCATCGATGGTCCAATTAAGGGGAAGTAGAACAAAATGACAACAAACAGTGAGAGGGTGACTGCAATCGGTGGAAGAAGGAAGAGCATTCGGTTCTTCCGGTGAGCTCCTTCTCTCGGTACTCCAACCTTCGATGGTGCAACTATCATACGGGGTGATTGCGGTGGTGTTTAATCAGTTGTGAGGAGGGCTTATCCGGCAGAAGATTATTGCCCTGTTTCGATGACCTTTGTTGGTCCTTTTTCTCTTCTTCGGTAATCACAAACGCAGGGAAGCAGAGCAGCAGTAGTTACGCCGGACAGGATGTATTTGGTAGCCGGAGTTGATGAAATTGAAGGGAAGGGGAGGAGGGTTGTCATCGTTGGTGAAGGTCACCGGTTTTTCTTCTTCTTTGGCCAGAGGTTAAGAGACGAGAAAGAGAGAGAGAGAGAGAGAGAGAGAGAGAGAGAGAGAGGCACTCTAATTTTTTAATAATTAAAATGAATAAATAATAATTAAATTTTAAAAAAATGAATTTAAAAATAGAAAATAAATACCCAAGGGTATTAAAGCCATTTCAGTTTACCGAGGGACCAAAAACGTAACAGAACTAGCTCAAAAGGACCACCAATCCAAAAAAGTCGTGGTTTGGACTAAAACCCCAAAAAAATGTATAGCATAGGGACCATTTTTGCAGTTTTGTCTTAATTAAATAATATGATTGCTAATTAATATATTATTTTCATAATATATTAATAAATCAATTATTTCAATTTATTACTCAAATAATAAATCAACCTCTCTTTCTCCAAAATTATCATGTCTAGTTGCTTGGTTTGAGGGCAACCCAAAAGGACTGTGCTACTATCAATTCAAATATATATCAATTATAGTTATGAGTTTAGACACCTAAGCCAACAGTCTCCCACTTGTATAATTCTAATAACTATAATTTTCAATATAACTTCTAAACCGATCAGCAAATTGTAGCTTCCAAAAGCCAATGTCGAACTCGGACTCTGAGTCTTACTTAGTTTGGAATTACTCTGTATAGGCAGTTCTCATTTCTTGGAATTTTCCATACTAAAACGTTTTAGCACATTTTCCGTGTATGTACTCGGACTAAGTCTAATTAGTCTTTTACTCCTGTCTAAGTCTAATTAGTCTTTTACTCCTGTCTCTCATAATTCTTATCCCTTGAATACAAGCAGCCTCTCCCAGATCCTTCATAGCGAAACACTTTCCAAGCCAAGACTTAACCTCTTGAAAAGTTGGAATGTTGTTTCCTATAAGAAGTATGTCATCAACATACAACACCAGGAAGGTTACTATAGTCTCACTAGCTTTGACATATACACAAGATTCATCTTCACTTTTAGAGAAGCCAAACTCTTTGACCTTCTCATCAAGGCAAAGATTCCATCTGCGAGAAGCTTGTTTTAATCCATAGATTGATTTCTCAAGCTTACACACTTTATTGGGAAACTTTGCATGAACAAAACCCTCTGGCTGACTCATGTAAACATCCTCAGCCAACTTCCCATTAAGGAAAGCGGTTTTGACATCCATCTGCCAAATTTCATAGTCATGAAATGCAGCTATGGAAAGCATTATCCTGGTACATTTTATCTTAGCCACTGGTAAGAAGGTTCCATCATAGTCAACCCCTAGGGTTTGAGTAAAGCCATTCGCAACCAGTCGAGACTTGAAAGTGTGCAACTATCCATCCATGTTGGTATTCTTCTTAAAGATCCATTTACACCCAACTGTCTTACGACTTGGTACATTATCGACCAAATTCCAAACTTGGTTGTCATACAAGGACTTGATCTCACTTTCCATTTCCTCTTGCCATTTGGCTGCCTCAGGGCCTGCCATTGCTTCCTTGTAGTTAGCTGGTTCATCCAAATTTACCAATATACTATCACTGATAAACGTATCACCTTCTGCATTAATATGGAAACCAAATAAATCGGGTTGCATTCTAACTCTAGTGAAAAGCCTAAGAGGTAATGACTCGTCAATTAGTTCAACTGGAATTTCTTCATCTGGTTGAACCCTAGTGTCTTCAGAGGTTCCTTCATCGTTTGATTCTTCAATCTATTCAAGATCAATGGTACTCCTATTGTCCTCTTTGCATATGATCTCTCTCTCTCTCTCTCTCTCTCTCTCTCTCTCTCTCTTTCTCTCTCTCTCTCTCTCTCTCTCTCATGAAAGACTCCCCTTCGTGCTACAAATACCACATTCTCACTAGGTATGTAGATGCAACGCTCTAAAAATTCCAACCAATTTAAACTTTTCAAAAACAACCCAGTTTCATTAAGTTATTACAAAAAGGTTTTCAGTACAATTATTATCAGAGTCTTCCCAGAACCATATTATAAAACATAATCATGAGGAGCGGTACGATCACGCCTTTGCCTTGCCACGGTCTGCTGAAGTACCTGAAACATTTAAACCACAACTATAAGCCCGAAAGCTTAGTGAGATACCCCCAAAATACCAACCACATATACCACACATAACATATCATAACCGAACAGAACAGCCATACACTTCGGGTCTACTGTGTGACTGGTCCGCCGCACCGGGCCTTCAGTCCACCTGGTCCACCCTCCGAGTCTAGCCATATCCATCGAGTCTGCAGTGTGGTTGGTCCGCCCGCACTGGGCCTTCAACCCACCTGGTCCACTCTTTGAGTCTACAGTATGACTGGTCCGCCCGCACCGGGCCTTCAATCGGCCTGGTCCACTCTCCGAGCCTCGGCACGTCTGGTCCGCCCTCGTGGGGCCTTCAGCCTATCCGGACCGCTCGTTGAGCCTTCGGGATAACCAGTCTGCCCTAGGTATGTTGGCCTACAACACAAAGCAGGACCCGACTCAACCCAACCCCAGTCCAACAACCATGTGCACATAAACATACAATCATATAACAGTACACATCCAATCAAACCGATCTAGAAGATCACATAACATAACATCATCCTAACCAGGATACCGACCTAACCGGTCACTAGCATAACATCATCCTAAATACTAGGATACCGACCTTAACCAGGTCTCTAACATATACCATCTTAACTACCAGGATGCAAACATAGCAAAGCGATAACATAACAACGATACCCGGATTACAATCCAATAAAGGGCCGGCCTTGGTGCCTTAGACCCTGTTGATATAGTGAGGATAACTTACCTCGCAACTGCCGACTGAAGAGATAAGATCACGCTGCTCCAACCTCTGACGTGAACTTCACCACTGATCAATAACCAAAACACTGAACTCAATAAATACCAAAATACCCCTGGAAGACAACTAGTCAACACAAGACTATCTCTACTCGCCGAGTCACCCCACTGACTCGTCGAGTCCCTATGCTCTAAAACTCCCATAACACAACTCAACTCGCCGAGTCGCCCCAAGACTCATCGAGTCCCACAACTCTGAGTCTAATCGCACTCAACTCACTGAGTCATCCCTTGACTCACCGATTCACAGCTCAACCAGGAAAGGTTAGGACCTTACGACCAAACTCGCCGAGTCCAAGAACAGACTCGCCGAGTTGCTGCCTATCTTCAAGCAACTCGCCGAGTACACCCATGTGACTCGCCGAGTACCACTAGCTCTAAACCCATACAGAGGCTTTCCAAGCCATGCAGAGTCTCCAATCCATAGATCTAATCTTATACAGGCCATCCATCATGTAAAGTGGCAAACTTTACGTGAATCCAAGGAGATCTAAGCATAATACACTCTAGGGCTAGGGTTTAGGACAAAAAGGCTTCATCAACAACTCTTGAGCAGGGACTTTATGCTCTTTTGGATCATCGTTACACTAGATCTGAGGTAGCAACCTCAGATCCAACCTCCAAACTCAAGATAGCACTAGATATATTCCCAAAAATCTTACAAATGATAGATCTAGATGGATAACAGCTCAAACAACGAATCATTACCTCAAGAGAAGACTCCAACGGAAGAATAAGCCAAAGCCTTGCAAATCCCCTTGCTCCAAGCCTCTTAATCTTCAAAGATCCCTTCAACAACACTCCTTCAAGATCCAAATGCTCTCTAATTCTCTCACAAACGAATATTAGGGTTTCTGGACTTCAAGGGAGGGTAAAGAGGCTGGGGAGAGGGTATTATGTCCTTTATATAGGGCTCAACCCCCGGAATTAGGGTTTTCTCCACACAGCACCAACTCGTCGAGTCTAGCCACTGACTCGTTGAGCTGGCCACTTAACATGCGACCAGAATCGCAACCCTACTCGCCGAGTCTACCCATGGACTCGCCGAGTTGACCATCCACATTTTCACTTTGAACCCTAAACTTGCACTCCTGAACTCGGGATGTTACAATTATCCCCCACTTAAATTAGGCTTCGCCCTCGAAGCCTGCGACAACATAACTCCAGAAACTACTCTAGCAATGCACCACCTGTCATTAACCAAACCAGGTTCCTCAAAACACTACTACCGAAACCCAAAACCCAAGTCTTCCCCTGCGGTGTCCTGACCACCGCCTCAAGCCGGCCACCGGCTTCATCCTCTGATAACCACACTTATCAACCGAGTACCACTCCATGACACTTCACTCGTTCCAGATCATAACAATCACTTGACTCTTACGAGCTAGATATAACCCTGAACCACCGGGATCCCGACCCGGTACCACACTGTGTCACACCCCAAAACCAAGAACGGCGGAAACGTTCTGGGGCGGAGAACGTCATGTATAGTATCAACAACAATGCAAAGTAGTAAACAAGCAACAACATCATCCATTGCATTAATAATATAATTATTATACAATTGTATTCTGTCAATTTTTGATAAACACTAAAGCATAAATCAAAATGAAAGATAAGTCTTGAATAAGCTTCATCTTCCTTTCTCCTTGCATCGGTACCTGTCTATGATGACATGAGGATACAAGTAATTTTGAAAGCGAGTATCAGCTATAAAGCTGGTGAGATCATAAGTATTAATGTGTCTTAATTTGTGAAAACTTATAATTTCTAAGACTTGACATTGCTTTGAAAGAAAGCTAGTTTAAGTATGAAAATGTTTGTAACTCAACTGAAAATGTTTGAAAATCCCTAGAAATCCCTATGATTCCTATTAGTAACAAAAAGGAGTCTTCTACCAAGACTTAACTGTTTTGTATGTAGTCTTCTACCAAGACCTAACTGTTCTGAATGTAGTCATCTACCAAGACCTAACTGTTCTGAATGTAGTCTTCTACCAAGACCTGACTGTTCTGAATGTAGTCTTCTACCAAGACCTGACTGTTTTGAATATTACCCTTTTGTACTAGGGTAACTATCATTGTTAACTTTAAGCCATCCATAGATGTACTCTTACCTCTGTTGCTAACAGCTGGGTATAGGAATAGTCAATCCCTTAATTGTGTACCTGTAATGGTACCAACCGTTTGACATCCATGGATGTACTTTTACCTCTGTAGCTAACAGAGATTCTAGGAATGGTCAATCCCTCAATACGTATCCTTGGGTACTAGGATAATAATCCATTCTATCTCGTCGATTATGTGATTTTATCACAAGGTAAAGATAAGAACACGGATTTGATAACAGAGTCGATACATATAAAATGTAATAGGACTCCTACTGATATATCTATGCACAAGTACTCCTATAAGTATAATAATGTAAATATTATAGTAGAGTACGGTAAGGTTCTACGTGTGCTAGCTAGAATGTGTGTTCTCCATATCTAGCAAGTATAGTAATGTAAACGTTCTAGTATAATTGTACATGTAATGTATAGCAATGTTCTAGAAAGTATTGACTCATGAATGAACTGACTCATTGTATGATATCGCGTTCTAGTAATGGTTCTAGTATCTTCCTAAACTACCCCTATGGTAGCTTTCTAGTAATCTAAGTGGTACGTATGGACGTGGATGTATACCCTTACTACCCAAGGGCATAGGATGAACTGGAAAGACCCTTTATGACTATATATGTACACATGATATATAACAAATCTTTAAACGACCTTCGGACGAATACCCAATGTCCCACCAGACCACATCTCAAGGCGCGAAAAGGAAATAGGGTGGATAGTCTTCCTAAGTCTTTTAAACATTCCTTATATAACTCTACATATAGAGGCATGCAATTTATAATAAAATAAAAGCATAAGTAAGTTTTGTAAAACATTTGAAACAGGAATATTATTTTAAGAGAAGATCGACTTGATGTCAATCCATAAAGCAATTTGAAGGAATAAGTATAATAAAATGGTTTGGAGTATAAAGAACATTTGTTTGATAAAACAGTATAAGTACAAAGAACACTTGTTTGAAAACATAGTTGTAAATGAGTTTGAAATATGATGACAGAGTAAGAAGTACAGTGTAATAAGTAGTTGAAAACATATAAAATGTTTATAAAAATCTTTTGAAGGAAAACTATTTGGTAAAACGGCTAATGAGTAGCCAAATCTTTTGAATGCTGTATATTAATCACATGTGATTGATGTAATAAGTAACATGATTCTACTTACTAATCACATGTGATTGACATAATAAGTAGCATGATTCTACTTGTATCCCCCCCCATAAAATATTTGAAATAGTTTAAAACATTAGTTAAGGGGTATGAACTCACCTGCAGTATGACTGGAAATGAACGGGCTGTTATCGTACGAAAGGATCGGACAAGTGCTTGGTGTCAAGTGATGACTTAGACACACACAATGATCCTAATTACATATGAAGACATATGTATATAAATAATTAGTGATTATAACACTAATTACACAAGTAATAACATTTAAGCGCGAGGACAACACTTTTGGACAAGTGCTAGGAGGCAAATGGGTTGCAATAAAGGAGTGCAATGCCCCTAATGGAAGTTTAAGGTCAAAAGACCATAATCATTAGAGTTTACGGCCCAGGGGAGTAAGCTCCTGGCCGTAAACTCTCAAACAAGCCATGAAATGGAGTTTAGAAGTACTACAACTTTAGAGGGGAATTGTTTCAAGGCTAGGCAAGAGTTTAAGGCACCATATTGACTCCTAAGGGGAGTTTACGGCCCAAAGACCCTTTTCCCTTGGAGTTTACGGCCGTAAACTCCCTTGGGAGGGTTCTTATTGTCTTTTCAAGTGTCTAACAATTCTAGGAACAAGTCTAGGCTTCAATACTTGGATTAAGGGAGGTTTAAGGCACTAAATGGGACCATTTGATGGAGTTTACGGCCATAGAACTCTTTGGGCCGTAAACTCCCTCACACATGAGGTCCTAAGAATTTTAACTAGTCCATATCACCTCTAAGTACTTGCCCTAAAAGTTTCTTTGCCTATGGAAGTGTTTAGGGTGTCCTTTGACCCCATTTAAGGAGTTTACGGCCCAAGAAATACTCTTGGCCGTAAACTCTCAAACACTTATACTTTTTATGTGTTTTCTAGGTCTTAAACACATTAAGGTACATGCCAAAAATGAATACTAAGCCTTAGGAAGAGTTTAAAGGCATTTTGGAACCTAAAACTTGGAGTTTACGGCCCAAGGAGTTTCTTGGCCGTAAACTCCCTTATAGAAATGATTTCTAAGGGTTTTGATAGCATAAATCATGAGTGTAAAGCTTCTAGGTGTTTGTTCTAAGGCTAGGGATCACAAGGCACTCATTTGTGCCCTTTACTTGGAGTTTACGGCCCAAGAGGTGGTTCCTTGGCCGTAAACTCCTCTAACCAAGTGATTTTGCTTTGCTTCTAGCCTCTAATGATCATTCATAAAGTCCCTAGTTAGATGCCTAACACGGAAATGGGACTATGTGGCGGCCTTTAGGCTTGATTTTGGAGTTTACTCCCCAAGAACGTTCTTGGGCGGTAAACTCCCGGATCTTGTGTTTTGGACATGAAATCAATGTTATAAAGCATATAACAAGTATTAAAACACATTTAGGGAAGTAGACTCACAATCTGGGATGAAAACCCGAAGATCCGTGAGAGAGTATTTGGCTTTTCTCTAATTGGAAATCAAATAATGAACCAATTTGGTTCAGAATTCTATTTATAGTCCAGAGATTTTTGGCAGAAAATATTTCTATTCTCGGAATGGATTCTAATGACTTAGAGTAATGGATTTACAGTGTTGCACAAAATCCTAGTGCAACCACTCTCCTAATAACTCCTTAGGGGTAAAACCCTAAAACTGCCAAACTTATTCCAAAAGTTTGAATTCTCACTGAAACTGCTCTACTTCTATTGGATTGGTGTGGTTTGATTTGAATGGAAAATTTCGGGTTGTCACATCATCCCCCTGTTAAAGGGAATTCCGTCCCGAAATTAGAATTTAGGCATGGAAGTATACACGAATGATCGAGACGTGAGGAGGAAACTTCCTAATCGATTGGTTCTAGCGCACTTAAGTGAAATCAGGCTCTCGGTTGGTATCCCAACGAACCTTCACTAATTGGCGATGGCGTTTGCTTCGTCCGCTTGACCTCTCGGTCGAGGGTCACTACGGTTCTGATACGAAGGCAAGGATCTCGACGAATGGACTTGGAAGAGTTCAAACAGAAAGGTATGGTTTCACGATCGAGATGCGAAAAGTAGAAAGTACGTTACTGAGTTCGCGGAGTAGGTCTAGTTTGCGCGAGGCGCAGGACAGATTCTGATAAGAATCCCGGAGGTCCTGTCCAAATTAGCTTTTCACGCTTTATGCAGCGTATTAAGCCATTCTCAGAGTGAGTTATCCTAAAGGACTTGGTCACTCACTCGGAAACTCAAAGGTTCCTTTTCTTGCGTAACTTCCCAGTCAAAGGCCATCCCTTGCTGGGTCAAAGTCGTACGAGTTTCTAAAGCTTGCGAGGAGTTATGAATGAACTAAGGCGGTAGGTCGGTAAGACCTAACATTTGGCGAAAGCTGTCGGCTTCTCTGGTGTCGATGAATACTCAATGTTTTTGGCAAACTGAAAGAGTACTCAAAATTTCTCACATTACTAACAGTGTGTCCTAGAAATTTGACTCTTCAATTTCAAAACTCAAGCCTATAGAACTTTGCTAAAAGTTCCACTGTAGGAAATGTTTTTATCGGTTCTCTTCTTACTACGAGGGTAGATAAGTAAGTCATTTCATGGAGAGACGACGAATCGATCCTAAGTAAGAAAAACGTAACCCTATTCATTTAGCTCATGAAAACCATGGGCGTACTGGTCCTATCCGAAAGGTATCACTACGGACTCGAGACGTCCGCATCGAATTCGGAAGATAGTCTTCCAGACATCCTTCCCTAACACATCGAACTGGTGATATTCGGATCTTTGGTCTATTCCTAGAAGTAGTTTCTTTCCTTACGTGTGCTCAACCATTTTGTCTATGTGAGGCAGAGATAATGATTTCTATAAAAATCTTGACGGATTCCTCGATAACCGAGGCACATACGATGCGATCCATCGATCTCTGGAAGAATCTGACCGGGGTTCTATAGGGTGAGAAACCTAGTCTTCTAATTCTATTTCTGTGTAATTCGCCAAGTTGTTCGTATTGTTCTTGCATCTCCGTGGGTGTTTAAACTATAGGGTGATCTGTTTTCAGAAGTCGTACTGGGTTCTAAGTTTATTCCCATGACGATGTGATTACTCGCATACTTAGGCAGTTTCTCCGTCCTGAAGTCCATTTTAGAATTCATACAGGGCTTCACGATCACAATTTCGTGTATACGAGTCGTATATAATTAAGATTGAAAAGATAGTCGAATAACTGATTCTTCCTTACCCTCACATCCCAAGGAGGAAATGAGTTAAGGCGGAATCATCAATTCTAAACCTGTAGAACCTTGATTATATAACACTCTTATGTATACCTTCCTCGGTGATAGATCATCCGCATGAATCCCTGTATTGAACTTTGACGTACTGCACGAGTGGCACTTCGGGGATTTCTCCGGAAAGAAATTAACTAAGAGGTACCCCGGGAATGAGTACTTCGGCGTTCTGTTATGACGGATTCGCTGGAAAAGTGATCTAGAAGATAGGGACGTACGTATGAAGCTGTTTTCGTGAGGATCAAATTTTAAATCGAGTCGTATGATAATGTCGGAATCATACAAAAACTTTAAAGACATTAGAATTTAAACATAAGACGTTTACAGACAAAACACAACCGTGCAACCATGAACAAGAGTTACAGTACTTTAGATTTACCACAAGACTATTGCTGCGAAATAAGGTATACTACAAAAGACAAGTATACGCAGCACGCGGATTCCTATATAGGCAGGATCTCGCAAAAGGTAAGACTCTAGTTGCACTAGTTCTAGATAGTTTATAAGTCTGTTACAACGAAACGCCCTAAATATATTAACGTGGTTCCTGAGCAGGCTCTCCTGCAGCTGTGATCCTGAGAATCTTCCCATCAGCGCCAGAATTCTGCGTGATCGGGCAATCCCTCTTGAAGTGCCCTGTCTCACCACATTGGTGACATGACTGGCTAGTACTAGCTTTGGTGACGGGATTTCGGTGCTTAGCTAGTGTTATGTGGACACGAGTGCCTTCCTCGTTACTCCACCTCGAAAATTGCTTCTTGAATCGTTCTGCGCTATAACTCAACTTGTGCGCAGGGTTCGTCTCGATGAAAGGGACTTGAGTGACAAGTCGTTTCGGTGCTCCACAGTCACGAGCATGATGCCCTATATTCAGGCAATTGCAACATTGCATCTCATGGCAAGTCCCATGATGATGGGAACTACACTTCTCACACTTAGGGAGTTTTCCCTCATATGACCTGCGCGGTATGGGAACGGCAGGGGTTTCCACTTGCTGTTGTGGTATAGCCAGCTTTTGGGCTCTCTTGCGTTCCTTTCGGGCTTGACGCTTTCGTTTCTTGTTCTCTGCTTTCTGACTTTGCGAGCCCGGAACTGTTACTGCTGGGTGACTTCCTGGATGGATATCATGATTTGGAACTTCATTCCCGTCAGCAGCATTGACCGTGTTGATAGCGCTACGGTGCGTCATGACCGCGGTTACTGCAGCCACTACGGCAGCTGTAAATACCGTTTGAAAGGTAGCGGCGTCCATGGGGAAAGTAGAGGTCTCGTTGCTTGGCTGGTTGTTTCCGGATGACGACATGATTCTGTTAACACGAAAGAGTAAAGATTTGTGAGCGATTCTGGTTGACCTTGATGTACTTAGATTGTTCATGACAAGAGTAAGTGTATGATCTTGAAAGTTCGACCTACATCCTTGCATCCCTTCCGAGCCTCTTCGGCTCTACACCCTCGGAACTCCTACCGTGACCTCAGCAGACATCTAACTCGGATGTGATTCCATACCACCGATGCAAACACACTGCTCAATAACCATAATTAGAACACCTCAATCATACCTCCGCGCTACGGCTTTCACTTCCGTGAACTTAAACTCCCTCTCGGAGCTACATACCTTTCCCTTTCCTTATCCAAGGAAATCTACTTAGCCGCCTTGTCACTACAACAAGTGCCACGGTGCTCACCCAACGCTACACCATTCCCTTATAGTATAATCGATATCCCATGCACCACACATGCTCTGAATCTTCTCGCAAGGACTCTCGAGTCCATGCACTACCTTCCACTAATCATGATCAATACCCGGGGACAGACCTTTTGATGTTATCACATCGCAACATACTCATTCCATCTCCTCATACATATCTATCAACACATGCAAAGTCTTCAGCATGACCGGACCGCCTTACCAGGCCTTTAGCCAATCTGGACCACTCTTAGAACCTTTAGCATGTCTGGACAGCCCTCCAGGACCTTCAGCCTATCTGGACCGTCCTCCAAGCCTTCGGCCTGACTGGTACGCCCACCGGCCTTCATTATATCCGAACCGCTCAACTAGCATTCATCATCTCGAATTATCCCTCCTGGAAAACTCTCCCAGGCATACTGTTCTAGCCCTCTAGGAGTTCCGAACTCTAACTCCATCCTACATACTCAATCCCAGCCTGATCCTAGGCCTTCCACAATCAATCGCCCTTTTTATGAAACCCTTGGTCTGTATCCCGCCCCGTTTGCCTGTCACTTGCTCATACCAGCATATGCTCTTGGCTGACAGAACCGCTGCTAAATCCCAAACAGCTAATCAACCTCTCATGCTTGTCGATCTTCCAGAGAATTTTCCAATTCTCTCCACTTAGAGCACTGACTATCAACCACCGGTTGCCATAACCGACCTCCCTTAACAACCCTACACAACACATTCCCTTACATGCGAACTGATTCCCACCAGAATGAGCAACCTTCACAAAATCACATATCAACACTGATCATCTCAAACTTGAAAGAAGCCCGACCTTCAGCTAACCACTCCTCAGACTGCAGATGCTACCCGACATTCAGACCAAAAGCCTGATTTCCCACTAACAATCCCCATGGATGATAACCAACGAAACTCCCAATACCAAAACCCTTAACTATACCATAACCCTCAAGGAACAAACGAATACAATACCCAAAACTCACACAACGAGACTAGCAGATATACAATACTCCATAATAATCACAAGATAACAAAATATCAAGAAGGAAACATACCTGCAGCTGCATCCGACACTGCCCTGACCTCCTCTGTTGTCAGCTGAAAAGCACGACCCTGAGCCCTCAGGGGATCCGCTCCACCCTGACCTCCACCCGTAATCCTCAAAGTGGCCAGTGCTGGAGCCTGCACCGGTCCTGCAGCAAGCTGTGGATAGTTGACCCTCAAGTGTCCAACCTGATGGCAGTGATAGCAAATCCTCAAATCTTGAACCGAGGCTAATCGCCGAGTCTACCCATGTCAGTGATAGCAAATCCTCAAATCCTGATTCGGGGCTACTCACCGACTCGCCGAGTTGTCCACTTAACACGCGACCAGAATCGCGTCCCTACTCGCCGAGTCTACCCATGGACTTGCCGAGTTGACCATCCATATTTTCACTTTGAACCCTGAACTTGCACTTCTGAAATCGGGATGTTACAGTAGAATAAATATCCAAAGGACTTCTATGGGTAGCCGGTGAAAATAAATCTCTCACTTTGAGGTTCGAGCTTGTCGTGAGTCTCTCGTCTAACGGAAACTTCACAACCCTAAACCTTGATATATGCTAACGAGGAAGCCTTCCCCGTCCACATCTCGTGAGGTGTTTTGGCAACCTTGTTAGTTGGCACAAGATTAACAATGTGGGCAGCAATCTCTAAGGCATACCCCCGGAACGAAATTGGAAGAGAAGCTCGACTCGTCATGTAACGAACCATGTCCAACAGGGTTCGATTGCGCCTCTTAATCACACCATTAAGTTGTGGTGTCCTAGGAGGTTTCAATTGTGAAACTATTCCACATTCCTTGAGGTAGTCGTGGAACTCGATACTAAGATACTCACCACCTCTATCAGATCTAAGCATCTTTATCTTTCTTCCCAATTGATTCTCGACTTCTTGTTTAAACTCCTTGAACTTTTCAAAGGTTTCTGACTTATTCTTGATTAAGTAGATATAGCCATATCTGCTATAATCATCAGTAAAAGACATAGAATCGATTAACATCTCTTGTGGTAGATCTGAAAGTCGTGCATACGTCTGTGTGTATGAGATCCAACAAACATTCACCTCTTTCACAAGAGCCAGTGAAATGTGATTTTGTCATCTTACCTAAAAGATAAGATTCGCATTCATCATCCGAACTTATGTCAAATGATTCCAACACTCCATCCTTTTGGAGTTGGCTGATGCATTTCTTGTTAATGTGTCCAAGACGACAATGCCACAAACACACTTTGTCTATACCATTAGACGAATCAATATGAAATACACTATTACCTAAATTGTCTACACACATCACAATTTCATACTTACCATCACAAGGTAAAGCTTCAAAATAAAAATACCATTTTTATAAGCATAAATATAACCATTGTCATCATTAAAAGAATATCCAAAACCTTGTTTAAATAATGCATGAAAGGAAATAATGTTTCGTGTCATTTTTTATGAGTAGCAACAATTCAATAAATCTAAAGTGACTCCATCACTAAGCACTAGACTATAAACTCCAATCTTGGTGACATGTGAAGATCGCCTATTCCCCATGATCAAGTTTATTCTACCATGCTCCATGTCCCCACTTCTTCTTAACCCTTGCAAATCAGAACAAATGTGAAATCCACATCCTATATCAAGGACCCAAGAACGAGAACGAGATAAGTTTTTAGATAAGATAGTGTATATACCTGTAGAAGTCGGCTTCACCTTGTTGTCTTTGATGTCTTGCAGATACTTTGGGTAGCTTCATTTCCAATTCCATTTGTCGTTGCAGTAGAAGCAAGTGGCCACTTTGGTATTATTCCATGTGCAACACTAATTGCTAGGGCACCTCATCGGTTGGCGTCTCCTGAAAGTTAGGAGCTATCTACTCAATTGCAGGAGTTATTGGATTTGGGATTTATCCTTCCTAACAGTTCTCTATGAGGCTCAAGTCTTTTTGTTCGTAAGAATGATGGGTCCCACCGTATGTGCATTGATTATCGAGAGCTGAACCAAGTCACCATCAAGAACAAGTTTCCTTTACTAGGAATCGTGTAACATCCCAAAATATGGTCCCAAAAATTTCATTTTTTTAAATCGATAAAATAGTATTTCCAAATATCATCCATACATTTCGAAATATCCAATGTATCAAATGTCATAAATCTGGGTAAAATATCATATGCGGAAATCCCAATAGTGTGTGCGATGCAGTCAACCCGAGCTCTTCCCTTTGCTACTAGAAGTACCTGAAACATAAACTAAAAACAGTAAGCATAAAGCTTAGTGAGTTCCCCAAACTACCTCATACCATACATAATAAATCACATATTGGGCCCCTGCCCGACATCGGGCCTTGCCCGGCATAGAGCCCCGCTCGGTTTACAAATCTGTTATACTCAGGCCTCGCATGTATTAGGGCCTTGCCCGCTATACACAAACAACCAATACCACATAATCATGATAACACACATAATGATCATAACTCTAGCATATGTTCCAGTCTTCATGCCTCGCCTGACATCGATCCTCGCCCGGTATACATAGCAACACATAACACATGCAATGATCACGCAGACTCCTAGAATCCTAGCATAACCAATAAGGGTCGATATTGGTGCCTTATACTCATTAAAGCCCAGTGAGGAAACTCACCTCAAATGCTAAATCTCACATAAAGAAATACCTAGTTGTTGCCTTAACGACTCCTCGAGCTATCAGAGAATAATAACACCCAATTAATACTTGGGTTCCAAACTATAACTAATAATCCATACTTGGGGTAAAATGACCATTTTACCCCCGGCCTAGCTTGATCCACAACTAAGGCCCAAAACCACAAACCACTAAGTCCCAACACTAAATAATCTTCCAAAGCCCACTAGCGGCCCAATTATGGCCCAATTTTCCAAATTAGGCCCAAACCCCTCTAATGGGCGTTACCCTAAATCCCAATCACATCCATAGTCCAAACCTGATTTCAGATGGCCCGCTATGGCCCAAAGCAACGAAGTCCAAGAAAATGGCCCAACCCGAGGCCCAAACAACTTGGCGTACGAGCTTGTACGCCCAACGTACTCACCCATTAAGCCTTTTCTCCATTAAGTCCTTAACCACTTAAGTCTAGGAGTCCCAAACACAGATCTGAATCAAATACAACCTATTAACCCATAAAGTCGACATCTTAGTGGCTTTTCATGCCCCAAATGGGCCCAAACTCGAAATATGACAATCTAGTTCCATGAAAATTGATGGGTTTTGAGCATATCTACATTTCTATGTGATCATGCAACCCAAATTGCTTTGGATCTAAGTTTTTCTATATTGAACATACAAATATGAACACCAAAGCAATAACCCTATATCTAGCACATACAATTCAAAATTCATATATAAAAGTTTTCAAAGGACTAAAAATGTAAATTGTAGCCTATTGGGCTAAAATTTTGGGCTTTTCGGCCCATAGGCCCAAACTTGCGAAAAAATATGGTTTTAAGGGGCTGAAATGGTAA
Source organism: Lactuca sativa (assembly GCF_002870075.4). Classification (NCBI taxonomy): domain Eukaryota; kingdom Viridiplantae; phylum Streptophyta; class Magnoliopsida; order Asterales; family Asteraceae; genus Lactuca; species Lactuca sativa. The sequence goes on along the minus strand of NC_056626.2, from coordinate 57,574,511 downwards.
ATTTCTCAAAACAGTGGGCATAAAGGAAAATAAATCTATTTCAGGGGTTAAAATAACCTTATTTGCCAAAAAGGATTAAAAATGTAAAGTTTTTGGATTTTGGGTCAAATTTGTAAAAGTTGCGAAAAGTTTGGGTTATAAATGAAAATCTTTTTACTAAAGGGGCTGAAACAGCCAAAAAGAAAACAATGGGCTGAAAACATTATTTAAATAATTCTTTGGGCCAAAATGTCATGAAATATAGTTTAAGGACCTAAAATGTCTTTTTTTTTAATAAAAAAAGGGACTAAAATTGTCATTTTTATTAAAGAAGGGCTGAAAAGGTCAAACCAATATTTTGAGTCAATTATTTTATTATTAAGATATTGGGTCAAAAATACCAAATTATAACTTATGAATTGAGAATGAAAATTATACATATATTTTCATAAATTTAAATATCGTTATATAACAATCGACAAACTTCGTGTCTTTGCGATTCAACAATTGTTCAAACAGAATTCCCCACATTTATACTATACAAAAAAAAAAAAAAAAACAAGTAAACATTCAAATTGTTAGGCTTGAAAGATTCTAATCATGCTTATTGGGCCTTCGTGACCCATTAGCATGAATTTTGGGCCTAACATAAATAAAACGTGTTTATTGGGCCTCCTGTATTACATGCTTAAGGGACCCTCAATAGCTTTTACGTGCTATTGGGCCTCAGTGGCTCATTAGCATTGCTAGTAAGGTCCAAATAAATCATATGCGAAATAGGACAACGCGTCCTTCGTATACTCGACAGCCTTAAATATCATGCATGATTAGTAGGACCGCGTGGTCCTCTTCTCCTCGTTTGTTAGGCTTACCTTCTATTCAAGTAAACAAAAATCAGGTCGTTAATCAAGGTTAATCAAATTCATTTGGATTAAGTGAGTAATAACGGGCGACACCAATAAGTGTCGATCGTAGTCTGTAGTTATAATCAAAGTCTCCTGGAGGGAGAGCGAGAGTTTGTGTATAGATCTATACGGGGGTGACTCCACCACACCTAAATTATTCGCTACAGTTAGACTCGGCCAGTCTAGGGTAACAAAATCTTAAGATCAATTCCGGCGTTCACTAGAATGCCAAGCCAGACGAACTAGTCATTATCATGCATGTTTATAACGACTCACATAAAGATCCAATACCATCTAAGTAATCAAGGGAAATCATAGTCATTCATTGTGATGATATAATAATATGAAACGATCATACTATTTTATTAGAAAACATCGGGTTTTTCGGGGAAATCAACATTATTCACTTGTACTTTCAATAACTATAATGCAAACTTCTCATTTATACACGTTTTGAAATCATTCATGTGCATACCTATGGATCTTCACACTTTTTGTATAAACAATTGTCGTTTCAGAAAATATCGGATTTTCTGGATTTTATAAACTACACAAAACATTTTCATATCAAACATGCTTATGAACTCACCAACATTCCATATGTTGACGTTTTCAAAATAACTTGTATTCTCAGGTAACAGATAAACTGAAGAACAATACCAAGTGTGTTAGGATGTTATGTTTTGAAAACCCTCAAACAATTTATGCTATAGATATGTAATATTTAGACAATGTACTTGATGTGAACAATGTCAGTTGTAATGTATTAATGCATGGTGATGTTATGTTATTTTTCATGTATATTCATTGTGATGATATTTCAATTTAAGTCATGCGAGCCCTCGGACGTTTCCGCCGTCTGGTTCGGGGGTGTGACAAAATGCGAAGGGTAACCTTTGGAGGTCCACCTATGGGGTCAGGGGTTGACCTGGTGCTCAGTGTTGAGAGGGATATCTGAGAGGATTATGATTGTTAGATGTCAGAGGATACTTCTGAGCAAGCATGATCATTTTTCTTGTGTTTGAGGATAGGGTGTTGAGAGTTCTTTGTTCATATGGGTTTCAATTATAGTACAGTAAATGGTTCTCTGGTGTAATGTGACCCTTTTTTTCCTTGGAGTATGATATGGATCGTTTTGTATGTCTGGTATGAGTGATCGGTAGCCAATTTTTGGGCTTTGACTTTTTCTATCCAGTCGCAACAAGAGAATCAGAGGGGCAGTGAGTTATCGGGGTTTGTTATTCAAAGAGCGAATAACATGGTGATATCTTGAAAGGTTGGTCTGGAAGTGAGAAAGGCCACTAGAGTTTCCAGATTCTGGAGAGTCAGAAGGGGTATCGGAGCGGTGGAAGGGTCTGTCTTATTCCGATTTTGAGAGTTCCTATTTGGGTTCAGGTGTACATGGAGAAAGATATCTGCGTGGTATAAGATCCTTTTAGTGGTGCTTTTCGGATTATGGGGATCGATCTATGTGTTGTTGAGGAGCGATTTCGAGGACGAAATCTAATTCAAGTGGGGGAGAATTGTAACATTCATACTTTCAGGTGCATTAAGGTGTTTAACTTTGAGATTCGTGGAGTGACTCGGCGAGTTGTGAGTCCAACTCGTCGAGTAGAGTCGAGTTGTCTGTGTGACATTAATGAATGGACTCGACGAGTCAGAGAGTCGACTCGTCGAGTATGTGCTGGGCAGAGAAACCCTAATTTCTCGAGTTTGGCTCCTATTTAAAGGACCTTAAGCCGCCTCATCAGCCTCCTTACCTCTAGAGAGAAACCCTAATCGCTTAGAGGCAGCTAAAAGAGAGAAGAGACATAATTTTGGGCATGTTGTGACCTTTTGGAGGAAGAAGTTGAGAGAATCAAGGCTTGGATCAAGAGGAGGCTTTTGGATCCATAGGTTCTTCGTAGTTTTGCTTCAGTTAGAGGTAAAAAGATGCTAGCTTGATCATTTCCTTATGAAATCTTGTTTAGGGAATCTTTAGGGTTTTCTTCCATCTATCTTGTGTCATAGAGTGATTGGCGCATGGCTTGAGGTTGGAACCTCAGATCTGGACTATAAGTGGCCTTGTGAGTCTAAAGACTCGAGCTTTATTGAGCTGGAGGCAAGCTCTTGTGCATCTAGCCCTTGTTGGTGCATGTGCTGGCATTATGAGCCTTATATGCCATGTATGAACGTAAAACTTATAGCTTTACGTGTTATTCGAGCCTTGGGAGGATAGATCTGGAGTGTGGGGTTGTAGATCCGCTTAGAATCGTCTGAATGAGAAATCAGATCGAAGGGACTCGCCGAGTCCATGGCCTGACTCAACGAGTCGGTGAGGGTTTGTCCCGATGAGCTTGGTCGTGCGATAACTCGGCGAGTTAGGGGTCAACTCGACGAGTTGAGCTGGACCTTCATGAGACCTCTGAGGAAACGAGTGGACTCGACAAGTCACATAGGTGCACTCGGCGAGTCGGGTCAAACATGGACTGTTGACTCGAGTTTGACTTCTGTTGACTTTAGGGTTGGGTCAATCATGAGTAATGGAGAACATGGAGGGGTAAAATGGTCTTTTATCCACTTCAAGAGTTAGACAGAGAAAAATAATAGCCTTTGGTGTATTTGAGTATGAATAGAGTATTAATTAGAGATGTTATCCTATGTGTTAAGTGGAGGCTAGTTCGAGATTTCCGAGTACGAGACTGTTACTTGCAAGCATGCGAGGTGAGTCTTCTCACTATACTTTACCTGGAGTGGTACTTATGTGTGACCGGAGGGACTTATGTGCTTACATTGAGTATTATGTTATCCTGTCTTATGTTGTATGTTGTGCATTATGTCTTTGTGATTTATGCTATGCGGAGTTTTACGGACCGGACTAGAGGGTCCAACGAACCGTGGGACTGGAGGGTCCCACTGAGACACATTGACCGAGAGGTTCTTACAGTGATATGGCCTCGAGTGGCTAATGAGTTGTGTGTGTGGTATTTTGGGGAACTCACTAAGCTTCATGCTTACCATGTTATGTGTTATGTGTTTCAGGTTTTCTCAGGATCGCGGGAAGGCACCGACTTGATTGTACACACCAGTGAAAGAGTTATGTTTTGAATATCCTAGATTTAAAATCAAACAATTATGGAGTTGTGATTTGTAATTTAAATAAAGGAGATTTTTGTGAAATATGTTATGAGGATTATGCGATTTTAAATGAAAATTTTATTTGAAAATTTACGGTGTTACAAACTGAATGGTTTTAAATGATTTAAAAAGTTTTAAATTGGCTCGAATTTTATGGATGTTACAAAGTAGGATAGAGAAAGGTTTAAATGAGGGGGCAAGGTATAAATTAAAGGAAAAAGGTTGACTGTGCAGGGGGTAAAGGTGGGTAATAAGTCACAAGGATATAAGGAGAATTAATGGTGGAGTACTCTTTCTAAAAAGAGTAATAAGGACAAATGTTTTTTCAAACACATTTATTACGTCCATAGACTTTTATAAAGATCTACCAGCTTCAATTTAAAGAACATCATACCTCTTGAGATGAACAAAAAGTTGTTGATAGCATCTTCAATGAAAATTTTCTCCAAACTTTTGCAAGATAACAATTTCCAAGCTACAAGAACTCGAAAATTATTTGAAATCTTCCTCAAGAACCATTTTTTTCATAAAATGCCCAAGATTTTTGTGTCTATTTCCAGAAGATAAAAACTTCCTAGAACAAATTCTTCAAGATTTTCAAATATTTTAGACAACAAAAAATCTTCTTCCTTTTTCTTCTTCTTCTCCAACAGCAAGATAAAAGCTTGTAATACCTGGATTTTCAGCAGAAAAAATATAAACAAACAAAAGCAACATTTTTATTTCGAGATAGCTTGAATCAACACTCAAAAATCAGAAAAACTCATCATAAGAACATCCGGTTGCGAACCCAGAAATTCTTGGTAGAAAAATTGAAAAATCAACAAGATAAGATAACCGATCAGGAGTTGTTCCATTGAAATAATCGCATCTTCAATGTATAGCTCTGATATCAATTATAGGAGCTAAATTTGATGATCGGCTTGTGTAGAATAATAAGAACATCTTGAGATTTAACGATAAAAATATGAAGAACATAATGAGATGAGTAATTCGATAATTTTAATAGAAAGAAAGAGTAATAAAAATGACAATCAAGAACACTTGGTGGGAGAGATCCCACCACACTCTCTCTAACTAGAGAACTACATTTTGGTGCACTTTAAATAAAATGACCACTATATCTATTTATAGAGAGATAACTTACAGTACACTAAGGGAAAAATAAAATAACCTAACTTATCACTCATAATTTGTAGAGCATTTCTATGCTCCAACAGTTGGCGTTGGCGGGTGGTGGTTTCTGTGGGTGGTAGGTGGGGGTGGTGGTGATGGGTGGTGGAGGTGGATGGCGATGATCGGTGGTAGTGGATGGTGTTGTTTGGGTGGTGAGTGGTGTTGGTTACTGGTTTTTTAATTATCTTTTACTTATTTTTTTATTTATATTAATATTATTTGATGATTTTAATTTAAAAGATTGTGTGGTCCAAATGTGTTCTCAAATGTTCTCGATTATATATATATATATATATATATATATATATATATATATATATATATATATATATATATAGTAAAAATCCTGACTACATCCCGATTAATCTCTAATTAGTCCCTATATACAACCCGACTGACTAGAAGACGTCTAGCGATTAATCCATATCTACACAGTAAGTAAAGCAGTAGCAAACATGAAAAATTTAACAGTTGGAAAAAAAAATTACATCTCACTACAAACTATATAAGGAATTATTAGTGTTGTATTAATTATATTAAACATTTATATTATGATATTAGTGGTATTTACAAACTTTTTTATGGTATTAGTTATATTTAATTTTTTTAAAATTCAAATAATAAGCAATTTATGGTCCTCGATTAAACCTTGCCTAGACAATTAATCTCTTAACCTCAAGCTAGCTAACGTCGATATAAATATATATATATATATATATATATATATATATATATATATATATACTAGATTATAACCCGTGGGAACCACGGTTACAAAACTAATTAAACTATTATAGTGAGAATTCAAAATTATCAATCAATTATTTCAAATAAATTATTAATTGAGAGATATTTTTTTAGTTATATAAAATTATAATTATTAATTTAAATAAATATGTGAAATTATATCACTTTATAATTTGTATTAATTTTAATTTAATTTTTATTCTAATGTAATTAAATTAATGTAATTAAAGTGAGAAATTTAAAATTTAAAATTTAAAATTGAGAATTAATAGGTTGATAAGTGGCATGCATTAATGATGAAGACTAATAGGTGACACATGGCAAATGTAGAATAAAATATGCATTAATTAGGAGGCTTAATAGGATGATACATGTCAAAAGGAGATTAAAATTATTCTTTTATTAGAATAGGGATATATATATATATATATATATATATATATATATATATATATATATATATATATATATATATATATATATATAGTATTTAACTATCTATTGTGTGGGTGTAGGTTTGATTGTGGACCAATCATTTTAGTTATTTTAAGAAAGTAATTAATAAATATTAAGGAATTAAAGATAATTAAAGCATACCATACAATTTCACTATAAGGGTATTTTAGTCCATTGAGATAAAGTTAAAAAAGGAAAATTGCAGATTTTTTGGGATAATTAACTATCTTGATTTAAAAATTCTGATTTTTAATTAATTCAATTTTAATTCTAACATAAATTTTAATTATACCTGATTTTATTCGTTCATAATGATATTCTAGAAGCATGATATTTTATAAGAATATCAGGATACATATTTATGATAGAATACATATTTTGATTAAATGAATTTCTTGAAGAAAACTGACATTCTTGAGCCATTAGTTGAAAAATAAAAAGATCATTCTATATTCATGGACATCAGAATGTAGATTCATACATATTTTTACAAAATAATAGTCCTATACATTTTAATACCGCTATACATATTCTAACAGAATGTCATAAAAATGAAATAAATTCTTAAAAAACATTGCATGCTTAAACATACAATTCTTGAACAAATACGTTTGATCTTCTTCAATGGTCCAGAGTCGACTTGATTCCAGTCATTCTTACGAGAATGACATTCTGTGAGAATAACATCAGATGAGAATTACATTCTATAAGAATATCATTCCGTGAGAACACATTTATCTTCCTCTTCTGATATACACAATGCTCATGTCTTTGCTAAAAAATACACATTATCAAATCCTATGATAAAATAATCTTACAAACTTTAGTGATCTGACATAATACATACTACATGGTCATAACCAAAGAATTTTATATGAGAACCCGATGATGATGAACACATGTCATTCTCACGTAATTAGTTTAAGTGACAAACAAAATAACTTACATGTAAGGATAAATCTGATATGTTCAATATATTTTGCCATTAACTAAACAAAAAAAATGTTAATAAAAGTATGTAAGGATAAATCTGATATGTTCAATATATTTTGCCATTAACTAAACAAAAAAAATGTTAATAAAAGTATATGTGATTATATCATGTTGCACCGATTACTCATTTGGTTAAACTAAAAAAATTAATAAGATTATATGAAAGCTCAAGAAATGCTACGTTAGACATTCTTTATTCTTTTTCCGGTGATATACATATGGAACCAAAAAACCTTATTAGATGAAATACCAATTGATGTCCTTAAACACCACAAAAAGATTCTAATAAAAAAGATGTATACAAAAAAGTTCTAATTAAGAAAAAAAAAACTACATAAACCCACTAGATCGAAGTGTATATACCTAAGGTTTTATCAATAAAATTTCTTATTCTCTCACCTAAGAAAAACCCCACATCCTCCTCATCATCTCACGTCTCATAAGCCCACTAGATCGAAGTGTATATACCTAGGATTTTGTGGCGCTCGAGGACATCAACCGACATTTATCCTCCCCATCATCTCACGCCACAGCCATCTTTGAACACCATTAAAATTTGTTCATCATCATCATCATTTTGCGCCACAACCATAATCATCGTATACAATACGAACCAAAAGCGACGATCGAAGATGTGATGAAGGCGAACAATCTCTTTGATATTTCTTTATCAAATCTTCAATGAAGATGATTGCGATGAAGGCGGTTGTCGAACATAAAAAAGGGTTATCAACATATGTTTTTGACGACTCTTTTCCCATGCTTCACCAAAAGACGTATACAACTAGAGAAAATATGGTCAAAATTAAATTCATACGTCAAGGTTTCCAATAAATACTCTTATAAAAGTTTGTTTTTGCAAATGTTGAGATTTTCAAAAGTTGTCTTATGGCCCACCTTTTCAATCCGTAAGTAATAAATTTTTGGATTATTTGGATATAATATGTTCAATTTTCATTTATTTAATCGTTGATAAAAAAGCATTTTGTAATTATGTTAGAATTAAAAGTACGAAGTTGCATGTTAGGCTGGAGGGAGTGGTGCCACCGAAACCGCATTCTCTCCTCCGCCACATAAGCGTCATGTCACTTTTTACCACTCAAGTGTGGTTTCTTGCCACACCAAGGGTGTGGTGCCACAGTTTTAGTTTTAGTTTTTTTTTTGTTTGTTTTTTGTTAATTATTTTAATTTAATAAAGCTTATTTTTTTAATAAAAAAAAACATAATTTTAAAAACATAATATTTCATTAATTAAAAATACAAATACCATACATTAGTTAATTTAAAAAAAAAACTAAAAATTTAGAAAAACAAAGTAGAAACATAAAACCTACAACTTAAAAACACATACACACGAAACCATTAAAAACTTGAAAAAAAAAACTATAAATTAGCCACGATTGATGTAACGGTTTTTCAATTTCTCCTTCATCGCCAAAACCACTTCAAGCTCGGCCCCGGTCATATTCGACGTGTCTATCGCTAGTATTTGCATGTCGCTCTCCCTTTTTTCCGAAGCTCTCTTTCAGAAGCAATTTTCAAAATCTTGTCCATTCTGTCTTTTATACCCTTCATGTCGGTTCCCATTTCTTTCAAATCATCTGAATCCGACGTTTTGCCTTTGCCTTTGCTTTTTGATTTGTCTCTTCCCAATGGTCGGAAAGGTGGTGAAACCGGAACAGGTTCATCTTCATTCAGATCAAATTGAACACGAGCATCTGATGTAGTGTCGTCGGACTCAGATGTTCTGATGCGTTTTGACCCACTATCGATATGCTGGTCAGATGTTTTGTTACTCAGCCATTTCCTGTTTATCTTTCAAAAAATTCCAAACTTCAAGAAACTTGAAAGCCTTCAGATTTTCTTTTTGATACACTTTCAACGCTTTCTTCAAAATGACTTCATCGCTTTCACCACTTTTCCATTGACGTTTCATGTTGTTCCACAAGTCATTAAACAACATGACTTCCTTGTTCATATTCCCCCATTTGGAGTACACTTGATGTTTTGAACGGTATTCTCCACGGTTCATTCCTTTATGGAACCTGTGTAAAACGTGAATCCAAAAGTGGTCATGCTTTTGGTCTTTTCCAACCGTCGCATCTTCTGAAATATCGATACAAGATTGTGCCAACACTAACGCTTCCAAAGGTTCCCAATATCTAGCCTCCGCCTTCTCTTTTCTTCTAGTTGCTGCTCGAGTGGGCTGAGTTTCTGTAACGAATTCCGGTTCAGAATCAGAAACGACCGTTTCTGGTTGTGCTTGTGTTTGTTGAACCAACTCGGGTTGGGACAAAAAATCAAACGGATTAAAATCTGGGTCGGGTTGGGGTAGTGGTGGTGTTTGTGGTTGTGGTTGCCCTAGTCGTTGTGGAAAATACGGAAACATACCGTCGTAGTGGTAATACGGAGGTGAGAAAATCGGTTGATCAAATGAAGGTATTGGGGTGTTGGTGTTTGTGACTGGTGTTTTTTCTTTGCTAGGTCTTTTGGAAGAAGTCATTTTTTTAAAAAAAAATTGGATGAAAAGATTGTGTAAATATGTGTGTAAAGGCGGTGTAAATGTAAAAATGGTAACATATATATATATATATATATATATATATATATATATATATATATATATATATATATATATATATATATATATATATAACGCCCCGTTCTTGAAATATCTATTTATAGGTTCCCGAGAGCAAGAGTAAGGGCGTTTCGGTCCTTGATGTGGGTATAGAGTTTGGCGGGAACGGCTTATGATGGAGGAGATGTGTAAATTAAAGATATTGGCAGCAATGGTCCCTAAGGGGGGAAGTTTAGCAAAAGGGTCCCATGCATGCCAAGCATGCATGCATGTGTTTGGCTGGGTACGCCCAGCATAGTGGAGGAAAGGAACGCGGAGGTCTCTCGACGTACGCCCGGCGTACTGGATGTACGCCCAGCGTATGTCTATCATCCAGAAACCCTAAATTTAGGGTCAGCCACTATATAAGGAACATAATGGTTCTTACCCTAGCCTCCATAAGCACTCTCTTATCCTCAGAAACCCTAGATAGCCGTCCCACCTCCATTGTTGGGTGTGTTTGACCTTGGAAAACTTGTTTTGGCAAAGGAGAGTCTAGAAGAAGAAAGAGGAAGTTGTCAAAGAAGGAGTTGAGTGGCTGGAGCTTGTAGATCTAGAGAGACGTCATCTTTTGAGGCTCTTTTGAGGAAAAAAGTCTCTGGCTTGACAATCATATTGTGTAGATCTATCTGTTGTGAAGTTTTGACATCATTCTTGTCCCAAAACCTCATCTTGATGCATGTTTCGAGTTGGCTGAGATTAGCTGTCCTTTTAGACCTTAGGAGAAGTCTTGAGTAAGAAAAATGAGGTCCCAAGGGCTTTGGTTGTCTCATATGTGCTATAAATAGGTCTTAATGGATTAAGACCTTGGATTAAGAGCTTTATGGACGTCCCAAGTAATAAAGTTTGAGACTTTATGAATCCTAGGCAAATTTGGTCTATGGATCTCAAGTTTGGGCTTAAGAGCTTAAGCCATTAAGATCTTATGAGGATTTTTGTGGAACTCGCGTACGCCCCGCGTAGGAAGTGGTACGCCCGGCGTACGGGGTCAACAACCCTTTTTCCAGTCAACCTGAGTCGAAGTACGCCCCGCGTACCAGAGGAGTACGCCCAGCGTACGCCCTCTGTTGAATTTTCATTTTTGGGCCTTAAGAGATTGGGTTGTTTTTTGGCTAATAGAGCTTGGCCCGTGACTGGACATTATGGATGGAGAAATTTGGACTTGCTAATTATTATGGACCTTGGATCTAGGCCCATTTGGTGAAGTGGGCCCAATTTAGTAAATTGGGCTTTGCTTCCAACTTTTGGTCTTTGAGCCATTAGTGGGCTTGAGATCTTATCTAGTGATGGGCCTTTCATATTTTGATTTTTTGGGCCTTTAGTCGTGGACCAAATTGAGTTAAGGGTAAATTGGTCCATTTACCCTTGGAAGGATATTGTGTTTGGTCTAATGTTTGTTTTGTCGCTTCGGGTAGTTCGGGATTTTTTGTGAGGCGGCGGTTCGGGAATCTGCTTCTTCAGTTCAGAGTTTCGGCAGTTGCGAGGTGAGTTATCCTCACTATATCAACAGGGTCTAAGGCACCAAGGCTGGCCCTTTATTGGATTGTAATCCGGGTATTGTTGTTATGTTGTTGCTTTGCCATGTTTGCATCCTGGTAGTTAGGATGGTATATGTTAGAGACCTGGTTAAGGTCGGTATCCTGGTATATAGGATGATGCTATGCTAGTGACCGGTTAGGTCGGTATCGTTGTTAGGATGAGGTTATGTTATGTGATCTGCTAGATCGGTTTGATTGGATGTGGATTGTTATATGATTATATGTTTATGTGCACATGGTTGTTGGATTGGGGTTGGGTTGAGGCGGGTCCTGCTTTGTGTTGTAGGCCAACATACCCAGGGCGGACCGGTTATTCCGTAGGCCCAACGAGCGGTCCGGATAGGCTTTAGGCCCCAAGAGGGCGGACCAGACGTGTCGAGGCTCGGAGAGTGGACCAGGCCGACTGAAGGCCCGGTGCGGGCGGACCAGTCATACTGTAGACTCAGAGAGTGGACCAGGTGGATTGAAGGCCCGGTGCGGGCGGACCAATCACACTGTAGACTCGATGTATATGGCTAGACTCGGAGGGTGGACCAGGTGGACTGTAGGCCGGTGCGGCGGACCAGTCACACAGTAGGCCCGAAGTGCATGGCTGTTCTATATCGGTTATATGTTATTGTTATGTTTGTATGGCGTTGGTATTTTTGGGGTATCTCACTAAGCTTTCGGGCTTACAATTGTGGTTTAAATGTTTCAGATACTTCAGGAGATTGTGGCAAGGCAAAGGCATGATCGTACCGCTCCTCGGGTTTTATGTGTTCACGACGTGGATTCTGGGAAGTACTCTGATAATAAATGTATTGAAAACCTTTTTGTAATAACTTTATGAAATTTGGTTGTTTTTGAAAAGTTTAAATTGGTTGGAATTTTTAGATTGTTACAAGTTGGTATCGGAGCCTTGGTTTGAGTGAATTGGAGGAACATTCGTGTGAATCCAGTCTCAAATCAAGGAGAGTTTTCAAAAGAAAATTTAAAAAGGGGTTTTCAAAAATAAGTAAAGGAGGACGCGGAGGTACGATCAGCCGGAGCCAGTAAGTAACCCCAAAATACCATACAAGTTATTTGTTTATGGGATATGATAGAACAACATGCTAATACTAGGCTAGGGATCTTCAGGAATTTTATGATAGAGTTGCCTGATTTTGATGCCTGCTAGCCTAGGGTTTCTTTCTGTGTGAGATTCCCAGTTTTCCTCTAGGAGTGAGGGTTGAGTGTTTGTTATGCCTGTTCTTCACTAGGGTGTTATGATGATACATGATATAAATATGGATAGGTGTGGAAGGTAGTATGGGCCCGTACTACTGAAAGCACAGGACCCATACGTGTATCAAGGAAATCACAATCTCTAGGGCTGGGTTGAGGGTCGGTTCTCGGGTTTATGAGAAGCGTCTGATGTTTTGCGGTAATTTCAGTACGCTGGTTACGAGGCATGCTGGGAGCGGATTCGGGTCAAGATCGGGAGCAGGAGGAGGCGGTCAGGGTTGGTCAGCACCACCCGAGGTTATCGGTCAGATAAGCACAGACGAGTTGGATGCTAGGATTCGTGAGATCCTGCATGATGAGGTTGTTGCTATGTTCCGGGCCGAGTTGTCGAAACTGTTTGGGTCGATCAAGACCGTCATGGTTGAGTATTTTGATGAGCGCTATGCAGCCCTTACAGAGACGGCAGCCGCAGCTGCTGTAGCAGCAACAGGGGGAGGAGCCGGTAAAGGTTTTCAATATCGGGACTTCGATAATACGAATCCCCTACCTTTGATGGGGTTCAGGATCCGATTGTTGCTATACGATGGTTGTCAGATGTGAAGGGATGTTTCTTCACATGTTCATGCCCTGCTGATCAGAGGGTGAGATGTGCTCTGAACCTGTTGAGGCTCGGGGCGAAGGATTGGTGGAGGTTGACTACGGGGTCATATTCGGATGTGCAGAGGGTTGCGGTTTCGTGGGATCAGTTCCGAGAGATGTTCAGTACCCGTTATGTTCCACGGGTTAAGAGGGAAAGGTTGGCTCAGGAGTTCTTGAAACTGAAACAGGATTCGGAGTCTGTGACGGAGATCACCAGGTTGTTCATTGAGAGGGCGATGTTTTTCCCGGAGTTTGCTTCGGAGCAGGCTCAGATGTCCCGATATCTGAGTATGCTCAAGAGGGATATCAGGCAGTTTGTGTCTACGCAGAGGTGCGAGACCTTGCTGGAGTTGCAGGAGGCCGCCAGGCGGCGTGAGTTGGAGATTGAGTTATAGCTGAGAGAGCATAGACAGGCCCCGATGCAGTCGCAGCCAGCGTCGAAACGGTCCAAGACCGTTGATTCTAGGATGGGAGATCAGGGCAGCTGCACTTGTGGGAAGTGCGGGAAAGGTCACACCGGAGTTTGTAGGTCCGATGGTGCGTGCCGCAAGTGCGGAAGAGAGAGGCATTATGCGAGGGATTGACGTCAGTCAGCTCCAGTTCAGGATATGAGGATTTGTTATCAGTGTCATCAGGTTGGTCACATGAGGGCCAACTATCCGCAGCTTGTTGCAGGACCGGCGCAGGCTCTAGCACCGGCCACTTTGAGGATCACGGGTGGAGGTCAGGGTGGAGCAGAGCCCCCGAGGGCTCAGGGACGTGCTTTTCATCTTATAGCAGAGGAGGTCAGGGCAGAGCCGGATTCAGCTGCGGGTATGTTCCCTTCTTGATATCTTGTTATTTTATGGTTGTTATGGAGTATATTATATGTTGGTATTGTTCGCATAATTTATGGTATTGCATTCGTTCGATCTTTCGGGTTTATTGTATTATTGAGGGATCGGTATTTAAGGGTTGAAGTTGGTTAGTTTCCAAGGGATTAGTGGTCAGATTTTGGTTGATTGATCTTGTTGTCGAGTATAGCAATTGCGATTTGAGAAGTGTTCAGCGAAGAGTTGAACTCCCTCAGAGTTCGAGATGTGTGATGTCGGGAAAGTGATTTTGTGAAGGTTACTCGTTTTGATTCGGTTCAAGTAAAAGAGAATTTGATGAGTAAGAACGTTTAAGTGGTGCCATTCGGGTCACCAATGGTTGGTAGTCAGTGCTCTAAGTGGGGAGAATTGGAAAATTCTCAGGTAGATCGACAAGTATTGAGGTTTATTAGCCGCTGAGATTCGACAGTGTTTCAGTCAGCCTAGAGTGTAGGCTGGTGAGAGTAAGTGACAGAATAATGGGGACAGGGAGCAGACCATGGGTTCAGGAAGGTTAGTGGTTGATGTGAGGCTTGGGTTTAGGCCATGGAAGGATTCCGGGATCGGAACGAGAATTTGGAACCCCTAAGGGGCTAGAACAGTATGTACGGGAAGGATTCTCTGGAAGGATAGTTGGAATGACGTATGATAGTTTGAGCGGTCCGTGAAGACTGAAGGCCGGAAAGTGTACCGGTCAGGTCGAAGGCTCGGGGAACGGTTCAGACAAGCTGAAGGCCCGGAGGGCGGTCCAGACATGCTGAAGGTTCTGAGAGTGGTCCAGATAGGCTGAAGGCCTGGTAAGGCGATCCAGTCATGCTGAAGACTCTGTATGTGTTAGTGGATCAGTATGAGGAGAATGAGTGAATTTGTCGCCAGGTTATGGTAATTGAAATGGTCTGGCCCCAAGTATTGATCATGTTAGTGTAAAGCAATGCATGGACCCGAGCGTCCTTGCAAGCAGAATCAGCGTAGGCGAAGTCAAGAATATCAGTTGCTCTACATGGATAGTGTATAAGGGAGTTTAGCTCAGTGGTACGCGCAGGCCCGTAAGAGTCGTTGAATGAATTTTTTTTGCCTGGAAAGGAAAAGGGTATGTAGCTCTGGAAGGAGCGTGGGCCCTCCGTTGGGGGAGGAAGTGGAGTAAATGGATGACCGTCGTGCCTCAATCATTAGTAGGAGGTACTGGATTGTTCCAGAGATACGGAAGCACCTGCGGGTTGGCTGCTCGTTGAGGTAGTGGCAAATTTTGAGTAATCGGAGTCTGCAGTGCAGGAGTTGTTTTGAAGGGTATGTTGCAGTAGGCTTCGAGGACGAAGCCTAAATTAAGTGGGGGAGAATTGTAACGCCCCGTTCTTGAAATATCTATTATGGGTTCCCGAGAGCAAGAGTAAGGGCGTTTCGGTCCTTGATGTGGGTATAGAGTTTGGTGGGAACGACTTATGATGGAGGAGATGTGTAAATTAAAGATATTGGCAGCAATGGTCCCTAAGGGGGGGGGAAGTTTAGCAAAGGGGTCCCATGCATGCCAAGCGTGCATGCATGTGTTTGGCTGGGTACACCCAACGTAAGCTGGATGTACGCCCAGCATAGTGGAGGAAAGGAACGTGGAGGTCTCTCGACGTACGCCCGACGTACTGGATGTACGTCCAGCATACGTCTATCATCCAGAAACCCTAAATTTAGGGCTAGCCACTATATAAGGAACATAATGGTTCTTACCCTAGCCTGCATAAGCACTCTCTTATCCTCAGAAACCCTAGATAGCCGTCCCACCTCCATTGTTGGGTGTGTTTGACCTTGGAAAGCTTGTTTTGGCAAAGGAGAGTCTAGAAGAAGAAAGAGGAAGTTGTCAAAGAAGGAGTTGAGTGGCTGGAGCTTGTAGATCTAGAAAGATATCATCTTTTGAGGCTCTTTTGAGGAAAAAAGTCTCTGGCTTGACAATTATATTGTGTAGATCTATCTGTTGTGAAGTTTTGACATCATTCTTGTCCCAAAACCTCATCTTGATGCATGTTTCGAGTTGGCTGAGATTAGTTGTCCTTTTAGACCTTAGGAGAAGTCTTGAGTAAGAAAAATGAGGTCCCAAGGGCTTTGGTTGTCTCATATGTGTTATAAATAGGTCTTAATGGATTAAGACCTTGGATTAAGAGCTTTATGGACGTCCCAAGTAATAAAGTATGAGACTTTATGAATCCTAGGCATATTTGGTCTAGGGATCTCAAGTTTGGGCTTAAGAGCTTAAGCCATCAAGATCTTATGAGGATTTTTGTGGAACTCGCGTACGCCTCGCGTAGGAAGCGGTACGCCCGACGTACGGGGTCAACAACCCGTTTTCCAGTCAACCTGAGTCGAAGTACGCCCCGCGTACCAGAGGAGTACGCCCAGCGTACGCCCTCTGTTGAATTTTCATTTTTGGGCCTTAAGAGATTGGGTCGTTTTTTGGCTAATAGAGCTTGGGCCGCGACTGGACATTATGGATGGAGAAATTTGGACTTGCTAATTATTATGGACCTTGGATCTAGGCCCATTTAGTGAGGTGGGCCCAATTTAGTAAATTGGGCCAATATTGGGCTTTGCTTCGGACTTTTGGTCTTTGGGCCATTAGTGGGCTTGAGAGCTTATCTAGTGATGGGCCTTTCATATTTTGATTTTTTGGGCCTTTAGTCGTGGACCAGATTGAGTTAAGGGTAAATTGGTCAATTTACCCTTGGAAGGATATTGTGCTTGGTCTAATGTTTGTTTTGTCGCTTCGGGTAGTTCGGGATTTTTGGTGAGGCGGCAGTTCGGGAATCTGCTTCTTTAGTTCAGAGTTTCGGCAGTTACGAGGTGAGTTATCCTCACTATATCAACAGGGTCTAAGGCACCAAGTTCGGCCCTTTATCGGATTGTAATCCGGGTATTGTTGTTATGTTGTTGCTTTGCCATGTTTGCATCCTGGTAGTTAGGATGGTATATGTTAGAGACCTGGTTAAG